>NC_132951.1:1376250-1737500 GCF_034638445.1 Ciconia boyciana | reverse complement strand
AACAGCGCATTAACTCCAGTAGTACTTATAGACACCACAGTAATAATCCCCTCTCCCTAACCTCTGACCCCTGCCCCAATCCACTTCTAATGAGACATAGTAAAATACAAGGTAACTTGAAGCTGTTAATTTCAAAGTCAGCTAGAGGTCCTGTGAAATATTCCAGATTCGATCTGTGTATAAAGTAAATGATAAATACCTGTGTGTTCTACCTGCAATTCGTATTTTTATACCATCTTTTTGAAACAGAGTAGAGACTGCATGATCAGGCAAGAATTTAAAAAATGTACTGTAGTGCCAGGTGCCCAGTTAAATATAGCTATAAACCTTTCAGACAATGAAGTGAGGACTGCCAAATGAACTGCAGGTTGTGGCACCTAAAGGCAAAAAGTGAAATTTATTAATCAATTTTCCTTCCCGCTCTCATGTTCGCTTGTAAAAACTAGATTGTAAAACAATCTTATGAGATCCAAAATTCTTCCGCTTTCTGCTTTAAATGTGAAAATGTTTTTATCCTTCTGCTCCTAATTACAGCTTCTTTTTCTTTCTAAGAATGCATTTATCTTTTTCAGTAAAAAGAGCAGCAATAATATGTTGAACAACCCTGAAATAAATTTTGTCATGTAAAAAATTAATTACGCATTCCAAACCTGGTCACTGTAGTCCTCTGGGAATTGCCTCCGCACCTCAGGATCTGTAAATAATTGACAGATAATATTAATTGGCTTTGGATTAGTGAGCAAGCAGAGAATCACACATTAATATTTGATCAGAAGATGATAGCAACCCTGGCAGGGGATCCAAGGAGGGCAGCTGAGGCTGCTATGTTGATAAGAGCAGGGAAGGACTTTTCAAGGCTCTCCCTTTACCCTCCTCCAGACAGACAAAAATTGTATATAAAACATACACACACAAAACACGTGAAACCATAAATATCTCTCTGTACATACACATGCATATACACACACGCATCTGTATGTAAATATACATTTATATATAAACTATTTTATAAGAGATGTCCTGGTGCTACACTGAACTTTAAGCTATTACCTTGTGCAATATCTTTCTGGATGCAATTTGCCAACTAGGCTTGTCACCAGAAAACAGTTACCAAACGCACCTAGATTTTGCTTGTAATCAGATAACTAGTTTTGCCAGCTACAGACGCTGTGTCAATTAACCTCCGTAGATGTTCTCAGTAATACCAGATTACAAATCTCTCAAAATTACTTTACATTAATGTTAAGGTATGTTCCCTAGAAAATAAAAAATATTTATCCAGAATGTGAAACAGGTAATTAATGTAGCCCTGGAACCTCTAATGCTTCAGATTAGCAAGCATTCAAGACTGATGCAACGTCCTTATTCCTTTGGCTTGTCAGAATAAATAATACGGTAGTATTCCCTGAATTTAATCAGAGATGTTCATAAAACAACAAAATATCATGGTTGAAATTATTGATACGGCAATCTATTTAAAACAGAACTCTTCAAAGCCATCCATTTTTCAAAGGAATATGGCTGAGGAGACCAGATTCCATTCTACAAATAATTTTTTAAACTACTAAAACCAAAAAACAAACCATACAGTAATCACACAAGAGTTCAGAATAAAGGGTAAGGCACAGAAAAATCAACTGGTATCCTGCACAGCTTCTACCCTTTGGGCAATCCGGTGGGTTTGGTTGCATGACGCCTGGCTCACTGGATACACTGTTACCAGATTCTTGACTCTCTGTACACTGTTTCCACACATTTTGACCATTATGTAGGGAGCAACACCTCATACACAACCTCTCCTGCTCAATCCTTGCTATACCGCATTGTAGCTGAGGCTTGAGGGGAAGAGTCATTTTTACGACACATGCACCACACACTGTTATTTCAGAATAGTCCCACCCTAGATTTCTCATTGGCAAAGTTTACTTTAGTAATAAATCAGTTGATTGGCGATTCAGTCGCTAGCAGGTGCAAACTCTTTATTAAGGTATATTCTTTTTACATTAGAAATATAGCAAGACTGTATATTAATAAACTTTCTAGCTTAACTTTCTCCTGACAGATGCTTTCACCATTACACGCATACAATTATATACATAATATATCAAATTTTACATATGCATATGAGCAAACCTTTCTACATTAACACAAAAAAGTAGAAATAGAAAGCAAGGGATCACATTTTAAAGCCTTAGTTCGAAAACTCTTAAATCTATATGCAGGTAAGCATACTAAGTTAAGTATCCAAACATGCAAACAAATGTGAACAGCTGAACTCGCATGAACAGTCATTTGTACACAAGTAACAATTAACGGGACAATACAGTTTCATATTTCACCAAAGCAAGCACAGCATCAGTGGTAAGATTAAACTATGCAACATCTATTATGATGCATATTCTTACATATTTTTGAAATTAATTATTTGAGGCTAAACTTCCCAGTTTTCACAGAAAAGACAAATGAAAGAAAGAAATAAATCTGTAAATCCAAGTACGTAACATTGCCTAAGAAATCTGTAATGGTGCCTGGAACATGATACTGACATTCCCCCACCACCACTTCTATTGACCCATTGCTCTCAAACTCAATATAAATATATATACACATACTGATATACACAGAATTTTATCATTTACCATTTTTTAAGGAAATGAGGAATTAAATTGGGACATAAATCTATAGTGTGTTTGCTCTAAACACATTCCTCCATAGGAAGAATCCACGTTCTCCTTTCTTTAAAAATACAACAAAACAGATTAGTCATACAAAGTAATTATGTGTGTGTAAGCATATATTTTTCCTGTTTTCTCAGCATCTTGAAGGCCTTTCTGTGTTTCAGCAGCTCATTGGCATGGAGGAAGGCCTATAGGAACCTATTTGTCAACATCCATGTAAACCCTGAAAGCTCCTAGCAAGGTCACCGTCCAGAAGGCAGAGGTGCATTGTGCACCACTTTGCAAGACACCAAGATTCACTCATAAGCACTGGTAGCTGAAAGTTATCATGGGCAAACAAATACACGCTGGTGCTTTTATTGTCTCAGAGGCCACCTTACAAACCTTTCTCATTACAATGAAACAAAGCACAACTTAAACAATAACTTAAAAATCACAGCCAAGGATTTTTTGTTAGGCTCGTTTGGTTTCAATTCTAGCTTTGTCTATATACGTCAATTTTCATTCAGAGTTTTTACTGAAATATATTCATTCTTACAGAAAATTGGGATTTTTTTTTCCTGCCTCTCAAAAATTTATGTGCCATCAAGAAATAAGGCAAAGCAGTGGCCATAGAAAACACAGCGTAAACAGGAAAAAAAACCTCCGTGTTCCATACATGTCCCTAACACAGGAAAGTCAAAATCATAGCATCATAGAATGATTTGGGTTGGAAGGGACCTTGAAGATCATTTAGTCCAACCCCCCTGCCATGGGCAGGGACACCTCCCACTAGACCAGATTGCTCAAAGCCCCATCCAGCCTGGCCTTGAACACTTCCAGGGATGGGGCAACCACGACTTCTCTGTGCTATCAGTGTCTCACCACCCTTACAATAAATCAACTTACAAACAAACCAAAAGATTTCCATTGTCTTCATCTCTTACAAGGACTACTACATTTTGGACATCGGTTGACTAGACTATACACCGAACAGGATTTGGCAGAATTTTCAGTGTAGACTCATTCACAGCCATTGTCTATGACGTAGAGTGTGGTACATAACTAAGTGCAGTTACGGTGATTACCAATACAAAGTAACAAACAATAACTTCGCCCCCCCCCATCACTACATCGGAATGTGTACCTCCAACATTTCTTTAATATCCTTTGATATCAATAGCCAGTAACAAAGGATATTTCAATTTTCAAAGTTACTGAAATGTTTAACTGATCCACTACAAAATTATTTTCTCTAACTATTTCAGAAATTATGCAGTTCTGAATATTTGTTCTTTAGGGGTAACAGGCACTAGTTAAAAATTAGACCATCGGTTATTAAGATCTTTACAATGCACCAAAAATCATATCACCTTTATAGTTAGCTTAAGACTGTTGCTTCTGAAACAAAAATTTTGTCACATGCTCTCGCCATGGAAAGAATTGCGATACATCCTTGCTGCAAGAGCAGCAACATTTCCATCTTTGCTGTCCATCCCTACGGCTTCCTCTCCTCGCACAGGAGCAGTGATACTGACAGCCACTTCCAACACTGCTGGGTAAGGCTACGTGTAAATGCAGAAGGCTGGCCTCCACCCTCTCCTGAGAAACGGCAGCGAGGATGGATTACCTTTCGCTGCTGTGGTTTGCATACCACAAGACGCAAGTATGCCACATTTTAAGAACCCTTCCTATAGGTCATCCAGCCTAGTTACTCATAAACTGTGAGTAAATATTTAGAATATCTATTTCTTACTTTGTGTCTTCAGTGAGCTTGGTAACAGGAGAATATTGAAAGAAAAACAACAACAACAAAAAAAGACGACCAAAACCCCCACAAAACCACAGGTAACAGATCTTACTGAAATGGGCCTTTTAAGCAATGCAGTAATACAAAATGGGGAGTTCCTAAACTTTTCCACATAGTAGCTTATTGACTGTAGTATCACTTTTACTTTGCTATTACATAGTCTTTTGTGTATCTCTTAACTAGGACTATTCCACTTTTACTCGTCTATTGATCCGTATCCTAAAGGATAAATTATTTCTACCTCTTTAAAATTAGACAGTAAAATATACACACTGCAAGGCTCAGTAAGAAGACAGGAGGAAATTTGTTGGATGCTTGCTGTGCTGTCCAGACTTCAGGCAACTGAAGTAGTGATGGCTGTTTTCAACACTAAGCACTTTGGTGAACTGAATCCTCACGTAGATAGTACTATTTAACTCACCAGATGAAACATTACCATTCCGTAATTTAGAAAAAAGATGCAACTGTGATTAGAGTCCCTACCTGAGTCAGTTTCAAGATGAATGTGTTCTCAAACAGGTTCAAGACGAACGTGTTCTCAAAGCACACAGTCTACAATTATATTTTCATCCAAAAAATTGATCTCTCAGTACTATGATACATTCATAAGCTGTCTTTAATACAAATAAAACCTTACTGTGTCAATCAACCGTATACATTAGAAGAAATTTCAATTCATCCACAATGCATGAAATCAACTTAATTTCTCATCCATCAATTTCAATGGAAATAACAGCAATATGTACTTAGCTGGATGAGCAAAGCACTTTGTGGAATTGCACTGGGTGTCACATGCCTGTTAAGACAGTGGGATATATAGTTTGTATACAGTCTGCTTTTGATGGCACATCTCATAACAGCACCAGAATGGCTAATCCATATAACCTGGAACCCTACAGTTAAGAAAACCACCTTTAAATTATGCCTGGCAGCCACATGCTTGCACGTCCTCATGTTTTTACAAGTATTTTATATTTAACATTGCGTCAGCTCCATCACTTCAGCTTTTAAACAGTCTGGGAATATTTACTAAACTTTCAGTATCTTTATTTGGAAAACACTACACAATGGAAAAAGAAACTACATCACATCTTATTACAGCTTTCATCACTTTATCCATTCTTCATTGTTAATCTAACGTTCATTTGAAAGGTGTTTTCAACTACACTTACCTACACATATATACACAATAAAATTATATTTAAATTCTATGTAGTCATTACATGAAGTTCCACGAAGCTGGAGCACCCTCACTAAACCAAGAGGATTTACATAAATACACACATTTAGGTAGTGGCCATCAAGACACCTGACTGTTTTGTAGATGTTTGTATTTCATAAACATTACTACTACTCAGTATGGCCAGGCTCTGCATTGAAAGGATAAGCACAAGGCGCCTATAATCACAATGGACGCAATATCCAAATTATTCTGAACAGGGGAAACGGTCATACAAACGGAGGAATACAGGAGGGTAGCTCAGACAAGCATTCAGGATTCAGCTTTAATCAGCATTACCAGTATCAGTAAAATACACTTCAGCATTCACATGAAATACTTGGTAAAGACATGAACATAACTGACTGTCAACTCTGCCTATAAAACTGAAGTAACTGGCAAACTTCAAACACTTTTACTAACGGTAATTTGTTTTGCACGCTGCATGCAAACTGAATTAGCTGTAGCTCCACCGTATCTCCAGACAGTAAGAAAACCCTTAACAACTCCAAACACAGTGAACACTCTTATTCTAGGTACTTAACAGGGTTTCTAACAAAATGATGCTCAAATATTTTCCTACTTTAATACTCCATAGGCAAAGTAAAAATACTTTTTGCAAGTTCAGGAGAGTGGAATCTGTTTGCTGACATCAGAACAAGGGAAGAGAGCGACTGAAATCCTAACCAACCTCTTACATAGTTACAGCGAAGTACAGAGCTTGAAGATTTCCAGTGCAGTCATCTCTAAAGCTGTAAAGCATTAAAAGCTCAGCTGAGGTCAAAAGGAGACATTGAAAACAATGAACAAAGTGAAAGTTAACAACAGAAAGAAAAAAGTCACATGAATCATGGAGCTGCTTCTCAAACTAAACTTTTTCCCAAACCCAAACCATGAACTCAAGTTGTGCTACAGGTTGAACTTGCATGTTGATGGTAACTTAATATCTCCTCTTTATCTTTCATTACATCTGATTTTGTAGTTTCAGCTCACAAAAATCGACAAGATCCTCACAGTTTCTGCCTAAAGCAAGTGCTGGAAAAGCCGTATATTAGTATTAATAGCATGCTGAAATACAGCACCGGAAATTGCAAGTTACAAGTGTAAAGCAGAAAGTATACAAACAATAGCATTCCAAAATAAAGCTAAAATACACCATCTTATCTGCAATCTCCCATTCTTGTATGGGCGCAAGTGCAATGAAATACATATACGTCACAAATATAAATTAAAACTGTTGGTACTAAGAAAAAAGTCAATTTAATTTTATTCCTCATGTTTACACTCAGGTTTAAAAAGCTTTTAAATCAATGGCATGTCATACGAATTTCCTAAGATTCATGAGTGACTACACTGAAGTCAGAGTGGGTTCACTTACCAACCTGACGCACATCACGTAAGCCCTCTTCCCAGAGGATATAGCTCCGTACAAAGCAGCTGCTGCCCATAAAATCTAGGTTGGCCAGAGACCTGGAGATCCACCAGCCCTTAACTGCTCACAATGGACACTCTGTTCTAGGGAGGACCAGTCAGGAAAAACACAAACGAAATGAAGCCGTTTCCTTTTGCAACTATTTTAAGAGGTGCTTTTGAGGGAACCTACTGAATCAAGTCTCATATGACCAGTACGTGAAGTTTCTGTAACTGAACATATTTTTTATTTTGAACAGGGGTAAGAAAAGACAATGCTATTTCTCAGTGATAGAACAGGAAAACTTTTCTGCACTGTCACAGCAGCATTTTGATTCCTTGACATGCATTTATAGAGTACCAACAAATGGATAGCACAAACCATTGATTCCACACTAGGTGAATACAGTTTTCATTGCTAACACATTCAGTTTTTCCCTCTAGTAGTAGAGATTCTACCTCACATCTATGCACATTATGTAGAGCATTGTATTGATTACTCAACCATATTCAAACTATTATTTTAGTAAATATGTGAATGTTTCCAAGTTCTAAAATCTATTACTGCCTCTTCCTACAGAATCTTGTTCAACAAAAAGCCAAATACAAAAGAATATTGAAATTAGCTGTGAACTGTATAATCCCATTGTTCAATTTCATGGCATTTAAGACACTACCTTGCCCTCCTCACAAGTCTAGATGTTAATCCATGCTGTAACCTGATTTAATTTTCCAGATGACAGGATGGGAACATGCTACAATGGCATATTAGTGTAACTATGCTGCTCTTTTACTCTCAACTTTTCTTACATCATGAAGTGAAGAGTTTTGCTTTTAAAAGAGGCATGCTTAATTACTTCTAAAAAGAGCGCAACTCAAAGTGGTCTGTATTTGAAGTGTATGGAAATTATAAAACCAGGGAAGTTCTTCAAAAAATTATCAGAGAATACTTCCCACAGTTAACCACACAAAACCAATACATACTAACCTGTTTCTTCCGATAAAAAAAGTCAGCCAATTTAATCCACACTGGCTACAATGCATTCAGATACATTAATCCCAAATTGAAAAATACGGTGAAAATTACTTCATTTTTCCTCCCTAACTAAATGATTTAGCTCATTCACTTCTTTAAGGTCTTTATAGCTGCAATCCCTCTAAAACGAAATGGAATTCCATTCAGAGCAACTTTAATTTCAACACTTACTACACATTATAGTACTTATGCAGCACAACTAAAAAGTAAGGTAAACTTCTTTCCAAACCTCTGCAAACTCCTTGGTGTCCTGTATTCAGTACAGCCGAACACTTCTGCTTGCCCCTAAACTGCTGCCGACTTAGCATGCGGATAACATCTCAGAGTGGGGGAAGAGGGGGAGGAGGGAAAAAGGCAGGGGGGTAGGGGGCGGTGGAGAAAATGTGGGAGAGAAAAAAAACCTACACACACAAGACGACAGACAAGAAACCTCAGAACAAGTTCTGGCAGAAAATACATGTGGAATAAAAATTATGTTTTTCTGGATGTGAAGCTTTAAGAGACTTCAATCTTTTCTTCTTAAAGTACTCCTTATTCTAAAAGTGTACAAGTCAGAAAACAACCAAGATGTAAAGAAAATTCTATAAGAATGTCTTACAAACCATATTTAAAAAAAAGAAAAAAACACCACACAAAAAAACCCCGCCAGCACCACAATGCATGCAATTGAGGTTACCCCAAAATATCAATATGCATAGCAAGCATGCGTAACAGGTTCAATATTCAAAAATACAACCCACATGAGAATAGCATGCAATGAGACTGTTCACCTAGCAGATCACACTTCAAACAAATATTCCATTTCTAGGATATAGTCCACATCTTTATGACAAGTTAGGCATAAATAAGCAGACCCTGACCTATCGTTCTCAGTTACTGAAGTTTTTGTGAATGATGTACAGTTGAGTGAATCAGCAAGTACTGTATACATCAGCTGCTGTTCAAATGAGTCCATTGACATTAGTGCCATGAAAAACAGACTTGCAAGTTTGCCTCTCTCTCTCAACAGAGCATTTGGAAGTCTGCCCTGCAAGTGCCAAAAACCTCACTGGTAACATGAAAATGCTTTTCACAACAGTTTAATCTAGAAACAGAATATAAGGTTTGCAACTCACACACGAAATGCTGTTCAGAGTTCAGTAAAATGATCCAAAAGCGGGAAAGACTGAGAGTAAAGGCAACATAAAATATACATCATAGGAAACAGGAAGGAAGAGAGAAAACCAGAACAGATTAAGCAAATCACTATGATTTCCATAATTGTTTTATATTATTAACACATCAAGAGCCAGAGGGGCAGCGAGGAGCAAAACTTTCCTAGGCAGCGTTCAGCAGTATCTTATATAATTTTTTAAAAAATCCTTCCAAAATAAAGCAGGTTTATCTACAACTCCCTCATGGATTTTTTCTTAAGGCTATATACAGTTCCCCAGAGAATCATCTTTAACATTCAAATGATTCTGCACGATATGGAGAGGTAATAAGCCCTAACAATACAAGAATTGACAAAAGTTGTCAAAGTTGCCCTTATGTTTCGGTACACCTGAGGTGGCTGGGCTCCTAACTGATCCCCTCACACCAGTTTTCCAGTGCATGCACTAGACCATCAGCAGCTTTATGACCCATTCAGAGTACACCTTAGAAATTAGACTTTTACTGCTTCTAGCATCCAACCAACTTTATACATCATCTAAAGGGGTCTTCATTAAATTCATTTTACAAACCTGTTAAAAAACTGAAGTACAGTGAGTGTTAAACAGAAACAACACTCACTTCTTGGATAAGAAGACAGGAAAAAACATTCATTGTCTTTTACAGAAAGAAGAGGCTACATTAGTTTCCTCTTAGCAAGTCCTAATCAGTTATTTGGTGTCATGGCAAGTTGTTGAGCTGTCCAGCTTGCCACTTAAAAGGCATTCAGCAGCACACGGACATTCCACTACAGAACAGTAGTAGAGTTAAGAATGGTATTTCCAGTTTCCTCTGGCACAGTTACAACTTTGAAAGAATCTGTTCTTTTGTTTCAATACCATTTGAAGAGCTAAAGTATCATGAAATAAACAGATGCTGGAGAATTTAAAAAAAAAAAAAAAAAAACCACAACACTGAAGGTAGCTCTGCTCTAAACATTAATGCAAACATAACCACAAAGCCTGAAGAGTCAGTTCAGTTTATATTTTATTTCAAATCTCTTCTGCAGTATAAAGTCAGTCATCTCTCTCCCAAGGAACAAGATCAGCTCTTCCCTTCCACAGCATTAAGTTGTAATAGGAGCAGATCAAGAAGCAATGGATCGAAGAAAATGTATGTGTCAGAGTCAGGATCTGATAAATGGTAAGTAAAAGGATATTGGAAGACTTACGCGTCAGACTAGTTAGACCCTTTTATAAGGTAACATGTTCCATCTTCAACTGCTATTATTTATTCTCTTGGATTTTTGTATGGAATGGTGCCAGGTTTAATCAAAACTTTACCAATTCTTTTAACGGAAGTTGTGAAACAGTTGTGCTGCAAGCACAGAGTGTCCAATATATGAAATATGGTTGGGGAATTACCTCTATATTAAATCCTTAACTCCTTTTGTTTCATCCATACCAAGAAATCTGTTGAAAAAACATCAGTTGTATAACAGTACAGATTAATTTCTCTTCTACTAACATTCTAAACTGTAAGAATAAAGAGACGTTAGAAAGCGTAAGATGTCTTCAGTGATCAGAAAACTCAGAATTATTTCCTTACAAACAAGAGCAGGAAACTTTCAGGCCAGATTAATTTTTAAACTGATGATACTGATATAACTAAAGCTAGAACTATAAAAAGCGGATGCATAGGATAGAGTTAAAGCTAAAATAACGGAGATCAAAAACAGAAGACAAAAAAAGTACTTATTTCAAGTCTTGTTTGTTACATGTTTCTCCCATCTTCATTTGAGGTCTTCAGATCTTTTATATGCAATGGTTAATTACTTTGGTGATACCTCAAGTCCATATTAAAGCACGGTTGATGAATCTTTTGAGATTGCTTTACTATGCACTTAAGGGGATATTCCTCTTCATAACCATCTGTTCTTCAACCAACCCAGAAATTTAGTGTTACTGGAAATCTAAGCCAAACTCCAGGAGGCCCGCAAGGAGCAAATTTTGAATGGATTATGTTTTCAATTCTTTTTTTCCCCCTGTAATTTCAGTCAGCAAATTATACAGCAGCTAAAACTTACAAAAAATACAATTAGGTAACATCCTACTTCAACATTCAAGAAATCCACAAAGCCTGGCTTACAAAATTAAATACAAAGCATTCTGAAACATTTCACAGGCTGCCTGTAATAATTATACAAAAGAGTTTAAATGTAGAAGTTGAATAGAAACACCTACATTAAGTAGGGTTTTTTTAGTTTTAATAATTTTTTTAATTTGTGTTTGATCAGTATTTTTTTTCTTGTAACCTTTTCACCACTCTATAAATTTAATAGAGATATGTTTCAAGTGCTCAGGCCATGAATACTGAATTCGCTTCTCTCCTGCCTCTTTGTATTTATATTCTGAGACAACAGAGTTGCCTGGTGACAGCCTCTTCACTTCAACAGCAGCTGGCAAGCCCTCCTTGTCCTGAAAATATGAAAGAAACAGTTAACTGATATTTCATGCTATGATTTAAATGTGACAATCTGGAAGTGCCAATACCACACAGGGTAGGATTTACCAGATAAGATTTTTCTTAAGTCTCAGAAGCAATAAAGGAAGAAAAATAAACAGACCTTCACCACATGTAGCTAGCATGCAGCAAAAATTAATCCAGAGTTAGCGCATCATCTAGAGTTTAACAATACCAGACACAAGCGGTGATTGCATAAATCTGCCAACTTAACTTATATTTCCAGAATGCCAGTTCTCAAGTTATGCAACATAAGACCAAAGCAAGTAGAGTTTTGACATTTTTACAAGAAACAGTCACCCTCTTTAATATTTACAAGACACATATTTCAAATTGCTTATGTCTGCCTAACTGCCTTCCCAAGATTACTGCTTCTGCTGAAGGTTCAAGCATACGTAGCCCAAAACAATTTCTTTAAGCTAGCTTGTTACAGCAAAACTAAAAGATATACATTTGATAAAATTAGAGTTTATAGCCAACTTAATTCATACCTAACATTGGCATATTAATAAGCAGCTTCATTCAAAAAAATCCTTATTCAATTAATTTTACGAGAAATTTTTACATAATGTCACATTTTCTACTTTCCTGTGTCAACCAGATAATTTTTAATTCTGTTTGTTGTTTTGAAGAAAGCCAGGAATAACATTTTAATGTCATATTGCTTTTTAGAAATACTATATTACAAGGAAGTCATGTAAAACCACAACGTGGCCATGGCAATCAATCAACTACTTTACAAAACCTAAAGGAATTGCTAACGAAAACAAATAGTGTTTTCCAACATACCGCCAGGCTTTTCATTACTAGAAAATACTTTGAGTTTTATAAACGTTTTCCAAACTGCTTTATTTTCACCATTTTTTGTTTTAGTGTTAATGATATTATGGCCACTTTAATTTGCTAATAACCTGTATTTTCCATGTATTACAGAACACTTCACAGTCATCTAACTTTTTTTTTAATCTCCTTCCAAAATTCACCAACCATAATAAATTCAGATAGACATATTATTAGGCAAATACATATAAGTACTGCAGAAATATATTCATTGTTATATGGACCATCACATTTCAGGTTTAATCTGAACTGACTCAAAAAGCACTTGGAACAAAAGTGTTCTAGCCAACCATAAGTTCTTGAAGTGTTGTACTAAAAAAAGAAATAAACCAACCCTACTCTTCAGCAATCGTATAATTGCCTAAACTACACAGAGAATACCTTCTTTGTTAAACATGCAACACTGAATACTGATTTCTAAGCCTCAAGCTATGTAACTTTATGTTTAAAACTCTGACCTTACTTTCATACTTTCAATATTGATAGTCTCAAACTGTTTTCAGTTTCAAAGTTATCATGTGTTACTTTAGTAGAGTACCACCAGCTCCCAATGACACTGCTGTGCGGTATTGATCTGCACAAATATCTCTTATGGGAATCTCCCTGCATAGCAATACAAGATTTTATAGAAAACAAGCTCTTCAGAATCATTTTGGGTTTTGACAGCTTCAAAATTTCTATTATTGCATCTCTCTATTTCAGGATACTTTAGTTATTCAAATGGCACTGAAACAGAAAAAAATGATTCTAAGATGAAATTGTGACACAGGAAACTGAAAATCCCGTTCTTAATTCCATTGTTTTCTTTAGTGGAGATGTTAACTTAAATACTTTTTGAAATGTGTAGTAAAATATATCCTATCTATCACACAATGAACCCGATTCATATATGTTTCATTATCAATAAAGGACAGCCAAACCTAGCTATCATTTTTGGTGAGATATTATTATACAGAGTAACACTACAGTTGTGGCTTCAACAATGTACACATCCTTAGAGCTTCATGCTCAATGCATTTACAACTACAGAAATCTATGGTATTAAATGATCCTAACTGA
The DNA here is from genome assembly GCF_034638445.1 of Ciconia boyciana. NCBI lineage: Eukaryota > Metazoa > Chordata > Aves > Ciconiiformes > Ciconiidae > Ciconia > Ciconia boyciana. The sequence continues at coordinate 1,723,815 of NC_132951.1, read as the reverse complement.
CCAACAGTTTCAGTGGTCACCAACTCACTCCTAAGTTTTAGGGCGTGCAAGATCATATATAAAAGATAGCAATAATTATTTTGTTGATACACAGTTCATGCTGAAACCAAAATGTAAAATTGAGTACTGAAGGGTACAAGGCTAAGTTCTGAAGTGTAACATGCTCATCTCAACTTAGTCATATTAGTACTGTCCATTCTATCAAAATAGTAATGAAAATTCATAAGACCCAGTAAGCTGGAAGAAAGTTAAAAAAAAAAAAATCAGAGATTGGTCACAGTGAGCCTCAACTAAGGCTGCAGCACCACTGAGGTCTTGTGAAAGCCTACAAACTGAGAGGAAAGTTTGCAAAAGCAGGAAAAGCATTCAATATACTCTCCTGCAAAAAGTTTCTGTGGAGTAGATGCGTTGATGACAGAAGTTGAACTTCTTGAACAGTATTCAAAACTTAGTGGGGGTGGGGGAAAGAGGTCCTAATGTGGAAAAATACACCTCACCTAGCTAATGACCGCAAGATGAAAGAAAAAGAAAATTTGAGTGTTCAGCTACTCAGAATGACTTCTCTCTTTTGGAGTAAAGTTCATTAACTGGACAGCATCAAGCACTGCAAGAGAATTGTTGGTATATTTACACTTGCAGGATTGACCTGTTTTGTATCTGCAATGCTTTCAGCTACTACTAACAAAGCTCACTTTATGCCATGTGTGATGCTATAATAAAAAGAAAGCCTCTGAGAAAGTAAGTTTAACATATTTAAAGCAGTACTATCAGCCTGAAGAATGATTTGTTTTATATAAAGAGAAGCTTGCTGATATTCAGTGCAACTAGACAGGAAATCTATCATCTCACTAAAAAAATTTTGTAACATTTTTATTACTGTAGAAAAGGCAAGGGTATCAAAAGGATTTTTAACTGCAAAATAGAAATGCACTGGGAACATTTTAAGGTATTTGATACTTCCAAGATGTATGATAGTACATATCCAGCTATCAAGATACTCCTGAGAGAGTGGACTAGTCTAGTCCTGAGCAAGAACATTTCATAATCATGTTATATTTGTTTAATCGCCAGCCCTGGAAATCAGGTGTATATAGAACTAGCAATTTCATTAATTTCCTTTCTCTTTTCCTTGCCCAGCTTTATCACACAACAAACTCCCAACTATACTTTCAGACTTTTTCAAGAGCTCTGCCAATTCTTTTCACTCTGTGCACCCTTAGAAGCAGATTTGCTGAAAACAATTTTTTCCTTCCCTACCAACTCCAAAGGTAACCTAAAAATGCAACTTTAATCCACTTGCACAATTTTTCTCCACAGGTTGATCCACAAGGTGCTGAAGTGCAGATGGTCATCGACTCCCATTGTGCTGACATGCAAATCTATTGAGGATGACTAAGGAAACGAGGAGCGTAACTTGTTACAGCCAGCTGGCAGCACAAATGTAGTCTCCGATATCGGCACATCATCACTGATTTGCAAGAACATCTAGCATTACACAGAATAGGAGGGAAAGCCGTGTGCTACAGACAATAAGACCTCAGAAGCAACTTCTCAAAATAACTGAGAAAGCTGATGGAGTAGAACATTCAGAGAGACAGTTTTCCCATAGTGCTTGGAAGAAACATCACTGATAGCTAGAGCTACACTTGCATTATTGCACCCAACCATATGCTTAGCACTGATAAGCAGTATGATGAGGGGAAGCAGTTTTCAACAAAACTTAAAAACTAGAAGTAAGCTCAAGAGCTGTAGAGGCTTTTAACACAGACAAGCACACCTTGAGGAGTGTACACTCTTTTCTTGTTATCTCATACCATGTCTAATTGGACTTCTAAGCTCTCTGCTCCCTAGCTGCTTTTTCCCGTTCTGAATTCATACCACCCTTGTACTCTAATCAAGAGAATTCAAAGTATCAACAGGTCATTTCTAAAAACTCTCCTTCCCGTTAAACTCTCTTATTTGCCCTATATCAATCGCCCACTTTGGAATACAGAAACGAAGAGCATTTACAGTCATTTACTTGCTGAAAAATAAACATATATCACTAATTGTAATATCACAACACTAATACTTCATGCCATAATTGCTCCATAGAGGCTCTACTGCCTTTTCTTAAATGATCGAACTAATGACAAAGCTCTCTCCATCTTTTTATACAAGCATATATGTGTAAATTTTAAACATGAAAGATTAAATTAGAAGTTACACACACAAACACAACTCCTTTTAAAAAGGCTCAAAACACTGTATTTACATCTGCAAGTACTCACTTTATTACTACAACCTTTATAACAGAGCTTAGGTTTGCTTCAAACAAAACAGGGTTCTCAGCGATAGAAGCACAAGAAAAAGCCCTGCATACAGTTAGTCTACAAAGAATTAACTGGATTAATTAGCAAGGGATTTGAGAAGCAGCTTGGAGCTAGAAAACCAAAACACTAAATTGTTTAAATACTTTGGCAATGGATCAAGGTTTCTAGGCAGCCCTATGTTCCATTCTCTCCTTTTTTTTTTTTTTTTTTGCTCGGTGTTTTAACACATTTAACCTGACGAGGTACTTTTTCATGAGATATGAATGACACTGTCAAAATACCAAAAAAGAAGATGTGAATTAAAAAATGCCACAAGCTGTTAGCAATTCTGCCAACATGTATGAGCCCAGGCAACATTAATTAAAAATCAATAGCTTAGGACATAAATAGCTCTTATCTCTGTTATAGTATATCTCTAACATAACTCTTTATTAAAGAAAAAAAAAAGCCAATGTCTGTGCTATTATACTGACTGAATTGGCCACAACAAAGCAAAAGAAATAAGGCAAAAACACTGAGCAAAGAAACACATATGAGAAAGGGAGGACAGGCGTATGAATGATTGGAATGTTTCAACCTTGCACTATCATTAACACATAACTGGCTGGAAATAGCCACACTGCAAATACTTGCAGAATAAGTTACCAGGAAGAACATTTCAGGTTTTTAGTGCTAATATGATTCTATACAAAATCCTGCACGCCAAGGAAATCAGAATAACGTACATACCTTTCTGTCAGCCAGAGCTTATTAATCAGTATTTTTATTATGCATCTCAACTAAAGATTAAGTTACTGTAAATTCTCTGATAATTACAAAATAAAGGTGAGAAAGAGGCAGGAAATTGCACTTAACTTTTTCTTCTTTAGTGATACGATCTTCAAACTGAAGTTACATTAGGAGGCATCAAAGCTAAAAGATTTAAGCTAAACTAGGAACTTAAACCACCACTTTCAAAAGTGGTTTTCAAGCTTACAAAGCAGCAAGCATTTGAAAGACTTAAACCCATTTTCTAACAAGAGACCACCTAATGCACACCAAGCTGGATGTGCAGTTTGGGTGTGCCGTAACTCCTAGACAATAACAACAATTTATATTTCTGAACAGTTTCTACAGAAAATTTATTAATATCAAAAAGAATACATAAGAAATACTGAAATGGAAAGGTTAAGTTCAGTTTTCTTTTTGTCTAATGACTCTTGCATTATTCAATTATTTATTAATGATGGACATATCAAATGCTTCCATCAACACAGACTAGTCTAAATCAAAAATGAAGAAGTCAACCAGGCACTATTTAGCAAAAATTTATTTATTTGAGTTCAAAATAAAAGGGAAAATTTCATTTACATAAGAGCTATGTGTACATATGCCCAGACACTAAAACACTATACAAATTTCAGTGGAAGAGCAGATCATAAAACTGTAGCACCTTTAAGGTGAAATTCTCAGGACAAAAAGGATTATTTTGATAGTCATGATTATAAATTTGAGCTCTCAAGAACATCCTATAGCAGATGACCATATGCAACTGCAGTTCAACTCAACTACAGGACACAGACCTGCAGAAGAAAAGCAACACCAAACTTTGGATAACACTACAGCAGAAAGCCAGTCGTTCAGGAATTAAGAGTCTGGAACATATGAGGAGGCTGAATTTATTAAAAACAAGTACTAAAAGATTGTTTCCATTGCAAAAAAATTTTTTAGAAATACCAATCTGAAATACTGAATATACAGATGCAGGACATCAGCTTCATAAAATCATATGCCAAGCAGAGCCATATCTATAGGAATAATCAGAGATTAATTAGAAATTTACTTCTATTATGGCAATGTAGTCACAAATTACTAGCCATTAAGATCTTAAATGATAACATTTCACTGTGTCAATTGGATTTTGAGTTCTCCTTCATAGCTGAACTTTGGGTCATTCCTACTTCTTCCTTTTCCCACCCCCTTGCCATAACCCCACCTCCCAAAAATTTAGTTTCTTGATTAGAGTGCAGCACAAGAAAATCAAAGGTTCTATTCATAAAACACAGACGCCAAGTGTCAGGACAGGGAAACAGAAGACCTCGCTTTTCACAAGACCTTTTGGTCTAATTTTTCACTGAGCTACAGTCGGAAATGACATATCCTTCCGTGGGGCAAAGGTGTGAGGGGGAAGAAGGGGAACAGAAAAAAATGTTAATATAGAATTGCTATACTTTTGGGGGGAGCGGGTGCAATGTTTATTTTATTTTTTAAGATATGTTTTAGAAGATTATCTTGAACTACCTGGATTCTCAACTGTTCAACTTCCATTCGAGCTATTGCCGATTTCAGTTAATCCTCTTTAAGGTGTACCAAATAGAAGTTCTTGTTGCTGCATTTGACATAACATGATTCTTCATCTAAAAAGTTAATTATGTGATCTTAATTTATTAGGAGAGGTACATTAGGATACAGAACTGCTGCTAATAGTGTTCCCCTAAATGGAATAAATTGAAATTCCACCGAGTTCCCCCAATAATGTTTTATGTCATTGTAAAAACACAAACTATCACTTCATTAACATTTCAATCATCTTCTCCATTGAAGGTTCAAGAAAATAAAACAATTCAGAGGCTTTGTTACATCACCTGTCTCCATTTTATTTTATCATTATAAATTAAACTGATTATAAGATGCAGAAGTAATTTGTAAACTCTTTCAAAGGACATGATTTACATTTTTCTTCTACAAAGATGAAGATATCCCCCTAACATGCTCCACTTGTGTTTAATATTAAAGATACTTATACTACATATATGGCAAAAATGGAAGATATTTCTGATATGTTTGGGGATTGCTTTTAGTATCCTAACACTATTTATAACACTGGTGCAAATACTGCCACCAATAAAGAAACAAACATTAAAAAGGTGTCCTTTAAGCTTCCCTTTAAGGCATCTACCATAATCGTATAATTTGCTCTGGACATCATTAAAATGTAAAGTTAATGAGGATTCAGCTGAAAACAGAAGAAATGTAACCTATTTTCAGGCAAAACTTCTAACACTGCAATCAGAGGGAAAACCTCTTTGATGTCTCTTTGTCTCTTCTCATTAATTTTCTTTTGGTTTAAAAAAAACACAAAGGCTGTTTAAACTAAAAAATGCATAGAAGTTTAAACATGGTAATTATAGTCAAGCTGCAATGAGGTCATTAGGTTTTTAAAACTTTGAGATAAACAAAATTGAGATGTATGACTATTTTAAAAACATGTCAATACTCAATTTTAATTGTCCATGTGATACCCGCTGTATTCTAAGGATTTAGTTTAGATACAGAACTGCTTCAAGATGATATAGTGAAGGACCTAATCCCGGTAAAGCAAAGCAATCAAGAAATGCATCAAAATGTAAAGTGCTGTAATTACTGTATTACTGGATACCACATTTAGTATTTATAAGTGCAACAAAGCATGCTTTTTGCAATCTCCATGCAAGTGAGATGGCAAATTGTGAGATTCTGCTACTTTTTACCTCTACAGTTCATTAAAGAATAAAATACTGAACAAGTTAAATAATCCTATTTACACACTACATCTATTTTTGTTTATGAATACTGCCAAGGCACACACAAAGCTATATACTTCTGCTTTAACATGATAATTCTTTCCAGCAGAAAATATATTTAAGAGCTATTTAATTTCACAGTACTGACAGAATCTACAATACACTGAAGTGGTATGTATTTTTAGTGAATAATTTACAAGTAAATTTTCTCAAAACATAATCAAAATTGTTAACAATACTGTGTACAAAAGAAGATGACACATTATCACAAACACAAGTGGGGCATTTAAGCCATTAAGTAAGAGCAACAAGTATACAGGACAAACATAACATCTTTAGTGTAGAAGCACATTAATCACAATGAAGCAAAATAAACGTATCTATAACATTTTTCCATGTGAAAATATCACCTCTAGATAAAATGGGACGAGATGAGATCAATATATTAGTCTGTGGTAATTGTAAGTATGAATTTTAATGCATTTGTGGGCGTAGGTTATAGCTTTAATAGAGAATTATTTACCCTATTGAATCTTTTTAACATGTTTGATAAGCTCCGCTTCAAATTAAACCGAGTGAATTTTCAACAGGCAAGTATCTGTTGCTTTATCTATTTTTATAAAATAGATATTATCAGATATTACTTTAGGTGCAAGCAAGGAGCAGCTTTAGAAGAAAATCTCATACTTAATGCAAAGGAAAGTTTTGGGGGTTGTGTTTTGGGTTGGGTTGGCGGCAGGGTGTCCTGCCCTTCACCACAGGCCAGTTCTGTTCTACCATCTCTTCAACTGCCTATTGAAGAGACAGCATGAACTAATTTCCGTTCTGAGTTGTTTCTCTTATCCTGGTATCTTTCCCTACTTGCTTGCACTGTCCTAGTGTCATATTCACAAAAAGATAAAGCACGTGATTTAAATAACTTTAAGTCAAATATGAAGCTTACAAATATGAAAAGTCAGAAGCCTGATTCTATTGTCTACCTATACTGTGATACTTCATCAGCTATTTTGTCTTCACCTTTTTGGTCTTTGATTTGAGTCTGCATTAATCATTTTGGTAGGTGTTTTTCCACAGAGCGATGATCTTGTTTTAGAATCTTTGGAACAGAAGATCTCAAGGATCTCAAAAGTATCTTACAGGTCAACTAGACATAAATTAAGAGTAATTATTTACTTAAGAGATAAAACAATGTAAGAATCAATTTTAAAAAAGGTCATGTTACCACTACTTATATTCATAACTATGTAGTTTCAACGTAAATGACTCTTCAAAGGAACTAAAGATAGGATTCAGTTAATCCCAGTAGAATGCAATGGGAGTTGAGAGTGTAATTCCCTTCACCGCCATTTAAAATCCTAGCACAAATTCTAAGCGTGGAAATTCTTTTGGCTACAATATTCAAGAAACTGTATTAAAGTACTCACTGAAAGTTGGTTTGGTTTTGTTTTGTTTTTTTTCTCCATTTCTTCCCTAGGTGTATGTACTGTAATAGCTGATGAAGTCTGGGGCAGACCACACATTTTGGCACAGTAAATAGGACCCTTCACTCCTGCTCCTCATCTTCTAACTGTGGTGCTTTCCACGCAGATTATGGTGTTCTACAGGGTACTTCTACACAGTCTTACATTATTTGACTATCTATACTATGCATCATTTATTTTTACTAGTTAGTTCATCAAATTAGAAAATATTACTCTCCAAATAGCCAGTCATGGAAGAGTTCAGAAAAATCACAACCAACTTAAATATTGGGGGTTTTGAGGGTTTTGGTTTTTGTTTTTTTTTTTTCTCCAAATCCCTAGGGAAGCATAAACAAACGAACTCTCCAGACTATAACCCATTCCAGACAATCACTAGATTATCAGTATCAGTTGTTTGTTCCCACCCCTCCATCCAAGGTTATCATCCTTAATACTGCTGTTCAGCTTCCTTGGTTTCTATCCCACTCTTCAATGAAATAAGTCCTAGTAAAAAGTATATTGAAAGCTGTCTCCATCTAAAAAAGGCATTAAAACCATCTTCCTAAGAGCCAATAATCAATTAGCATCTGGAATTTTGACAAATGGTTTACCAAAACTTGGTAGCCCCGGCAGGGCCAAAAATCTCCTTACTCCTCAATCAGGATTCAGCAGCATTCCCTCAGCATTCCTTCTCCGCTCTCCGATGATGGAATCCAGCAGAGAGCAGGTGATACACCTTGCTCACAGATAATCAGTATGTTCGGATATTAACAGAATATAATACAGTTCTTCATGATTAAAATGTGTCTTACCACTGTTATTCACAGACACTGCTACAGGGAAGTGTACCACACCCTGACCCTTCGCTGTGAATCAAGCATGCTACAGCATTTAATGTAGAATACTACAGGATCGGCCTTGTCTCTGGTAGCACAAAGGGTGCAGTATGGGGTTTGGTTTGGTTTGGGTTTGTTTTTTTACAACCATTGCTGAAGTAAAACAGTAGTCTTGAATTAATTTTACACTTATTTGGTAATAATTTAACCTCAAATCATCTTTCTTTCTAACTCTATTTCAATCTTAAAAAAAAACCAACCACACAACAAAAAACCACAAGAAAACCTGACAATGTCTCGTTTTGTTCATGACAAAAAAATATCACACCAAAAAGAAGCAGACCAATACTGCCTCGGGCACTCTGATAGGCCTCTTTTTGAATTAGAGTTTACATTCTCTTTTTGCAAGGAACTACCTAAAACAAAAAGAACCAGTGATAAAAATAGATCTAGTTCATCTTTTGCTTTACCAAATTTGCTTTGCTTGCATGTTAAAGTAGTGCTCTGGGTAGAATTACTGACCTACACATCAACAGACTAAACACAGACACAATTTCTAAACTCCAATATTTCTATTGAAGACACTCATAGGAAGCATCAGTACAACTGTAGATGGGACCAAATGTCAGTCATTTCTGGGACGGCTCTTACAACACTAGGCAAAAACACCCCAAAATCGCTATTCTTAATCTACAGGGAGTCTACTTTAAAGTCATTACTTCTTTGTTTCTTTTTCATCTGAATGACACTCTAATTAAAAGTTCTTTACAGAAATGTCTATATCTAGATTAGCAGCTGATTGCAGATGCATTAAGCTTTAAGCAAAAGTTAACACTCATTAATGAGATTACCTGTTGTGATTAAATAAGGACAAACAAAAACAAACCACCTTGGAAAATTTTGTGACAGAGAATGAACTAAAGTTAAAATTACTCCCTTAAATAAAGTCACACACACCCCGCCTTTAGCAACAACTTTTTGACTCTATTCAAAGCACAATCTCTTTGCAGTTATTGGAATAACAGCCCTACTCTTAAAGGAGCACATTAACAGAGAGTTAATTGCAACAAGTGGTTCATCTAATTCTTAAATGCTTCAAATGCTGAAATATTGAATGTTTCAGTAGTATTTGGTATCTAAATTGAGTCTCTTTTAAAAAAAGAACTCTTTTAAACTCTTTAAAAAGAACAACCACTCAAACTCCTCTATAAATTCCAGGAAAACTGTAAGGACAGCTAGTGAATGAAAATAATTTGTTAAAATCACTAAAATAATCCCTAAAAAAGTTTCAGTTTAGCAGTTAATTTCAACCTGCAGTTAAAAAGGCACTAGCTGTCAGTCAGTTTTCTCACCCAACTCTATCATGAAAAGAAAAACTGACAGATCACAGGAGCTTGCCTTTGTAAACCAATTCGGGAACTTTCATGCTTCTTATTTGTTAGGTTAAAGGTTAAATTGCTGACCTCTGCCCTCCTGCTTAGCAGCCTTTCCCTTTTTCTGTAAAGCTTTATTTTGGGGCTGTATTTACATGGATTAGTCTCTTTTCACGCTAAGAAGGAATCTGTTCACAGCCAAAGCCTTAGTTCTGGTTGTACAAAAAGCAGTCACAATTATTCAGCAGCAGACAATGACCATATTGTGGATTTACAAAAAAACCACCTCAGCCATGGCAAGTTCTGTCCTTGCTGCACAAAACAATAGAAGAAAAATCTTATCAAGCATTCAAGAGAAAGCAAACAAAGCAGGCCCACTGTGAACTTGATGAAGATGTCAAGCTCCTTTAAAAAAATATAAATCAACAAAAGAGTTTAAAGTCTTGTGAGTGAGACTCTGTGCTGAATTTTTCTGTCTAGTTAAACAGTGCCAGCAGTAGCAATATAGTGTAGACTAGTAAATACTTGTGAAATAGAAAAGACTGTAGACAGAAGTAGTTAAAGCATGAAGCAAAAAGGACAAGCAGATCTCTTCCCACAAAATAACTTCTAGAAATGGAAGAACATTCAGTTATACTCGATATTAATATTTGAGTTTTATTAAATCTAGTATCAGCAGCTAAGAACACACGTAAAAAATGTGTTAGATAAAATTTATGATGACTTGCAATATGACAGATTCTAATGTTTTTTCATACAGTGAGTTTCTCTTCAAATTGAGTTCTGTATTTCATTTAGACTGTAAAAGCCAAACTGTGAACTGTCTTCAAACAAAACAGTTCAGACAGTGCTACTCATTTGATCTGGACACTGCAGTCCTAGTAAGTTCTTTGTGAAAATCTTCCACCTTGTTTGTACTTAGAAGAAAAGCGATCAAATGGGAACAGAAAAACAAAGCAGCAGCTTAGGAGAATTAGAATTCCAAATACTACCTACTTAGATTTGGTTACTTTTCCAATCCTGCTTCAGGATGTTAGGTGCAGCAACATAATACCATAAAGATGGGATAGGAAAACTTGTGATACCTGAACTACAGCATATGTTCAACAGAAAGCCCTTATTCAACGGAGAGAGACCTGAATTTTACACTTCCTTTGTTATTCCTAAACCTGCAGTATGTTATCTATTTTTCAATACAGAACAGACAAACTTCAAGCAACAAAGTGTTTTCACCTAAAAAAATAAAGGTTGCTGTGAGAGGTGCACGGGTAAGGTTTACAAACTTTTGAATGACCAACTCTCAACTTAATCCTACTCCAGTAACTTTGCTTACGCTCAAGAAAATATTTCCTCTCTATGGGAGGTACTGCTCTACTATCTAAAATTATAACATATGACAAACAGATAATGATAAAGAGTAGCAGTATGCCTATTTCGCAGAGGCAGAAACCTGCTAGCTCTCTCGACCTGTGAAAGTCCTACCATGGAAACCACAGTGACAACTGTAGAATAATTTTAGGGCCCAAGCACATCATGACTTCTCCCAGTAGAGTTAAGGACTTCTATTAGTTTAAGTTGTAACATTTGTGATCTACTGGGAAGGGGGGGAGGGAGGGAAAGAGCTATTACAACACAAGGCTAGAACATGAAAAGTAAAGAAGGAAGTACTTAAACTACTCACAAGCTTCTAGTAGGAACAAGATTAGTAGTACATGCTACTCTCAGAGCCAATTCAAATGCAAATTTCATCCTTTCTCTCAAACAATGATAAACTCCCTCAGAGTTAATAGTTTCCTTCTAAGATTCATCTCCCTTTTCAACTTAGTGGTATGTTTTCGAGAAAGGAAAGAAGCACATGGCAAGTCTTACAGCAAGACCTTTTAAATTCTGTCATAAAAGAAGTAGTATAAACTACATTTCCTTTACTAATCCAGTGAACATTTGTTAAACTCTAACACACTTACACTTTGTCCATGCTATCGCATTTAGGCTTCTAACTTACCATGGTTTTAAAAAAAAAAAAGAAAGAAATCCTTTAGCTCTACTGTACCATTTTAGCTTTTTCCTTGAACACACAGCAAGAATTTATGCTACACTTACAAAAAGATGAAAGATTAGGTCCTTGGAGAGAAAGGCCTTTTGGCACACTACATGGTAAAGCTATAGATTTGACATACTTTTATAATGTCTGCTCTGGCAAGAACACAAAACCCCCATACAAAAGCATGCTACGTCCTCCCAGACAGGGGTGTAGGGAGGGTGTCTTACTCTTGTGAGCATTTACTTTCAAATGTTCATACTTTAGAGACTATTTTGATCGGTTACTTTAGACTAACAAATTCTCTTTTTCTACATGAACAGTTTGACAGTCAGACTACAATTCTTCTCACAGCCTCGTCTAAGAAGAGAGGATCTTTGGCTGAGGTCCAGCAAGATCCTTAAATTTGTCACATCATATTTCTGATTAATGATCTGCAGCAGTTTTAAGATTATAAAGTGCTTTGAAAATTAAAAGGAAGATTTTTAAGTAGTTAGTATGCTTTCACTTTCTTTATATAGGTATTTAAACTAAAATTGCTAGTAGATTCTTTCTACTACTGCATCTCAGAAAAGCCTAAACAATCTCTTAGCTGAGGTTTTAAAAAAAAAAACGCAGTTCCAATGCACTTTACTGTACTTGCAAGCATACAACATGCCAAAAGTATAGAACTGAATTTCTAGAAGTGCTTAAGCTAACTTAATCAGTTATAATTTGTAAAAGAAACAATACAAGTTCTTTGTAATTTACTACCTCACTTTCCGTGAAGTTTTAATATTATGAGATGCCATGACAAATACGCAAGCCCTCCATTAGAAGGACTTCACAATCTCATAAAATGCATTTTCTCTTCTTTTACATGAAGTTTAAAATGGGAGGAGAAATCCAGTAAAACAGTAGTATTTCATAAAAAGCATGTATTTTGCTCTCAAATTATCCACTGCATGTAACAATTCCAATGAGTAAGAGAAGATCATGCACCAAAGACACAGACTTATCATCAAAACTTATTTTAATAAGTTAAAACTGTAATCTGTAGCTTCAGTTTAGAACATCCAACATTATTTGCTTAGGAATGTGCTAATTTATGAAACACACATTGTCCTAACACCAGAGAACTTAGCATTTCCAGCTAAGATTTAAATGGGTACCCTTTAGCTTCTTTAATGTGAGAAGCACCAGCTACATCAGTGATGAAACAAACAGCACAGACATCCTCTGCTGCAAAGCCCTTGGTATCATTGAGTACGAAAAGCACTGAAAACAAAGTTTGGTTTTAAACATTTTCCTTAAACTAGGGTGAACAGTAAACAAAATATAAAGCCGTATGTTAACAAAAACAATGGTAGACCTTAAACCTTGCATGTAGTGTTCAGAAGTGCTATACTAATTATTTTAATGTCAACTAAAACATACATCTACTCATTTCTCCCAAGTCATACTTAATTACTTAAGTATCACAGCAGAAAGGCAAAACAAATGCAATTACAGATGATGCCCAGAATATATTACTGGTATCTGCTGGGCAATAAGCTGTATTATTATTCCCCTCTATCTATGATTTTTGAGGCTCTATTTTATTTAATCCCTGAAGGAAGGTTAATTCATATCAGTGAAACCTCTAAAATAATAATGATAAATCTAAAAACTTTGTTTCATTGTGGGTTTTTTTTTAAAAAGCAATACACCTGGATTTAGCAAGGCAGATGATCTCCTTATACCTAAGTGATAAGGAAAGTTAGAAATTCTCCTGTCAGAACCTCACAGCACTAAAATGCATAAAGGCAAAGACACAAACCCCACACACAGGCCATAGAATATTAAAGTCTTATATGTGAATTGGAATTTGTCTTAGTAATCAATTTTTTTTTTTAAGTCCTAACAATCTCTCTATTCACCTGGAATGGTTGAAAGCCAAAGTTACCAGTCATACTTGTTGAAGAGCTGACTTCATTGTGCCCATCTGTACAGTATTAGCATCTTACTCCATCCCAATTACACCACTGCACAAAAGGCACCTGTTAAGACTATTTAACCCAAGTCAGCCTATTCATCAGGCTTCTGTATCAGCCTTGGAACTGCACCTTTTCCTCTGAGTCACAGCCATTACCCAGTACTTACCTGATACTATAAAGGAAAGAATCAAAGTATTAACACTATAAGTTTTAGTCAATATTTTCCCTATAGTAATATTCCATTTTTCAAATAAAACCATTACTATTTTTTCCTGGCTTCCTGAAAGTAAGTGTGTGGGAGCTGGTGAGAAGCACTAGACTTGCAAAGTTCCTATGCTTGACACACTTACACATGACACACACAAGACACATTTCTCACTAGACAACTCCCATGTACTGTCACTATAAAGATGCAGACTCCATTCTTTCTATTCTATTTTCCTGCCCTAGACTTTTGGTGAGAAGGTATTAACATTTTATCAGAAGAGGGTATGGGCAAGAGAACAGTGCTATTTGATGAAACTGAAAAGTAGAACATGAATGAATGCATCATTGAAGTATGAAGTGAAGAAATTCTGAATTCCACACAGAATTCACACATTAAAAATCAGAATTCACACTGAATTCCACACTTAAAAAAGTAAAAAAAATATCTTTGTGGGAACAAAGTTAAGATAAAATTCATTCAATTTTAGGAAGTCAAATGTTCTTTACAAAAAAAAAAAAACAGACCACACACACTAACTTAGATTCAATTAGCTAAGGGGAATTCCCAGCTTCCACGGAAATCACAATCATAAGGCAAAAAACTGGTTTGGTAATTGTCTTCTCTTAAGGAAATATCTTAATAACAAATACTAATCTTAAAGTTGCTAGTCACAGTTGTAGCTATCTTGCTTCACAGTTCCCAAAACAAAGATCATATTTGCATAAAGTCACCGAGGAAGAAAAATCCATAAGTCCCCAAATAAGATGTATGAATATAACAAAGAAAAGCACAAACACAGCTTTTCGGTACTACTGAATGCTGGAATTGTATAACGTACCACAGACTTCACGTGCCAGAAATATACAAATCACCAGTGCTGAGCACAGATGATCACTATTTCTAAATAATCTAAAGGGGAAAGGACAGAGATACCACAGCTGAGCTGATCCAGTGATCACTTCCTTTCTCAGTTCACACATTTCATTGTGGTTTGGCAGAGTTCTGCCTGGACTGGAACAAAACAATGTTTGCTTTTTCAACTTCTTTGGTTTCGATGAAGTTTTCTCTTCATACCTTATTAAGAGTACAAAACATCCTCCAGATGTTCCTGAAGCTTACATTTCTAGGAATCAAATCTTAGGATCATAGGATAATTCAGGCTGGAAGGGTCCTCAGGAGGTCTCTAGTCCAACCTCCTCTCAAAGAAGGGCCAGGTGTGAGATCAGACCAGGTTGTATAGGCTGTGATCCAGTCAGATCTTGAAAACTCCCAAGGATGGAGATTCCACAACCTGAGCTGGTCCTCTCTGAGGACCTGGTCCAATACTTGACTGTCCTCATGGTGAACCCATTCCCGATATTCAGTTAGAATGCCTCCTGATTCAGTCTATGTCATCGCCTCTTGTCCTCCTGCCATGCACCACTGTGAAGAGCCTGGATAGCTCATCTTGATGAACGCCTCACAGGTACAGAAGGCTTGTGGAAGATTCAGGTTCCCTGAAGTCTTCTTCAAGCTGAAGAAGCCCAGCACTCTCAACCTCTCCTCACAGTGCAAGTGCTCTAGCTCACTCACCATCTTGGTTGCCCTCCATTGAACTTGTTCCAGTTTATTGATGTCTTTCTTGAGCCCAGAACAGATTTTTTTTCTTCTGCAGTCAACTGTCTTGGTAACTAAGAGGGAGCCTTCTATATGATAGTCAATGGATAATGCTGCTTTCATTCATTTCAAAAGTTATTAGCCAAATAAACATTTAATGCAAGATTGTTAACAACTACATGAGCAATAAAGCTACCTGAATGTATAATTGTCTGTCAGTAGTTAATAACACAAGTCAGTATTTCCTATTTCAGAAAGATGCAAGTGAACTATGAAATATATTAAAGCTTTTAAATGCAGTTGATATTTAAACACTCACATGGAAAACATCCTTCACTACACAAACTTTTGAACAAAACAAAACAGAGGCATGTTTTACCATTGCACAAGCCAGACAATCTCCCACACTAGGACTGTTATAGCTTTGGAGCAATTCATTCTCCTCAAGACCATGTCAGAAGATTGATATAAGAATTAAGAGCATCGTAAGTGATCAATAGCACTATTATACTAGACACGAACTTCAAAAACAGTTGTCTTAGTTAATTTTTGGGATCCATTACACAGGAAGAAATAGTTTTTTAAACATGCCTGATAATTTGCTCCTTACACACCTTTTATACATTTTGCTTTTCTTAACAGTAACTGCTCCTTGCCATTTAACATACATTCCCTGACTGAAAAAAAAAAAAGTTGATTTATATTCTTGGTCTTCTGGCATAGAACAGCTAGCCAAGAAGTAGAAAAGACTACATGGCAGTCTCTAGGTCTATATTTCTAGAATGGCGATTTGCCTGGGATACAGCATAGCTGTTAAGTACAGTTGACGCTGTGGAGAACCAAATAACAACCTTCATTTAGAACAGAAGGACAGAATATTTGCGGATACGCAAATCTAAGACTTCTGAGAATAAAGGGCACCTCTTAAATATAAAAAAAAATTGGTTGGGAAAAATCTTTTAAAAGATTATTCAGAGAGAATTAATAACTTCACAATATATGAGTTGTAAAAACAATTATTAACAATTTTTTTTACTCACTACGAACAGTTTCTGAAGATTTTGCACCTACAAGTGCATACAACAAACCTAAAAACACAACTAAGTGAAACTCCCACAGAATCAGTTGGTTTATGGAACAAAATGTATACTAAATTCTCCAATTAAAAACCTGTAAAGTAGTTTCCGTGCTTTTTAACCCACCTTCCCACAGCAGGGAATTAATCCCTCCAGGGGGATGCAAACAAACTTCAAAGAGAAGATTATACCCAGACACTAGTACTGTACAATGTAATGTTTATGGTCAAATTTGTTCAGATTTTCTGGCACTAGAATCCAGGTCAGATGTGCAGAAACAAAGACTAGTTATTAAAAGGGCTCCTGCAGTTACATCAAATAGTCGTGATGGCATATAGCAGTAGGACAAGCCAAAACTGTATTCCAGTTACAACTCCTATGGAGGCTTTGGCAGTAAAGGCAAGAGTTGCAGCTATTTGACTTTTGCTGATTGTAACAAATACAGATATAAAAGGAGATAAGTGGCTTTCCAGTCAATAAAATATAAAAATCCTTTCTATTGGTTCATTATACCATATATACAATACACACATGATCATTTCATAAAAGATAAAAGGAATATTACTTCAGTATATGTTGACTAATCATAATTATTTAATTTTGACATCTCTCCCTTTCATAACATTCTAAAGACTGATCCCACAACACAGTATCTTGAACTAAATTCTGGGATTACAAATTTCCACCTTTGCTTTTCCTGCTTATTTGATCAGGTTCCTCAGGTTTAGAAAAAAAGCGCAATCAAAAATTCACAGATATACTTACACATTGGTTTCAGTAGTTATGGCACTTCTCTAGCATAAACATAGGAATACTTGTCAGAAATAGTATTATAGAAAAATACTTGTATAATTATGGCTTGATAACAATGTTTGGTAAAAATAGTTAACCAAATTACAAGCTGCTTTCCTGCCTTATTTCTAGATAAAATCATTTTATCAAAGGAAGAATTCTGGGAACAGATAAAAATACTTCTGTAGACAAGTAAGAAAGAGGAAGTAAAAATAAATTCTACACAAGAAGGTTTAGAGTATTTTTTGTTTTAAAACTACCTGTTCCTTATATGAGCAGCAAATGCACATCTGAAAATACATTTACTTTTTCAACCTAATGAAGTAAGAGTTATTTCTATTTTAAAAGACAAAAAAAGGCAAAACAGTCAAAGAAATCAGAAAATTGCCCACAATCAGGCACAGAGGCAAGAATTTCTCATTATTAGTCCTAACTGTAAAAGATTCTGCAGAACCAGTGATTAAGGTATCTTTAAAAGCTAGAACAGCATAATATTAAATATACTTCATTATCTCACAACACATGGTTCTTAAGAATAATTTTAGCCAATAAATAGGTAGAATTACAGTGCAAAACAGTACCTTTCCCAATGCAGCTGATTCCTGAATAGGTTACTTCTGCATACACTTCAAAGGTAGTTTCCGGATTTTGTCTGAAAGGAGAAAAAAAAAAAAGTATTTAGCACACTGAGAATTTTTTTTTCAAGTGTGCTTTCAATTACTCAGTCAAAAAGGGTTCTAAAAATGCATACATTAGAATGACAGCTTGATAAATTAGATTTCTTGGTTTAGAGTCTGTGATGATTTCACATCAGATCTTTCTGCCTTACTAGTACGTAACAAGATATGACTGAAGCTCAGATGAGTCAGTATGAGCTGGGTCTCTAACAAACTTCTACATAGGAAAAAAGAATCAAAACACTAGAAATCAAGCACACAGAACCTTTAAGTCAATTCAATTGTTGTGACTAGTCTGCATTTCTAGATACTAAGATATCACAGGCCTATCATTCAGAACTTTGCCAGAAACAGAAAAGAAAGCCATACCTTTTATATCACTTTTCAGAATGCTACTCAGACAGAGAAACAACAGTTACTTCAGTTCTTGGCCACAACAGTAATTTTGATTACATGTTCAACTTGCAAAAGCAAGTTCTTTGTATTTCATCTTTACTTTCAAATGAGAAAGTAAGTCACCTATGTGCTAAATACAGGGATTTTTTTCAGGAAAAAAAAAATCCTGAATACTCTTTTCTCTTCACCAGACTGAAAACAGTCACATTGTCCAACATGGGACAAACAACCCAGATTCACATTTTCATTACTGTGACCCTTGAGTTCAACTTCACGACACCTATTTGCTCAGGAAAAAGGAAAAAAAAAAAACCTGCAGTCAAGAGGATGCAAAGTCATTTTATGCATACATTACTGGAAAACTTAAGAGGCTGTATTTAGGATGAAGACAGTCCCCCTCTTTAATACCTGTCAAAATACTTCTCTCTCTTTGTCAGAAAAAGGCCATGCTGAAGAATATTACAAATGCACAAGGTTTCACCTCATGAGACTCCAGAGTCTTAAATCCAGAAAGCCACCAGATGCATGTGAAATAAGGAAATAGGTGCAATAGTCAAAAATGATACCAAATTCAGCTACAAAATGTAAATGAGGCTTGAGGAAAGAGACTTATTCTGCTCCAGAGTTATAAATATACCAGTAATAAAAGTTAATGATATAAGATTTAAAAATAAATAAATTAGTGTACATTTTCAGTTTTTACTACTATAACTCCATAAGTGCAGCTCTGGAATTACACTTCATAAGGAGCACGTAAAGGCAGCACGTGATTATACAAGAAAGTATATTTTGAGTTAAATTCCTGACCCTAACAATTTAGCTACTCCAAAATTTTTTATGAGATTAAAGAGAATCACACATTAGACTGTAATTGTTTACTTACTGAAATAAGGATTTTGTAAGTCTGAACATGTGACATTTTATTCTTAAACTTTCTGGTTAAAACCAAGAATCAACATTGCATAATTACTGCTCTAAATTTATGGATGCTTGTATAGTGATAATATTGTCTCCTATGTGTTAATGTAAACTATCTAACATTAAAAAATTGTTGAGGTATAATTAACTTGTGAATTTTGTTAGCTCCCTTACAGCTAAGGATGAAAATAATGACAAAACCCATATATATGTATTCTAGCATATATATATATATATATATGCTAGAATACATATATATATGCTAGAATTCCTACCTGAATAATAATTTAAAAAATGAAACTCATCTTACCCAGCATCTCAAAGCAAACATATAAACATGTCAAGGAGTTCAGCCTACTCTTCAGAGAATTTCTACAATTTTTAATCCTACTTTAACACCAAAAGGGATTAAATAAAACATTTCTAACCATGCCACAGGCCCACTTGGTGTAACTCAAGTGGCTCTAAGCCAAACTCCACACCTATTTAAATCGACAGAAAAGCTACCGTTGGTTTCAGTAGCATAGGATCACACTCTACAGTTTTACAGAGCACCTCTCAGGAGCAACAATGGTTCACAATTCAATTAACGTTAAGTTAATTTGCCACCAGTTCCCAACTTATTTGTCTTAAGTAGCCATTTTTCAGAAAACTACATTCATAAGTTATGAGAAATCCAAAATCAACAAATCAACTATCACTTTGCAGTATAAACCAAACTTGCATAATTCTCTCTGTGCTAGAGTTGCTGCATACAATCTGCTTCAAATATTGAGATTCTTAGCTGCATTCCTACAATCATGGTACAGGATGAGGATGAAATGATATCCGCATAACACCAGAAATGTATTTTTCCTTTCATATACATTGCTGTGCAGCCTTATCTCACCCTCCTTGTTTATGTCTTTATTTTTAGCACCCTGTTTCCTTAATTAAAAGTTTATAAATTTTGTCATATTTTTACAGCTAATGGATAAAATAACAAACACCTTTTTAGTATTATGTTAGAGTCTGTGTTCAAGTTCTTTAGTGAAAACACTGTATAACACAGCTGGCAAGAGCACATACTATATACCAAAACTTTCAGACAAAAAGACATCACATTTTGTATTTTAATATTCCGTGACAAACGTCCACTTATTTCTATGAACAGTGAAATTAAAGTAGCTTTGCCAAGTCAGAAACTTAGTATTAAAGGCTGCATTCAACAAGCTAACACCTCCGTATGAGAATGAAGTCATTGTTGAATTCTGAATATTTTATAACTTTTCAGTGGAATTAAGGAAACAAGTCACTATGAGACTTCATACAGTTTGCAAATATAGCATAAACATGCATCATAATATGTATATTTTGCAGTCCATTTTTATGACTATTAAACTACCCTGCAGACATCTAATGCCACCTGTGCATCGTACTGAATCCTCAACCCACTGAAATCATCCACAGCATTATAACTTTACACACACACACACAAAGTTTTCTTTCTTCCCAATAATCACTTAAAGACCAATAGTCGGCTATCAAGTGAACATACAGATGCAATAAAAAAATACATAGAACACGTATGTACAAAAATACATAGTACCCTATTTATTTGATAACTGGATAATTTCAGAAGGAAATGCAATACCTTTTGTAAACAGAAATTTAGGAAGGAGCTCTATGACAAAAGAATACTTTTGTGATAAATGCTAGTTGTATGAATTACTTCAAACCTCTCTGATGTAGAAGTAGCTTTAGTATCAAAGCAACCCATAAGAAATTCAATTTTACATTGAAGTAATAAAATATTTTAAATAAGATATTTATGACCTTTTACAATCAAAATTGTTCATTTTTACCAAACTGCAAGAGAATTGTGCAGCATAAAATTAAATAAAGTCCTTCTACATACCTTACATATCTAAAGCCTATTTCAATTCTGTCAGGAGCATTTTTTTCTACACGTAGGAAAATTTAATAGCACTTATGGCAGAAAGTATCATTCTACTTAAAAACTGAGGCATAAGAGAGGAGCCTGACACTGTTTGATAATTAGTTGTCTTGTAACAAGGCTCAGTTGCTCAACTCTTGCAGAAAAAAGTTACTAGCAGAAATCTGTAATTGCTAATTCAATTCAGAAATTGCACCTCAAACCCTGATTAATTTCCATATATTTAAGTTTTTCTGCCTGGTATTCCCTAGGCAGATAATATTACATTTCAGTATATAGCAAACTTTATGTGAAATATCTGAAAGCATTCCCAGATTAATACTAGGGATCTCTTCTGTCATCACTGAAATACAACCACCTCTGGAAAGGAACATGCCAATATTTTTTACGGTGCAATGCAATTCTGTTGAACAGATTGATATTGACACATTATTAAAAAAAAAAAATCCTTTCTCTCTTGTAATGTCTTGAGTACTGAAGGCTACCAAGAAGTGATAGCAGCCAGGTTAACTAGATTCCGATTTTACATTACCCTGCTGGCACAGAGTGCCTTGCACGTACCGTATGACATGCTCCAACACGAAACTTAACCCAACAGCGTAACCCAATACTCAATTTACCTTTTTTTCGCCTGCAGCTACACACAAGCCAAAAGCTTACAGGATTGCTGGCAACTTCTTGATTTCTTTCACTTCAGTCTGATGCAGCTACTGATAATTTCCTCTATGCAATCTTTCACTCAAATAACTCATTACTATACATCCATCAAAAATATAGGTGATATATATGTCCAGGTTTCATGCAGAGTATATCACAGTGTGTGCAAGTGATCACGTGCCAAGGAGTTTAACATCCCTCATAATTATCAATCTATAGCAAGAAGCAAGAGATCTAACTACTGGATTTTTGCTAGGGCTCCAACACATATTGGCGACACCACTAAAGGAGGCATGCCTCAGTATACCCAATTATAAAATAGTTCTCTCATTCACGCTCCCACCTGCCGCAGTAAGGGAGCTACTTATCAACTTGAAAAATCTTTGCTGGATTAAACACCCAGCTCCAAAAAGCAGACCAGAAAAGCCTCTTACTCAGATAGGCTCTCTCATTCTTTATATATTTCAATATGGTTTTGAAATTTTGTCCTTACTCTACTTGGGCACAGTGTTCTGTCTGAAGTGGAAAAAAGCAATTTATTAATTGTTGCTCAAGGCAAAGTTGCTTAATCACACAATGGACAAAATGCTTTCTCACAAAGTCCAAGAGGAATAAAAAGTAATGCTTATATGGGGTTATCACCTGTGTTTTCCCAGTGACAGAGAAAGACATGGGCTTTGTCTGTAATCTTGAAAGACACGTTCACACTGAAAGACTTTGCACAGAAAAAGTCCTAAAGTCCATTGGCTGTAATAAATACTTCTAACTGCTACATCTCCTCACTGATACTGTGAGGTTTCGAGTTGAAGCGTCTTATCTGAGTGATTGCATTCACATTCAGCAAAGTGTACGCAAAGCCATTAAAGATCAAATTAGCAATCAAAAACCCAAAGACGGTAAACACAGCTTGTGGATTCAGTACGTACACAAAAGAAACTACATTTTAAGTGAGCATTGGCCTTTTAATAGACTTAAGGTAAGGTCATCATAAGAAGTCATTTCAGATCATAATCTTGAAGTGACCCAAGCAAGAGTGACCACTGCAAGATCCAAAGGTGCAAGTTACAGATATAGCCTGCCCTGCTGTCAAAATAGTAACAACTTTAGATTCTATCTGTATTTGAATGTAAAACTAGTTTCTCAGACTTCAATTTTTTGTAGCAACAGTTGAGAACCCATACGCCACAAAAGTGCAAAAATTATCCCCACAGTATCTCCTGAAGAAGGAAGGTTGCTTTCTGGACCCAACCGATCACCTCCATGCTATCTTTACAAGCACTCATTATCCACTTACATTTTCCTAAAACACCTGGCTGGACAGACACACCTTTATGTCTATCCAGCCCATGAGCTTGGGAACATGAAGATGTGTTATCACACTAAGGACACTACGACTATGTCTCCTCCAGCTTCATATTCAACTTAAACAAAAGAGGTGAAAAGTTAAAGCCCTATGTAGTCTTGAAGAACACTGTGTTCGAGAAGGAAAAGCAATTGCTCAACAGCACCTACTGAAACTGATGAATAAAATACAATCTAAGTGGATCTCTCCACTCTATCATACCTTTCATGCACAAAGATGTCAACACTCCCTGCTTGGTGATAGCTTTATTACATCTCTACCTGTCTCAGAGGAACTGAATTTGCCTGGAATGGCATACGAATGAACTGAGATCTTTAATGTGACAATACTAAACATACCAACAGGGCTTACCAATAAATCAACCCCCAGTTTTATGAAAATCAAAAAAATATTGAGGGCATGGCGTTGCAGGCCCAACACATTAATCACTTGCACCACTCTTCTCCTTCCCCCAAATCCCCTTGCTAATGCACTTTCAAGATATAGCTAGACTACCCATCTCTCCTTTAGCCCACTCCAACTTAGGCAAGGAGGCTTTGAACTCTCTCGACCCCACCACACCCCCAAAACAGAAACCACCAGTGCTGGCAGTGAAGACTTTCCTATTCCAGCAGCCCCAGTCCTCCTTAAGGCCTGCACCAATAAAATTCAAACTGCCCTCACAGCCTGGCTCTATGCGCTACCACGCAGAGAACTGATGGCAGGGAGAAAGAGTAGACAACGGACCAGGTTTGGGCTTGAGGGCGGGAAACGACACTCTCCTCCCCTCCTCAGGGCAGGGGCGAGGGGGGAGCTCCCCGCCCCGGGGTCCTGCCGCTGAGTTGGGGCTCGACGGCACGGGGCCCTTGCCCTGCCGCCTCCTCCCTCCCCGGCCCGCGAGCTGGCCCGGGGGGGGTGGGAGGCACTCTTCCCCCTTCTTTCTCCCCCTCTTTCTCGCCCTACCGCGAGGCCTGTGGGCTCGGCCGGGGTCTCGCCCGCGCGGCCTCACAGGGAGCTGGAAGGAGGGCGGGGAAGTCCCCTTCTCGCTCTCCAGAGCCCTCCCGCTTTCCTGAGGGCCTGTAAGCGAGGCTGGAGAGCTCCGGGGGGCACTCACTTGATCCTGGATCCCATGGTCTCTGGGGGGCCGCATAGGCCCGGGCCAGAGAGAGAAAGGGGGAAGGGGGCCGGAGCTCGGTGGGCTGCGCTCTCTCCGCCGCTCGCCCCCTCACTCCATCCCGGCCAGCGCCGCCGTCGCCCCAGCCGAGTCACGGCGCGGCGCGGAGGCTGCCGGGAGCTGTAGTGCGGCAGCGCCGCGAGGGCGGTGGCGCGGGCGGGGCCAACGGCCGGCCGGCACCGTTGCGCCCGCCGCGCGCCCCGCTGTGTTGGCATGGCAACGCACGCTGCGCGCGCGCGCGAACAGTCCCGCCTTGCCCCCTCCCCGCGGCGGGCGGGCGCCGTCGCTCCCCTCAGGGCGCCTCAGGCGGGTGTCCCGCGGCGGAGCGGCCGCCGCTCGTCGGCGGCCGGCCGCGCCCGGCGGCTAAAAAGCGACTAAAGAGCGGCCAAGAGTCCAACCGAACAGGAGCGCCAGGAAGGGGACTGAGTGGAACACTCGTCTCCAGCAGCCGGTCGTGGAGGAGAGCTGCCTCCCTGCCCGCCGCGGCGTCGTACGTCCTGTCAGGGGGAACTGAACCGTCAGGCACACTCTGAACAGGGCCAAAACGCGCCACAAGCGTGATCCAGAGCCCGTAGCAATCCACTGGGGACTGCTATCCAGACCAGATGAGGACCAGGACTGTCCATCCTGGAAAGCCCTGTAAAGAGGTGAGCCATCCCCACGGGGACGGTACCCGGCGTGGCAAGGAACCAGACTGGAGTCCCAGTCAGAAATAAGTGTCCGATGCCTAGGGACTACAGAAGAAGTCAAAGAAACAAAAGGCAGAGAGAGGGGCTGTGAGCTGGTGCTCTTGCAGGGCAATGATAGAACATTTTGCACTGTTGGTCACAGAAACCAAAGCTGCTGAAAAGGCAATAAAGGATGGCTAGAAAGAATTACAAGCCCAAGTAAGGTCATAAAGGGGACTGGAGACTTCTCAAAAAGAAGTGAAGGAGAGATGAAATGCAGTCTGCTGAAAACAAAGCGTACGTTGACTCAAAAATTGCAGTAAGACAGATTTTGAAACATGCCTTATTGGACTGGGCAAACAGCATCAAACAGGTACCCAACAATTTTATTTGAACATGTTTTACAGGAAGTTTTCAGGAAGGTTTGGGCAATTTCTAGCATAATTTAACAATTTCTAACTTTTTAGAGTTGGAGATGATCTGCAGTAAGGAATTAAAAAATGGGAAATTTGGCTTACAAAGACCACTAAACTGCAGATCACTGTGGAAGGCAACTGCTTGGCTGAAGAATCTAGTCAGCTAGAAAGATGGGAGAGAGAGAGAGAATACATGCTATGCCTTTATATCCCATTTGCTCCCCAGAGAGGCTGAGTAGGAGAAATCATACCATCCTCATTCAAGTAATAAATATAAAATAGGGTAAACATTTATGCAAAAAGTCCTGGAAGATTTATTCACAGTTATAGTAAGTTAAAGAAATGTTTGGGTAGATGAGAAGGAGTGTTTCTAGTACTAATTTGAGTACTTGAGATGAAGTACTTCCACCACAGGCTTCCACCCACACCCTCTGCCACAGGAGCCGTATGTAAGCTCAGGCCTCAGCATTGCATTCAGTCATGGCTTGAGCTGTGGTGTAGGTATACCTGTACCCAGTCCTGATCCTGAATTATTGTTTGGATTTCCTGGATTGACCTTAGACCTGTTACCTTGGTTTTGTCTGATGGCCACTGGACCATCGTGAGAATCTGGTGCTATCAGCACCCCTGCTCTCTTTGCCTAGCTCATGTCTGTGGGGCTGTGCCTGGTCACCGAGGTCATTGCCCAGCCTGCATTGTGGTCACCCTCAGCTCCTGACTAGCCTTCCTTAGGGTGCAAGTGGCCTTTGCTGCTCCCTTACATACTATATACATATTATATAAAGATGATCTCTATCGGTGTTCCCTGTCTCATACAGAAATACCCACATAGATATGAAGTAGCTTTTTAACCAAAATTACTGTGTTCAGACCAGGGATATTCTTCCCCTTTAAATAAACCAATACACTAAAGGCTATATGTATAACTGTCAAATTAAGGTAAGTTTATAGAAATATTCTTAAAATTGGTTACAAAAGCAAAAAAATCTAGTCAGAGGAAAAAAATAAGGAAGCTGGTAAATACAATGCTGGTGCAGCGTAAAATAACAATATGGAAAAAAAACATTTTAAGAGTTGCTAACACAGTTTCTTAAATTTCATCACTCTTTTTGGGAAATGGATTGATGTTAAGAGATAGAACTACAGACTCACTGTTTTAGTTTTGCTCTGTTGTTTAGTGTGCTTTTTAAAGATTTGGTAAACTTCTTAATATGAACAGATCCAGTAAATACTTAATGGGGACAGTGTAGTATGCAAGAATAGTAGACTGGTTTACATTTGATAGTTTTTAGATTGGACATACTAAGGAATAAAATGCTAGGTGATTCAAATGAGCAATTTAAATCCTCTCACAGAGTAAATGAATGATTAGGAATATGCGCTCACCCGAATGTGGAGAAAACAAGGTATAAAAATTGGATTTCAAGAGAAGAGCTAGACTGAGAGGACTGGATAGTTGAGTTGGTGGATGAACTGATAGTGGCTGATAACTAACAAATGCCAGGAAAAATGTCTTGCAAAATTAGTGTTTGGTAATTACCTTTAAATATGTCTCAGTGAAACACCTATTTTGTAGGTGACTGATTTGTAATGAGCATATTTTCTTACCCATAGGGGAAGAGATTATAATAGCAACCCCATGTTGGTACCTGTTTATCAACAGTTTCTCAACCTGGATGATGTGCAGGTGCATGCTAAAACTTCTGAGCAGGAAATGCTATAGTTACATAGGTTATGTGATAAGCATGAGAGAATCAATCTGAAAAACAATATGTTAGTGTATTTCAAGAAAAGGATGACCTATCTCAAGCTCACAGTTAATAAAGAGGAGATTAATTAATAAAAATAAATGGGAATGTGTATGGAAAACTGTAAAGTTCTGTCCTTGCTACAGAAGACATGCTAATGGGTCCGGCAACATGAACACTGCAAATTCAGTCTGTGGAAACTCTAGTTTAAAAGGCTGCCTAATAAAACAAGCGTGAGCTTGTAAATCTAGTAATGCTGAGACAGGGAAACCAGAAAGGTGAGGAGAGGATGAGTGCCCAGAATTTCTTCTAGTTAAAGGATAAAAGAGACACTCAATATGGAATTAGTATGGTACAATCTAAGCTTATTTTGTATATACGAGGCAAGTAAAGTCAGGTATATTCCAGAATCCAGTGCATGGATACAGAACACAGCTTGTACCCCGCAAATGGTGATAACAAAATAGGATAATTCATTCAAAATTTCAACTAACTAGAGACTGAATATTTAAATATTTGTTCAAATTGTGAAAACTATGTTTTATGTGTGAAAGTGCTAAAAGACAATGGGAAAACAAAAATATTAAACGTGATGTAGATGTTCCTGTTCAAGTGCAGGAAGTTTTTCTCTTTATCTGCCTAATATTAATTTGTGTTCCAAGCTGTAGAACTTTTTTTTTTTTTCTGCTTTACCTGGTGTATTTATGTAAACAAGCATTAGGAACATTAGGTAACCCAAATTTCATTTTCTGCAATTCTGTTCATGGTACTAATGCTTGCAGCTGGCCCAATGGCTTGGTGGTAATTGTATAACAGTTACAGGGCAGCAGAGACAGTGAAGCCCCTAAGGAAAGAGAAGGGTTTAACCACACAAGGGTTACAGCAATGCCTGTTGGCCTATCCATAGAGCAGTGTTTTTGAATGTCTCAGAATAGATGAGCTGATTAACTGTGAATCACCCTCCCAGAAGAGATGAAGCATTAACAGCAAACAAAAGGGAAGCAGAAGGGAAACTTCAGGCAGAAGAAAATAATCCAGGAATTAAAAGATTGGTGAAAGCCTTAGGATACTTCCAGATTGACCAGAAAGTCTTAGTTCAATACCATAGAAATAGAGGTCTTATACCGTGCACTCTAAGATGAATTTGGGTGAATGTGACTGAACCTATATTCTAATATGTAATGCGCCCACAGCAACAAATGTACATGAAAACATAGTTAACTGTTTCTTCTCAGTCAGTGACAACCCTTCTGAAGCATGCTGTAATCTGAATTTACTTGGGAAATTCTCTCTGCTACATCTCAGCCAATGGGAATGGCAAGAAACAAAATGCTGACTTTATAGATCAATAGTTAAGCTTCATCTAAAAGATTATGCCTTGAAACAGAATATACTGCTACCTGAATAATATTTATTATAATGGTCATTTATGTTTTTCCAAATTTCTCAGTGAGCGAAGATTAGGAAAATGTCTACCAATGTTTATAAAATGATAGAAAGATTATTAAAGGTATTTTTTAGATGTGAAGCACAAGTTATTTGATCAACCTCAAGCTTGTAATTCTTGTCGTTATCAAACAATATGCCTCATGAGTTATGGATCAGGTCATTGGCCCATCTTATGTGCAAACAGCCTCCAGAAGTGTTCACATATGTTGCTTTAGAAAAAAGCCTGTTCTTAATGCTCCCAAACTGTGATTCATCGGACATTGTTAGGATAGCAGGTTAGTCTTCAGAGACATTAGTTTATGCCCTGAAACAAGAGAGATGTTTAAATCAGCGTATGTACCTACTTGTATGGATGGAAATGGGTTACATCTACTTGTTTTCCATTACAAGTTAAGAAACAATAATCTGTAATTGCACAGAGTGCAACTGATCTTTGGAAAATACAGAAGAAAATATAAAAACTGACCAAAAAAAGGAAAAAAAACACAGTCATGAGAACGTAACCAACGAGTTAAATCAAAAGCATTCTGTCTCCAAAACTGGACACTGGCAGATGTTTAGGGAAGGGTGTAAGAACGTGGAAGCGTATAGAATCCTATCCCAGCCTCCAGTAAATTAATGTATTTTCTCAGCCACAGGTGCTGCTTCTATATAATAGCTTTTGGGGATTTTTCTTCAGTTGCTTTTAAATTTGTTCAGTTGCTTTTAAATCTATGTATAATTTAATTTCCATAGCTTAATCGCATGCCAGGTGAAAAAAACCTTCCTTTTGCTTGTGTTGAACTTGCCACAGTAATTTCATTTGACTCCTCACCAAATATTGTACTGGAGGTGTCAGGGAAGGGCTGTTTCTTATTTGCCTTCTTCATGTCTTCCATGATTTCATAAACCTTATGATTTTATGGTCAAAATAAGAAATGCAGATGTATCTCAGGTTTTCTCATGAAATAAAAAAGGCTCTTTCTTTCCATTTCTGCATAGCAGTGTGGCAACATTATGCGTACTTTCTATATAGTACATAAAAAGCTAAGTAAGCAGTAAAATACCTTTCCTTTTAAGTGTTTGAAGTGCCATACACTGAATGACCTTTTCATTCTCCATTCACAAAGAAATAAGAAATAACTATTCTTATTTCTGAAACCTGTGATTATACCAATAGCTATAACTCAGGCCCATGAAATCCTTTAATATAAAGAGCCATGCTGGAGACTCATTCCCCTAAAGAAAAGAGCCCAGGATGATTGACCTGAAATGACCTCTTCATTTTTTAGTGAAAGGAGATCTAAATATGGCAAATATTTCCTTGTGCTACTGTCTCTCAACAGACTACATTTTCTCCCATCAGAATCTCTTATGATTAACAAAAATTGGTTCTTTAATGTTATGAGGAAACTAGCAAAATGTCTACCAGAACTATCTGTTCTTTGTCTTTAACTGTGCAGTGATTTTTGTGTCAGAAAATCTGTTTTTTTCTCTTTAGTTATTTCCATTGTTTGCATCACTTACAATAGTGATCACATTTTCTGTTTGGGGGTCTTTAAGCTGGCTTTTATATTGTTGGCCTAAAGAATTAAAGATTCACAAGTCTGCCACTATAAAAAATGGTGTTACAATGACTAAAACTTAATTATTATTTTAAAAGAAACACAAAATCCAATACATTTTTTGTTTTGTTTTTAGTTTACCTTTTTTCCTCTCATTTTTGAGAGGGAACTAATCCAAACATTCAAACTAATATCAGAGGATGATTATTAAAAAAAAGTTCCTCTACTCCGTAAACTTCATTTTGGAGTACTGAAAAAATCAGTACTCCCTCTCACATCACTCGGTACCTGTAACTAGTGGTAAAGCTCACGTCAAAGAATTATCAATCTGATTAGCCTGTATATTTCTTTTGAAAGCAGAGTATAGATAACAAACGGATGGTTCAACCTGAAGCCAAGCTGAGGAACTGCAGGAACCAGGAAGCACTGAGCTCTCTGAAGAACTGTCACTTTGTGTGAGATCACGTGGTGCTTCAGTTCATAGCCATGGAATTCTTTTGGATCCTTTGCATTGCAAAAATTACCACTTATATCTGTGAATGACCAGAATGAGACACCTTATCCTAGGGGCTGCAGACCAGTAATCATGTGCTGATCTCTAGGTTTGTCTGCCACAGTTGCTGAAATCCGTGGATTAAGTCATACGTCCAAAAATCAGGCATGCTTATGCTTCTCAGTAAAGATTATTGTCAGTACATTATTCTGTTGCTCAGGATATCCAATGCCAACTGAATTAAAAGTCCACTTCAGGCTCTACAATTTGTCATTCCAAGTTTTCTTGTGGAGTGGTACAAGATACTTTAGTTGGAGCTGGATTTTAACAACTATGAAATTCACTGTCTGAATGATGAAAATTATTGTGGATCTTACGCTTTCAGAACTAAATGACAAAAACTTCTGTCCTTAGGTTTGGGGTTTTTTTGACTAAGTTCTTATCCTAAAAAGCATGAACTTTTCTTGTTATATACCTTTTTAAAAGCCTACAGACTTAAATCTCATGTGATGGGTCTGTCAAAGTATTTGAATAAGAGAGAAGTAGCTGATTCAGCATTAAGAAGTTGGTGCTTAGAAATGTATTATGGTATGAGTCAGCACCCTTTGTTGGTTGTCTCACACACGCTGCAGTAGACACCATTTTTGTGCTGTCTCCTGTCAGCATCTTCCCCGTAATCACTTTTATTCTCACCCGTTTGATCTTTGTGCCTGTATCATGTAACACAGCCCTTTTCTCATTTGAGAAATTCTTTCCATTATAAATTTCTTAAGCTTTTACCTTTACCTTCACCTCAAAGCACTCTCCAGCCAAGAATAGTAGTTTTTGTCTTAAAGACCAATATTTCTGTATCAACTTCAGCATGGCAACTTCAAATTTTCTTCATAAAGAGACAATTACCTACCAAAGTAAAATTAAATTAGAACTGTATATGGCAATGCTTTTTCATAAGTGTATTTTTAAATTGAAGACCTTTTTTTTATCAATACTTTATCTGACATTTTCAAAGTTTACACTCAAAGTGTTTAAGCTTTCTCTAGGTTGTCAAGTTCTTGTCTTACAATTATTGTACTATATCTGAAAATGTTTCTTATACTCCATTGTAGCAGAAGAGCATCCCTATTTATAGAGACACACGTTTTCCTTACATAGTTTACATGTCTCCAAGTATCGATGTCCATTATTATTTAACTAAGACCACTGGAAAAGAACAGATTTTTATGAAGAAGTGATTACTATCAATACCCTAAACCATAACTATGAGTATTGGTGCAACTAATGACTGCTTCTACATGTCCTTGGAAACAATCTGCAGCTAGCTTTAAAGGAATCATAGTCTGGTACCATGTTTTTTCCGTAAATCGTATGTGATTTTCAGGTGTCAAAATCTTCCATATGCCATATTCTTCACAGGTCAACTCTAATTTGCTGAAGATGATTCAAATCTTCTAAGTTTAAAGTCAGAAGCGCTCTCTAGAGCTTTCTATATGAATTGCAAAACTGAGTGACTAAAACGGCCGCACACAAAGCCAGACCATGAACGTGCATGTATGTATTTTACCAAAGACACCAGGAGAGGAACTAAAGAAAAAAGTTAGAGAAGAAGGTGAGGAAAGCTATAATGAATAACAATAATTTCATTAAGTATTATACAAAAAGCATGATTCCGTGGATTAATTAACTAATACAAATAAACCCAGAATTTCCGGTAGAGGAAAGGCCTGGGCACAGCTCTGCACGGGCCTACCGCAGGTTGCGCCGTGCGCCTGTTGCAGTGGGCAGCTTTGCTCCCATTGGTCGGGCGACAGCAGGGGAGCCAATGAGCGCAGGACTCCAGGCTCAGCCATGCTGCCATTGGCTGCGCAGTACCACCCCGCTGCTGCCGCTCGCAGGGCTGCCCAGCGGGGGTGAGAACGGTGTCCTCTGGGCGCAGAAACCCTTCTGAAGTCGCTCTTTCACAAACCCTTCTGAAGTCGCTCTTTCACAAAGACTAACAAGTATTTATCAAATGCCCATATCAAACAAGCACTTTGCAAAGATAACACGTGATACTGTGTCAAACAGTAGAAACAATCCAATCTTCTGAAGAACACTAACTGCCTGCCTTTCCAAGGGACATCTGAGGTTCTGCAGCATTGGTCCTGACTTTTTTTTAATACAGTTACAACTGGATGAATTTGGCTTTGCAGTGTTTATCCTCCTCTTCCTGCAGTCTACCAGAGTTGACAGAACTCCTGTATTTTTGTTGCCTGATAATGTCCTATACATATTTCAATCCCCAAATTTTCACCCAAGTAGCTTTAAAATAACAGTAGGTTACCTACTTAGTGGTTTGCTTTACTCTGTGGTTTGCATGCCCCTCCTTGCATCTAGCAAAAAACCTCTTGCTATGGCTTCTCAGAATGGCACTGCCTTCATAGTGAAAATACACTGCCTAGATGGTTCTTGCTCTGAAGCTGTTGAAGACACTATTTCATCTGCCAATAATAAAGACGCAACTGACCTAAGTTACTCTTCTCTATTCACCTTGCTGTGATGGCAGAGTGCTGACTGTACCATTATTGCTCTATAAAGCGAAGTCAGATTTATGAGGCAAAATCTATGATGGTGTGATTCCAGCTAGACAAAAAAAAAAAGCCCAGTATGAAAATAGTTATTCATATCTGCGATAGCCTTTGTCACAGAAAAGATAACCCTCCTGTGCTGAAAGGAATAAGATCACTGATGTAAATCAGACTGCTGCATTCAAGTCCCTCTAAGTTACTAATGAGCGTGGAAGAACAAGGATACTAAGGAGAAATCCAGAACAGCAAGACGTAAGTTGTTGGAGCAGAGGGAAGTACTTACTTCAGATGATACTAAACTCTTGTACAGTAGACTGCTCAGCTTAAGGTGGTGAACTCAGGTAGCATGAAAGAAAGAGAAGGAAAAATAAAGAGAGGAGGAAGGAAGGAAGGAAGGAAGGAAGGAAAGGAAGGAAAGGAAGGAAAGGAAGGAAGGAAGGAAGGAAGGAAGGAAGGAAGGAAGGAAGGAAGGAAGGAAGGAAGGAAGGAAGGAAGGAAGGAAGGAAGGAATTTATAAAATACAGTGTTTCTAACTTGGTAATGTGTATTATTTAAAACATGATTTTATATTTTGTTGCACTCATTCTAGAAATAAAAATAATAAAATATTGGTGTGAAGTACTGGTGTAAGCGCTATGATTTTCCTTGGTTTTTCCCAGTTCACAGAGTTGATGGGATCCTAATTTTTGGGGGGGTTTGTCCATCTTGAGTTTTCAGTAGTAATTACTACAACTTTTTAATATAAAAATAAAACATGTTTTGAGCCAGGCTTCAAATATAATCACTACAATCACCATAAACCAAAAGACTGCTAGCAGTGTCAGCTTCACTGCCCTTCTAAGGGGGAATCTGTTTATCCTTTCTGCCATAGTATGGGGTAACATGATAACTATTGATGGCCCACTACTTATTAAGATGTCATCAGACAACATGTTGTCATAAGTTATTATTTTTAAATTGTTATTAAGAAAACATCAAATAGCACTTCTGTGATGTAAGCTGGTTGCTTTAACAATAGGAAAGTATGTGTTTATATCAAAATTGAACTACATAATGTTAAAATCAAGATTTAATTCATATTGCTATGTGGAAAATTGATCAAATATTCAAATTACTACAATCTTCAACAGCGTAACAGTGATTAAATAGTATGGGCCTGAGTCTTATGTAATTTATACTCATTTTATATTAGTGTAATTCCATATGATTGCTGAAGCATGACATTCTAACTTACCTTTCTGGCAACAGCTAGTGCTAGACAGCCAGTAGCTGTTCTGAACTTGCATATATAAAATGGAGTTGATGGTCCACAAATTTCTTTTACTGATTTTCCTGCACTCATGTTCAGAAGACATCAGTAATGTTACCCCTGATTGACACAAGGGTAAGTTCCAGATCTGTCCATTCTTGTTTCTATTCCCCTTTTGTCTGAGAAGTTCAAATAAGATGCGCCTCATGTCCAATACCTGGTTGGGGAAGAAGCCTACTCATTTTATTAAGAATTTAGTGGTTCCTGGCTAACCTGGGGATTGTCTGCTTATTGTCATTGATTAGTGTCTGCTGTTTACTTAATTTTTTAAAACATGTAGCATTATTCTTGACAGACTGCAGGTTCACAATACAGGATAGCTTTCTTCCCAAACTGTAGGTATTATTTAAGAAAAATAAAAGTGCTAGTTTATTTCTAGATGTTACTTTGATTAGTTCTCTGATGCTAATGATTCCATCCCATATTGGGAAAAAAAACCCAAAACACAAACCAAAGTGCACTTTTCTAAACATCATCACTCATTTTATACTTCATTAAAAGTCAATTTTATTTATTTAATTACCACAACTATACAACATCAAGATGTAATGAGGTAATACCATGAGCTCAGAAATACCAACCTCTTCCGTATTTAATGGAGGAACTTTAAATAGTAAACTGCAGCAGCCAGTATTGCAAGCCAGCAAATAGGTTCCCTTTCTCTAAAATGGGGATAACGTCCTGCTGGAAATGCAGTTTTGAATCTAGTTCTGACTTTGTTGGGGTATTATTTAAAATTATATGGTGGGGATATCAGTATGCTCCTATACTTCTGCCTCTAAATGGAGCCGTCACTAATTGATTTGATTTGTTCTAGTCTTACGGTTAATGAAGATTAGGTGGCATTTCACCAGTGTTAGAGTAATGCTCTTGGTCCTTGTTATTAATTTCCCTGTAAGTACATGCCACCTTCTAAACTTTCCAGTTAGGTTTGCTAGGATGTTAAAAAAAAATTTTTGATACATATGTTAGTTGTTTTAATCTTAGAGCTATAAAGAACTAAGTCAAGAAAAGCCTCTCTTAAGTAATACACAGGAGTTAGTTTATAAAGTAAGTAAAGTTGAACCACTAAGTAATGGTGACCACAATATAATTAAGTTCAACATCCTCAGGGGAGAGATTGTACAAAAAATGAGGAAGCTAGTTAAAAAGACCCTAAAGTTAAAAGTGAGGAAATTAAAATCCTTAGACTCAGCATGGAGGCTACTTGAGCAACCATAACAGTGTAACAGAAGGCATGCATAATCCTAAACAAAAAAGGAAGCTGACAAGCAAAAATGAGCGATAGGGCTACAGGAAGGTTCAAGAAGTTAGTATAGTCAAACATGTATTTTTCTGAAGGTAGAATTTTAACTTGTGAAGTCAATAGGGATAAAATACAGTGGCTAAGATACACAGTGGAGATTACAAGGATGACAGAGGATTTGAGGAGCAGATAGCCTGACATGAAAACAAGATTTTTTCAAGTATTAGGAAGCAGCAAGCCTGCAAGAGATTTTGTAAGTCCAGTGGGCTATTTGGTAGAAAAGAAAACTAATGAGAATACAGAGACACTGAAATGAAGGTAAATGACTTCTTTGCATTAGCATTTCCACATAGAATTTTGGGAAAATAGATATACCAAATTTCCTCCCGTTAGGTAATATAGAGGAGGTTTTGTCAAACACAGGAATTAAAAGATGTGCTGGAACAAATTCGCAAATTAAATAAAAACAGGCTCCCAGGACTGGAGAGTAAATCAATAAATTCTAAGGGGATTTAAGAAAGAAATTTCTGAACTACCAACAAGAATATGCAATCTGATTAAAATCAGTATGTATACTAAAGCAGGGAGTACATATCCTCTAATAGGTATGAAGGGTAGTTCTGGAAATGTCACACACAGATCCACATACATCAGTAATAAGAAACAGTTAAAATAAAATTGCACATCACTTAGGTTAGGATGATAGGATTAAAATTAAGAAACCTATCCTCCTGAGAGAACATGCTTCTCCAGCCCCCCAGAATAGCGGCTTCCAACATATCTACAAAGCTATTTGAATGTTTTAAAATTTACTCTTTTTTTCAACTAAAAACTGTCTCACTGTAAGCAAGTAGTAGAATAAAAAATAAGTTGTATGAACAAGGAGTTATATATCACAAGAACTTTGGTATAGAAATTCAGGCAAAAGATCTGAGCATATGTCCAAGAAAAAATACCTTCTCTGAGTTTGCAGTAGTCAGCCAAACTGTATTGAATTTAAAAATAGCCACAAACATTACATTAAATGTGATTATTTTTTAAATGTACAATTTATTCTCTAATATTGGACTCCGTTCTCACCCTCCCAGTCTAAAAAAGATGCAATGGGTATAAATATTCTTACAGATATTCCAGAGACACAATTAATCAAGCTATTAAACACATAATTCCAGTTGAGAGATATGTAAGGTTTAGATTCATTCACAGAGAAAACTTACACAAGTAGATATGTCAGAGCTGTGTAACCTGATACAGAAACAGACACTACAAACCAGCTGCTTCTCTTCCTAATGCAGAAGCAATGGGTTGCCCAGTCCAAATGGAAGCAAGTAATTGAGAATTGTTTCCAGTTCTTTTTTATGACAACTTATAAATAGCCTGTGAATGCTCTGCCACAGGTATCATGAGCTCCAAAAGTTTATAAAAAATTAAAAAATAACTAGACATTTATATTCATATTGAGAATATATCCAATTACTTGGTGTGAACAACTTAAGGATGCGTACACTAGCAGTGTATAGGATTAGTCTCGCCTGACTTTAGGTGTGCAGCAGTAAAGAGCCAGGGCAGTCTAGGCTAGTTGACTAGGCTTTCTGTTATTAGTAGAAAGAAACAGACAACTCTACCTGGCCTGTGATCCTACCCTAAAATGCATGGGATTAGTCCCTCTCTGAAAGTGCCTTTTCCTCTCCATTGGATTGAGAGCTTAGATGACTTGGTTCAATTTTAGGATACTAACTACTACGCATGTGAGGAGAAATGAGCCACATCCCAACTACCTGGAGATAAGATGTGTTTTCCCATTCTGGGGATTCTGACAGGACTCATCATTTCTGGGGACAGGCCACTGGATTAGATGGGCTACTGATACAGTGTGGCATTTTCTGTTTTCCTGTGTTGCTATAGAAGACACTATTTTTCACAATTATGAAGATTCCGGTTTAGACGTTAGTCAAATGTTTCCCTTCTAGAGTGAAATGTTTTACACAATCAGCAAAGTAACTGGCAAAATTATGTGGTTTGCAAAGTGAACCTTTAAGAGGCTGATGTTTTTGCATGAACTCAGTGATCTACAAGATAAACAAAACTGTTGGAAAGAAACCTAAGGATGGTATAAGGTGACCAGTAATGTTTGTGTTCTACATTACATACTTCATTATAGTCTGTAAAGCTCCTAAAGGACTTTAGGACCTTTGGATTTAATCTGAGGGGAGGACTTGCTGTTTTCCAGTGTTGAAACTCCTTGACATTGCTATTTTAAATTTTAGTTCTTTGTGCAAAGTGAAATCAGATTGAATCTTTACCTCTGCTAAATGAAATTTTAATAACTTATGAATCATGTTAAAAAGTGAAAAATGGAAAAACCAGTAGTAAATACAGTAGTTTACTGAAATAAAACATACCGAATTCTGAAAAACATTTGGTCAAAGGGAACCTGCAATGTTTCTTGGGAAAGCACATGTTGCTCAAGTTTGCATCATTAATTTTCCATAACTGAGAGGTCCTGGCACTCAAATTCATTCTATTCCTTTGCCAAGATTATAATCTGTTACATTGTTATGCTCAAAATTACATTCCGATACAGTTGAAAATGTTTCTATTTCTAAAGAATCTCTTATATTTTACTTCCTTTGCTACCTTCTGTCACAGTTTAAGTAATAGTTATTGTGCTGCTATATTAAATCACTGGTTAGCCATCAAATGGGTGTGCATGCATACATGCATAAAAGCAAGGAAGTGTGTCCATCTGTGGGAGGGACAGTTATATCTCTATAATGATTAATTGTTTTACATACTTACACACAAACTATCACTATAATAGCTGAATACCTAAGAGTTAGTCTGATCTATATACAGTATAGACTTCTTCTCTGTTAAAGCTGAGAACTACTATTCCAATTTCATCCTCCTTTACATTTCATCATTCAGAATTGTTGACTGAATTCTAGTTATTGACATCTTGTCTTTCTTGATTTCCCTGACCCTGTCCTTTCACGGTTCTTCTGTTGCATCTCTAATAATTTCTTCACTTATCCTTCATCCTGACATCACATCTCCAACTTTCTAAAGGTATTTAGCAGAGCTATATTTTTGCTGCCTTCTCCCCCTTCCAACCAAATCTTACTTTGGTGTAATCTCATTGTCAAACACAGATTCAGCTATCATCTCTATGTTGCCAACTGTCAGATCTACTTACTTATTCCAAACCTGTCTCCTCCTATTCAAACTGAAATTTCACCTTGTCTTCTTGAAACATCTTCATAGATACCTAACCATCAACTGTTGTTCAGAATGGGGCTAAAGAGAATTCCTTCAATTTTTCCTCTTCTGCAGGCTGTCCACACTCTTCTTAATCACTATGTACATACTGCATGTCATTCAGGTTCATAACCACGTATGATCAGTGCTTCTGTTTTGAAAATATATTTTGCTTGAACAAAGTCCAAAACACTTTACATTAAAAAAAAAAGAAAGAAAGAAAGAAAAAAAAGCCCCAAAGGGTAGTTAAAATATCGAGCAAGCAGCAAGTGATACATTGAGAAGCCTGAATATTGAAGTATTCTAGCTACAGAAAAGGTAAAGCACAAGTAAAGAAAAAGCAACCTGCTTCTACATTGACCCCCTGGTGTGCTTTAACTGTGACCTCAAGGAGCCATATCTAGATAGGAGAGGGAGTTCAGTTTCCAAGGCCCATTCAATCGTAAGCTCCTCTGCGAAGTCTCCCAACATGGGGTCCAATTAGTGCCACTTGTATTGGTGAATTTTTTTTAGAGACCTGCTGAAAGCAACTGGAATAAGATTCTCAGATTAACTTTACACAGGCCACTATACAGCTCCGGAGCCCTAAATCATTTTCATTCAAGGTAGATTTTGACTGAAGTCAGTAGGAGTTTTTTACTAAGTAATGAAGGATCAGGACCATCCTTTTGTTAATTTTGTATCATTACCTGGTTCCTATCCTGCTAGCCACTTTTCAGTCTGTATTTTTATTACCTTTTCTATAAATTAGGCATAGTAATATTTACTACTCCTGTTAAGTGCTTATAGTTATATCAGTAAAAAACAGGTAATATTTAATTTCTAGAATTACCCACCTACCACTGAACTAGCAAAGCCCATATAAATCATTCCAAATGAGTGCCTTGAGAAATGTTGAGTCCCAAGTTAAGCATTATAAATGCTGGAAAGATGCAGAACAGAAACTAAATATAAGGTCCATCAGCTAGATTTTTTATTTAAAAAAAAAGGTTAATTATTAACAGAAATCAAATCACACTAGCATGATAAAAACAGAGGGGAAAAAACTTGCTTAGTAGTCATCCAACCCTGAATTCAAGCTGTGAAACCTTGTTGTCCCATGATCATTTTCTTTTGGTATGACCCAAATATGAACTATACACAGAGAAAGAAAGAAAGAAAGAAAGAAGAAAACTGAGCTGAAATTAGCCTCCTGCTCAGAGGGCACTGGATTATCTTGCCTGTTTCTTATCCATAGATAATAAAAAGTAAACTAAAAAATATGTGTTATTCTCTGATATGCTTGAGGTAGAGCATATTAACTGTTAAACTATCACTGTATCATTTGGACTGACCACTGTTTAAAATACAGTAGAAAGCATTAGCATTGTGAAATGTTGATTCCTTATGTTATGATTCCAAGAGCAAGGCTGACATCCTTTGTGCTGATCAACATTTTAAGCTGAATTATATTGTTTAGTAAGTGGTTAAGACAAAGGACAATAAGATTTGTAAATAAGTAAAATGATTGATATAACACAGGGGGGAAAACATAAAAATACAAAACATCTTCAGTTTAGAAACTGATAACGCTGTTCAAGAAAATAATTACATTGTTCAGTCTAAGTAAACCTTAGGACCACAGAATTGGGTCCACTGCATGTATTTTATATCTGCGCTTAGCTGCTGTCTCATATCAGATGAAAAGGTAGCTCTCAAAACTATTTTAAGAAAAATTGCTCCTTGCCATGTAAATCCATGCTCACCAATGGTTACTCACAGATATTCCATTGGGGAAACTGAAATAATTAAGTAAATAATTTAAAAGCTGAAGTAGAAAGTGTTGAGTGCTCTAGCTCTGCTTACCAGGCTGCTGAGATACAGGACTCCTTGCCGGCATAACAACATATTTGGAAATAACTGGAGTTCCCATTTTGTCCCTTGTAATAAGCTAGTAAGGTCGGAAGTGGTAAGTGGTGGAAAGACAATGAGTGTATGAACAGCTTCTATTGCTAATCCAAGCATTGTCCCTACTCTATGGGTATAGCAGAGGACTATAATCAGCATCTTGTACTAGTGCAAAACATATTGTTTAACACATATTATTTAACACAATACCAACTTCATTGATGTGCTATGAAACTAATACTTCAAATAACTTTTAAAGCCGAGTGCCTCATATCTCTGAATTTCTGGGGTTTTTTTCCCTTTCTCCCCTTTTTCTAATCTCTGACCTGCTGGTTGCTGAATAAAACAAATAGTCTTTCACTGTTCCTGGCACGGTGTTTACAGGAGTTACTGTATACCTGTGGCATTCGCATTTTCGCTTAATCAAACTGCAATATATAGATACATTCGGTCCTGAAAATGGTATACAATTTCCTCTTTCTCCCTCGCTTTCCCCTAATAGCAGGGAGGCACTAGAGGGTTGCACAGGGATGTGTGTTACAGGCTGCCTGCAGGACCCTAGCGTACTAGGCTGTATTTAATGAGTGCGTCTTCACTGACAGATTCATTATTTGTGTTCGGTCGCTTCAAGTCAAAACTGATTAGTTACACTTACTGCAGCAAAGATTTAATGATTTTATTGTTTATCTTCAATTTATTTTGATTAACATCTCCGTTCTTTTCATTGCAAGTGCAATTAGGTGTAATATAACAGTGACTACTTTAATTTTGCTGAAATTAAGATGAATAAGTGATGGATTATGGCACTTTGTTTAACAAATAAATCATAGTTAAGAGGACTGTATTAGTAATAAATGAAAAAACAGACAATCTAATTAAAATGCATGGAGCCGATAGTTCAAGTTTCCAGAAATGTAATGAATTTTCATTTTAGAAATCAGCTAGATTTAGGTGTAGTACTTATTTATTGACAATAAGATGACAGAAAGGCACCGTATTTTGTAAATCATCCTCTTTTCTTGTATTATGTTGGTGGAAGGAAGCACAAGCAATGAAATGAAGGTGCGCATTTAAATTTTTTTAGGAGCTAGGATTATTTTGTCAGGAAACACTGCAATTAAGGTATGGCTAAAAAAGAGACTGAGGGACTGAAATGAGGAAAAAACTCATTAGTTCAATTCTCACATGTTCAGACTTCAGCATTTTCTGCAACAGATGAATATTCTCCAAGTCCCAGCCACAATTTTCCTTTAAGTTCATAAGATTCCATTCACTGCCACACAGCAAAAGCCTCAAGACACATAAGATGGAAGAAAGAACTAACGTGAAGAAAACTGAACTCAACAAACAGTGAGCAAATCAAGATTGCTCTATACAAGCATCCCCAAATCATGGGGCAAGTAGCAGGGCAGCAATCCTGGAGCCAGCTTACTGTGGGGGTCGTATGGGCTTAACTTCTGATTGAGGAAAACCAAGAGGAAAACGAACCCTTCAGAATCAGAAACTTTATCCCTCTGATGTTTAAAAGACCTTGTATTTGACAGGACAGCTTTGAAGATAAAGACCGAAGCACTCTCCAGCTACAGGCTGTTCAACACCCCACACTGCTATCTGCAATGCACTTCAGTTTCGCAGAGTTCAGTCATATTAGAAAGGAGATAGGGGAGACATTTTTTAGTATATTGTGCTATATTTTTGATGCTGCTGTCTCTTGCCCAAGCTCTCTTTACAGAGCCTGGAAGAGCTCCGTTCTACACATCTCCATCATCATTCCTTCGCACTGCACTATGTCAGACCGGCCAGTTGCTCTCAGCTGGCCAACATGTAAATTTGTTAATAAAAATGTACACTGACATCCTTGACTACACATACGAGATTTCTCTAAACTAAGAGGTTGGCACCAAAGATGAGAGAGGACGAGGAGGGTCTTCTTCCTTTTTCTTAATGTGCAATATTCTTTTTTTTGTCTGTAGGAGGATTTTATTCCAGGGATTAAGGTTAGAGAGGCCTAAGAGAGAGCAATATATGCTCTGTTAAGACCTTATTTTCACTTTTTTTCCGCCTTTGTATTAGAGATTGGGGGAGGCAAGGAGAGAAGAGAGAACGAAACAGAGAACGCATGAGAGTTCTTTGTTTTTCCTAAACTTTTAAGTCCTCTTCTTATGTTACTGTTTCTCTCTTTAACTGTTTTAAAACATTTTTCAGATATTAAGATGAAAGTCATTATTGAAAGACGTATTTATTATGATTTAGTAGCAATTTTTTGTTTGTTTTTCTACCTTAGTTAGGACTTTATCACTATACACTCCTTGAAATATAAGTATTTCAGTGGCAATGCAAATTTGTTCCAACTATGGATCTGCCTCATAGCTTTAAAAGGGACTTAAAAATCATATTTTAACAAATGTCTGCAAAAAAAGATAATCGAAAAATAATTCCTGTCCTATGGGTGTAGTGGAAAAAAATTACTGAAGCCAGTTTTACTAGTGTAAAATAAATAAAGGGAAGGAGGAGGTGGAGTGAGGAGCTTCTAAGGCCTACTTTCTTTGTCCCTGATTATATTGATCAGATCTACTAACTGCATTAAAACAGGTAGCTCTTCCTAAGGGTATAAAATCAAATAAATAAATAAATCTGGGTACTTTTAACAAGGCAGTATACGAACTTATTTACAAGTGTTTCTATGTGTCACGATCCCTCTTCTAATATTAGTTTCAATATGTAATAAATAAATAGACGGTAGGTAAAGACAGAGCAAGACGGAGATAGAGAAGAAATGACGCTAATGACCAAATCACCCTGTAAAAAGCAGCCTTGCTCTGACTGGAGCCCCAGTCATCAGCTGAGTGTCATGTAGGAGAGCCAGAAGAGCTGGGGGAGGCTGTGGAGGGCTTGGCGAGCCGGAGACTGGCAGCATCATTGGTTTGAGCAGGCCGTGATTGATTTGTCACCAGAGGCCCATTTGACTGGGCGAAAAGCCCTTCTGATCTCAATCTCTCTCTGCCTCCTTACCTCTGCTGTCCCTTTTTCCTTCTCTGCATTTTGACGCTGGCACAGCAGCTGGGCAAGGGGGCTCAAGTTGGGGCTGACACAGAGCAAAAGGGTTGAAGGTCACTGCTGCTGAAACTCTGTAACGACTGACAAGGAGATCCAGCTCATCATACTTTTCACTTTCTGTCTTGCCTTTAGAACTCCAGAGGTTTACAAAGCCCCAAATACACATCCACACAAATACACCAACACACCATTCCCCAAACAGAGACACACAACCAAAGCCTCTCTCTCTCCTCTCTTTTCCTCTCTCTGTCTCTCTCTCGCACACACTCACGCGCGCACACACACACACGCGCTCTCGCTCTCTCTCCCCACCCCTTCCACCTTCCTGTTATCTGTGGCTGGGAGAAACCTCTAGATCTACAAATATTAATTACAAAGGACAACGAAAGGTAAGAAGGCGTCAATTATCCAAAGGTGTCGTGATGTTATTTCAAGTCAATTGCAAATGTGTGAGGGGGAAGATTTCACCCCAGTGATTCCTGTCTGCTTGGCTGATGGGGACCGGAGCCGATTCCCTCCCAGAACTGCTGCAGCTATGCCTTAAACCACACACTTTCCAGCTGGAGCCATCAGCATGGGCCTTTCTGAATTCT
Source organism: Ciconia boyciana (assembly GCF_034638445.1). Classification (NCBI taxonomy): domain Eukaryota; kingdom Metazoa; phylum Chordata; class Aves; order Ciconiiformes; family Ciconiidae; genus Ciconia; species Ciconia boyciana. The sequence continues at coordinate 1,679,295 of NC_132951.1, read as the reverse complement.
CTCTTTATTTCATTCATTAAGGGCATTAGGCAAGTTGGAATCTGTATGAAAAGGATCCTATGGGAATACTGTCTCCAGGGTAGGTATTTTCATGACTTTCCACATCCTGGGGCTCTCTCTGTATCTCTTCTCTTTCTCTCTCTCTTCTGTTAGATGGAGCTTTAAAGGAGGCTGCCCTCATCTTCCAGATAATCTGGGGAAGGGAAATACTCTGAGCTGCATATATTGAGGGAAAAAATATTTTATTTCTTTTATAAAGTGACAGTTACTAAGAAATTGTGAGACCTTTCCTGCTTAATTTTGTTAATGGGCTTTGTTATTATCATTATTATTCCTGGCTGTTTTCAGGTTTTTCTCACACAAGAGTTTTTAATGACAATTGCCTTCGTTATCCAAAAAGAAAAAGATAGCAGACTGGACAACAGCAAAATAATATTAATCAAACAAAGGCAGACTTTAAATTAAATGGGCTGTTGTGTTCCCATAAAAGCAGGACAATCTCAATACCCTAGCTCATTTCACTTGGCAAAAGAGCATGGCATCAGTTTTTTAACTTTAAAAAAGTTTAATGAACACGAATGGAGAAATAATTTTTCTGTGTATTTAGCAGTCTATAAAGAAGAGAGAATGCTTTAACTTTGATCGCCACAATTAGTTCCCTGGGTATCTAGAGGGGAACAGGGCAGCCCTGGGAGCCTTAGTTCTTTAGATACAAAAGCATTTAGATCGCTTTAGAGCAGTTAATCCTGAGACTGGCTAGGGTCCCTTTTGTTTTCTAACTCCATTGTGGGTTTTGTTCAGTTTTTTCTATTCGCATGATTGACTGCCCAATGGATGCTAATTATCCAAATGTCGCTTCTGTCCTTTGAGTGACTTTCTATGTATTATGGGCAACTGTCATGCATTCTGTCATTCTATATCATATTACATGTATTATCATATGAAAATGGTACTCTGCATAAAGGAAGGTGTCTGAACCAGCAGATGCTGCAGATATTTAGAGGACTTGCCTAATTTGAATGGATTTTCTATAGAAAAATTGGTCAGAAAGCATATAGGGGAGAGTCAGAAATTGAAAGTTTATCAGGTAATTATTTTTGTCCTTTTGCTGTTTACATGATAATGTACAAAGCATTAACTGTCTCTGCTTCTGAAATCTGCAGCCACCTTCCTCCTCCCGAACCAGGCAACCCGTCTGTATTTATTGGAGTATGACAGCTTAAGCTAATTAAACTGATATCTGTCTAAAATAATAAGCCCAGAAAGTTAGAATAAACATTATGATTATAAGCAGAAAAGGCAGCTATACAAATGTAGCATCAATGTTATATTTTAATGATAATCTGAAATTCCTGTATGAAAAACATTGGATGTGGAATTGCAAACAATAATAAAGTTCTGCAAAGACATTTTTCACTGTAAATATTTTTCACTTAGATCTTTATCTCTTTACATGATATTAATAAGGCTGAGGGCTAACACAGCTGTGAACTTGCATATTTTTTATTTTATACATATGTGAACATATATTTAAAAGCATATCAAGGGAAAGGGTTTTACTACAATTTTTCCACTAAAATAAACTTAACACACCTCAGTGTAATGTGCATGCCAACACTTAACAGGAATGCAAGATTTATAACGATAGGGCTTTTTAGGTTTGCACTCTGGGGTCCATTGAATCCATAGGCACATCCAGAGTTTCCTCTCCTAAAATGTTAGGATAGTGTTTTATATTTGCCATTGATATGAAATACTGTGGGTGTATAATGCTGAAATTCATGATCTCGAGCTTCATTAAATATATGTGCAGTGAGTTTCCATTAATGGTAAAGCTAAATCATGGGAAATATGTACTTTATGAAACAACAAAAAGATACCATAGAAAGACTTGCTCTGCTGTATCAAGGTGCTTTGAAATTTTACAATGATCAAATATACATGATCAAGCTGTGCTTGTTAGGGTACGAGGGGCTCAAAACGGTCAATGATTATTGATCAGACTGTTAAGTATTTGTTCACGATTCTTTATATCCCAAAAGATTCAGGGAAATGAACAGTGAAAAATTGCATCAGAGTTCACCTTTGTTTGAGATTGATGTATCAAAATAGAGCATTCATTTGCCAGATTTATTGGAAAAAATGTGTAGTAAATTATGACATAAGGACTCCAAGTACAGAGATTAATATTTCCTCTTTTTTAAATTTTCTTTGTAAAACTGTAAGTGTTAATTTAAAAATGTAAAGACAGAGTGTTTGTAGAACATGAATAGTGAATTATTGATAAGAGCAGATTTACACAGCAAAAACAGACACAGTCATAGCTTATCAGTTGACCTTTACATTTTACCTTACATTTTGCTCATGCCAAAATTTTTTTAACTGAAGTTGCAATAACAGTGATGTAAGAGAATCCATGAGGTGAAAATGGAAATCTCTGTTACTCTTACAAAACAGAAAATCTTACTGAGGTGCATTTACTATCTTTTGGTAACTGAATAAGTATTACTCCTCATGAGTAGTTCCAATTAAATGGGTGGTTTTTTATTATAATATCATTTGGCAAAAGTTCCAAATTATTTCAGTAATAATTCTTTCTTGTTTCTTGAGATTTCTACAGTGTCTATTTCTACAAGTCCATCATATATATTATTTATTATTTTAAAATTATCTATAAAGTTTGTTCCATAATTCAAAATATTACACATGTTGAAAGAGAGTGCTAATGTATAATTCTTTCAAAATCAGGAGGCATACTTTATTTGATTTAATTATGCTGTACATTACATAAATTCACAAGATCTTTCCTGAACACAGAAATCTCTTAAGATAAACTTACTACACATTAAAGAAAACTACTGAACACAAAGAATTATTTCTGCAGATATTTGCCTCTAAGAAATGATAACATATGTCTGTGTCTGAATCTACAAATAGATAAGATGGATACACACACATATGCTCATTCACACACACACATAGCCTCACACAGTCATATATCTTATACATATTTATATAAACAAATTTACATACTGCATCTTCTGTAAATCTTAAAACCAGCAATATGTATTTTGTGTCTCATTTTCAGATGGTAATTCCCTTAAAATTACTTAATATTTTTCCAAATGAGAATTACATTGAAAATAATCAGCCACACTTATATAAAAAGTTTGCAAAGTATAAAATTGGCAAAATGTCACTGATTGGTTGGAAATGCCCTTTCACCTTATTGTGTCTGACCTGCCACTTAATTAATCTGTTCTTGTCTGAGAGCGGACAGTGTTAAAGATAAGCAGCACAGTGAGCAAAGTCTACAGCACTTTGAAAGTTGAAAATATATTCAGCTTTTTTTATAAAATAATTTTACTTAACTGTATTTATAAGATTCCATCATTACTATTTCCATTTATGTCTTATCTGATTTCTTCTTATTGCAAATATTTAGATATACGATTCCCTGCATCTACTTCCCCATTTCTAGCTTTATCTATTCTAATTACCTGGGCTAGGACTGTAAAGTTTGTGTCTGGTTTCCATACCTGCTTTCTGTGTTTTGAAATCGTTTTTCAAAGACATGCGGTGAGCATTCAGGTAGTCCAGATAAGGGTTTATAGTGACAAAATATTGACTGGATTTGGTATTCACTTATGAAGGATGACGTTAGTGCCACAAAAATCCCTGTGATGTACAGGGAATAGTTAATTAATTAAAGGACCTGCTAATTGCTACTTGAGGTACTGTGCAGAGATGATGAAGAGTGCTTGGTAGAAGGTTAGGTTCTCAGTTTTGAGTGAACATTTTCATTTAAAAGATTTCTTTAAAGTACATCCTAATTTTTTTAATGTTTTTTCAGGTTACTGTATCTAGTTCAGACTCAAGTGTTCAATTGAGCTTCAATTAATTATAATATATAGTCAGGGTTCTTTAGCTGGGATAGATTGATGGAGAAGCTTTGTTTCATTTGGTGCAGGTGGCACTGTTTAATAAGCACAGGAGAGAGTGAATAATGTAGTGTTTGCAAAGAGAAATAAATGCAAAAGAGAGAGGTGCAATTAGATCAGCTCAGAGAAATAAAGGATAAATATTAAATGGTCAGGTATCTTGCAAATATCAAATAAAATAGTAATAAGTATCTCATTGAAAACTGCCATTTTAATTTATGAATATCTAAAAGCACTGCTTTAAAATAAATCTAGTGAGCAAGTCTTCTGCCTTCATTAGGCAGGCACATTTCAATATCTGGAAAATACCAGACTTCTAATTTTCAAACTCTCCATATTATTTTTCTTATACTGAAGTATAAATAGGGTTCTAAATTTAAAATATAAACACAAGGACTTAAAAAATTAATTTCTAAATTGTATTATAAAATACCTTAACCTTTGGCATTCTTTTCTTTAATTGGAGCTATGTTATATTGGAAAAAAATTACCCCATGGAAAATTAATTTGTGAAAACTTGTAAATCATTATCAATAATTTACTAGCAAATGAGGGGCTGTATGCTTCACATGCATGTACTAAAGATAAAATAAAGTTGCAGAAGGTTACTGAAAAGAACAACAAAATTGTGGATAAAAAAGTAAAGCCCTTGAGAAGGAAAATCTTCTTCTAATTGCACACAAAAAATAAAAACAAATATATACTCCTGAAAATAACAAATAAGAAAAAAAGGAGAAATATTATTTGACTTTAAAAAAAAAAGAATTATCTGGTAGCTAAGAGGATAGTCCTGTAAGCTACTTAACAAAAGAATGCGAATGTATTAGGCATTTCAGCAACACTTCTGCATCTAAAAATTTCAGCTGTAGACAGATTTTCCACAGACGATTCCCCCCTACTGCTAACCTCTTAAATATACCTATAAAATACAAAATGTTCCCAATCACCTCCAATAAAGGAAGCTTCCTTACATTAAATGCATCTAATATTTGTGTTAGAAATCTGAAGTGCTTTCTGATGTGGTTAAATTCACAAAGAAATGTGGTTGTAGAACAGAAAGGAATGTATTGAGCACATCACTCTGAATATTTGCAGATGGACACAGAGCTGTGGAAGTTTACTTATAAAATATGGAAATAATCATATTCTTCAGCTCTGATTATTCAAAGGAGGCAACACTATTGGACTCTTTCTCTACAAACCTTATTTTTGTTATGTAGCCGTGTTTACCAAATCCATGATATACGCAATCAGGGCAGCCTCCCAAACCTCCAGGATTGGTTGATATTGAACTTGTAAAATGTTTATGAGTGAGTGTTTGCCTGGTAATGTAGCCCTGGGTGCCCTGCTGTCAGCATGGAATTACTGATACTGTTACACACAGGAGGGGGCTGGAGGGAAGAGAGAAGGGGAGCTGGGTAGCCATAGGGAACTTTCTTCTCTGAACTCTTAACTGCATTTAGACAAAACAGTTTTCAACAAAAAAGTACCTTCCCCACTTTGTTTAAAAAAAAATTTGTCCGTTTACAGTAAAAAAAGTGTTCCTACAAAGAATCTTATCACACTTATTTGAGCTCTAACTGCAGAGCAAGAATTAGCGTGTAGTAAATAGATTAAAAAAATTATTAAGAAGCAGCTACACTACCAGATGCAAAGAGAGACATTTTTGCAATCTTTGCCATATTCTGTGCATGAAATTTACTGAATTACTAGCAATTACCACTTCATGTTTTGTAAAACTTACTTACTCTATTTAAATTACTTACTATGGTATCTACCATAGAAGCCAATCGGTTCTAAACACACCACCAAAAATCTATATTCCCCAAAACAAAACTCCGAAGCTATCTTAAATATACAGCTACTGACCTTCAGAATCATATTTTCTTTACCAATTCACTGTAATAAAAATGAACATTTTGTCATCACTTTGGGAAACTGTGCCAAACACCTTAAAACACATGTCACATGCCAACTTTACTTCATTTTTCTCCTCAGGGAATAGATACATCTGGAATCATAATCACAGATAAAAACCTTGACAAAATTGCACGTGAGCCCAGCCCTTCTCTTCAACACCTACCTTTTCATAACATTTAATACAATATTAATATCGGTTACTAAAAAGGCTTCCAACCTTTACATTTCTGACATAACGTGTTCAAACCCATATTTCACACTTCTTGTTCTGTTTTAAGTTCAGTGAATTTAACAGGACTCTGGAGAGAAGATCATGTGGTTGAAGATTTCCCTCCCTCTTTGACACCCGTAGAGGCAGTTTTGGAATTGTTTAAATAGCTGTGGCTATATAAACTGAAATATGTAAGATCATGGGCATCTTATTTCTCTCTTGCATCTATAGATACGTGCTTGTATTTTTATCTGAAATCTATTGCTTGTACCAGTGACAAACAATTTCAACACAACATCTGGGCAAAACATTCTGAATATTTTCCTTTTCAACTGTATTATTTATCTTTCCTGCATATTCCTGGTTTACCAGACAAATACAATTAGCTAATATTATATAATAATATTATTTGGTCTTTTTTATCTATGATTGACAGTTTTTCAAATCAAAATAAAGCACATTCTTAGTCGATCATCTTCTTGAAAGTGTGCTACTGTTTTAAGCTCCGTTTGCTTCTGAGACAGCTAGAGATCTTATTCAGTCAGGGGTAAATGGTGAAATTATAGATCCAACAGATTCCATACTCCCCCCAAAATGCTCAGCTTAGGTAATATTTAATAGCTAATTCCTGGACCGATATTTTTACTGCATGCTTTTATAAAACATTCATCAGCTGGTATTGCAAAGAAATGGAATTTGAGAACTTTGCAAATTTTCATTTATTATTGTGCCTGTAATTAATACCATGCTGGAAGTACCTCAGGCAGCTCACTGTATGGCTTTGTTCATGTCAGAATGGTGATAGCAACCTCTTTTTGTTACATATTTAACAGCTTTGAAAGACATTTTTTTAAACAGCAAATGTACTAGACAGCTTTAAAGCAAAGGACATTAAATAGGTTGCCAATTATTCATTCAGCAGCTCTATGTGCGTCAAAAAAATGCATACCACCAAATTTTCCTGAGACAAACCACTTAAATTTCCTGTGACTCATACACCATTTTTGCACTAACTGGATAAGGATAGCAATCATTTAGAAAAAGAAACAGATATAAAATGTTTCTTGCCCTGGAATACTGAAAAAAAAATCTTTAAAAATACGTTCAGTCACAGTTAGGGGACAGCATTTGTGACAAGAAATGTCCTATTTTTAAAGTGAATAGTGTTTCTTAATAAGATTATTTCATTATCCTCTTTCACTTTAAAATGGCCCAAAGCATCTAACTCGGTATATAAGAAGTGCAAAAAGTGATATATGAATGGAGTAATAATTTCCCTGAATCGTTTCAAGTCAGTCTATAGAGCAACTGCATCTGAAGCACGCTAGTCTGTCTCCAGCAGCTCAGGGAGATGAAGAGCTGAGCTGAGCTCCGCTTGCTGACAAGAAGCAAACTGTCTCACATTTTAGGAGAACAACATCATTGCCTATAAAAATGAAGAAGAGACAAAATAAATAAAACCAGTTAATGTTGTAGTTAACTTGCAAATCAAGTAAATCTGTTGGTACAGTATTTTAGAAATAAACGATAACAGCATCACACCAAACACACATTTCTGAACATATAAGCGTTCTGATTTTGATTTAATGGTATATCAGCGTCAACTATTGCTTCCTTTGCTGGTACACACTTCCTGATGCCTACTGTGAAGGGTGCCCATATTTACAACTGAGTAAGATGATTAATTACACCTTGTCAATCACGGTGCATGAAGACATAACACCACAGCAGACAATGAAGAAGATGCCTGAAGCTACAATTACATTTTAATTCATAGTTTATTGTATGTTCCCATATATTGCAGTCTAATAACCGTAGGGGCATCGAAAACATATGAGATATCAATCACTCTGCCCCCTGGTCTTTCATGTTTATATTATTCCACAGCCTTTAAATTACCACAAGTAGTTACTTATTTCTAAGCTTTCTTCTCTTCTCTCTTACCTTTTGCTTCCATTTATCTTTTATTCTTAGTACCTTTATCCAACAGCTATAAGTATTTGATGGAAGTTTGTAGCTCACTTAAAATCTGTAACAGACAACCTGAAACCCAGCAATTAGCAAAGACAGCTTAGACTTGTGTTCCTTTGTTGAAGGAGGCGTTGAATCTTTTGTTCTGATTTAGTCACGGTAGCTGGGTGGAAGCTGGTACCTCATTATGTGGTTGGTCTGTTTGTCTGGTAGGTAGCAGATGGTACTGGAGATGACGTTACCAAGAGAGGCAGGGTAGAGAAACTCAAGACCTGTGATTTGTTCACCTGTCACCTATAACAAAATACAGGTTAAAAGACTTTATTATTAGCTGCCCCATTTTTTTAATGAAAAAACTCTCATTTCAGATGAGTCCGCGTTTGATTCTGCAGATTATTTTGCTATAGGAATTTTTCTGTCGCTCATTATTCAAGAATATCCTCGATTTTATTCTGAACAATGTAAATGTCATTCATGTGTCAGTGTGTACATTAGCAGCTTTGTGTTTACATTCTGTTACTCTGCTTGTGTTTTGGTAGCAAGGGCTGGATGTCTTCTTGTGTTTGTATACCCATTAAGAAGATGATCAGAGATAGCCTGTGAACTGGAGGTCATGCCATACCTTTTTAACCTGCTATTGGTATCATTGGTTCCAACCACTTAGGCAACACCGTTACATAAAAACTGTCTTTTAATTCCATAAAATGTATAAAATCTTTCTGATAATTAGCAATGTCAGATGGAGTGTACAAATCCGTGACCCTTCTTAGCTGCAAAATGTATGTAATCAATTATGTGATAGGGAATTAAACTATTCAAACATCTAAGTACAGCACAGCATGCAGCTATAGGGAAGGATGCATACAGCAACTTGCCCAAGTACAACGCAACACAACAGTGTTCCACAATGGTGTACGCGGTGCCCAGTGAGCAATGTTCCACATCTCCGTTATTGGAGGCAAGTCTCCCGTCACAGACGGTATCTGAAATGTCTTGCAATTTAACGGAGGAAGGGAAAGATTATTTTATCAAGATAAATACTATTCAGCTCCACTAATTCTATTGCAGAATTCTAATCTGAATTAAAACGTGAACTTCTATTGTTTCCAAGATCTGATTTTAGCACTGTCTTTGGATAGTTCCCACAGGTGCCAAATTCACTTGCATTCTGTATGGGTTCTTGAGGGGTCCTGTGGCTATTTCATAGGCATTTCTACAAGAGACACTTTGTTCTCCTTTGCGACATGCAGATGTATTTCACTACTCAGAGCAGTCCCAACAGGAACATGATAAAAAGCCTAGATTATTGTAAGAAAGGAACACACAGAACCAGCAAAGCTTGACTATGAATGGAGTAATTGCCATTTTAGCAAAGATAGTCTGAACTGTACTAATCCCGTACGAGGCAAATCACTGTGTCAGAAAATGACACCCAACAGTGATACGCTAAGTGATGTAAGAATTTGCAGTCATGGATTAGGCAGCGAGTCTCATGATCTCAGATGTGCATTCAGATTTACTTTCCATTGTGCTACCTTTTCTAATATAATTAGAAGTGTGATATTTGACATCTTTAATGCTAATTAGTCCTTCCTTACTACCCACCTGCTGGATAAATATTTAGACATCACAAACAGTTTCCCTGTGAACTCTCTGTCTTTTCTGGAGACTTCCTGAAGCTTCTCCTCAAGTTCAGAGACCTTCCTGGCCTGGCTTTCTTGCAGTCTACTTGGGAACGGGAGAAGCGAGAGGCCTCGGTCAGTGGAAGGCTTCACGAACTTGAATGACCCAAATTACTGTATTCTAACGGTGAATATTCTTCGCAATGAGTGTTGTTGGGTGCGCTCAATTAGCAACAAATGTTTGGGGTGTCACGATCTCGGAGTGTAAACAAACTTTTGACCCCCTACTTCTCCCGCGCAGGAGGCCTTTTCCTCGCTCGCCTCTGTGCTGCTCCAAGGCGAGTCACGTCGCCGACCGTCACCAGGCGGCAAACGCAAACCCACGGGCGGGCGCCGCCCCGGCCTCCAGAGCCGCCCCAGGCACTCCCGAGGCCACGGCGCGCCCGAGCCGCGGCGGCGAGCAGGACGCGGCAGCCCTCCCGGTGCCCGGACGCCCGGGGCCGGGGCGCGGGGGCCGGGCCGGGCGGGCTGCGCGGCCGCGGGGGCGAGCGGGGCCGAGCGGGGGCGAGCAGGCTCGGCGGGCCGCGGCCCCGCGCCCCTCCGCGCCTCCCAGCCCCGAGCACATGCCGGCGGGCCCGGGCGCGGCGGCAGCCAATGGCGGCGGGGCAGGACATGATGTCAGAGGGGCTGTAGAAAAGGCGCGGAGCCTCGCGCGGCGCCCGGGCTGCAGACGCGCCGCTCGCAGGCACGGCGGCGGGCGGCGGCTCCGGCTCCGCCGCTGCGCTCCCCCCCGCGGCGCGGCCGCCCCGCCAGCAGCCGCCCCGGGCCCCGCGGGCCGCGCCGCTTTAAGGAGCGAGGGGGGCCGCCGCGTGCCCGTCCCATCTGGTGCCCATCCAACTCTTCCTCCTTCCCCTCGGCTTTTTCTTTTCCCAATGAGCTCCAGCGGGCCGGGGGAGGAGCGGGGGAAGGAGCAAACTTTGCCCCTGCGCTGCCGCCGCTGCCAGCCCTCTGGACTGTGAGTGCGCACGGGGGGCGGCCGCCCCATTCTCTTGCAGCACCAGCCTGCTCTCCGCCTGCTGCAGCCTCCCTCTCCCTTGCTTTCCGCCTCTAAATTTCGCACAGTACGATGTAGGGGGCTTGTCGTTATTGTTCTTTTTATTTATTTCTCACCGAAGATGGTTTAATTTTTTATATTTCTATTATTTATTAATCCTTCCCAACCGTAAACCTGCCCAGCCTTCTGCCAGCTGGGCCAGAGCAGAAAGCCTGGGACTGCACCTGGGGCAATGAGCCCTGCACTGAAGAAGCCTCCTAGAGGGATGTGCCGGGGCCGCGCAACAGACTAGATCCAAGCCCCGAAGCTTACACCACCCGTTATCCCCTCTCCCTCATCCCCTTCGCCCGCCTTTTCTGCGCCCCATCCCCTTGAAACCTCGGATCAGTGCCTGCGCTGCGCTCCGGAGATCTTTGCCGGGGTGAAAAGCCCGGAGTCCGAGGAGAGACGGGGCGGCCGTGCTAGATGCATGGGGGAGGGCTCCGGTTAATGCAAGTTCTGGGCTCCTGCAGGGACCCCGACAACTGTCAGCAGCAGCAGCAACTCGGGGCCTCCTCCTCTGCTTCCTCAGCGATGCTTTTCCACAGTCTGTCCGGCTCGGAGATGCACGGGGTCATCGACGAGATGGATCGGAGAACCAAAAGCGAAGCACCGGCCATCAGCTCGGCTATAGACAGGGGAGAGACCGAAACGGTAGGAGGAGAAGGAACGGGCGAGTCGTTCAGCCCCTAAACAGAATAAACCCCTCACAGATACAGCTTTTCCCTTAAAATAACAGATCGGGGGGAAGCGTATGCAAAATACTAAATCAGAAGAAAATTAAGCATAAAGGCACCCCAAAAGATTAAATAAAACCGTGGGGAAAGGCATGAAACTGTTAATTATTAATAATATGCATAGTAATAGTAACGCTTGGGTGAAATGAACGGTACTGCTCTTGCGAGAAAATGGAAAGATAGACCAGCCTTTTGGTAGCGTCCAAGAACTCCTTCCCTTCCCCCAGCCTGTCCAGCCTTCCAAAGTTTTTAGGAAGAGGCAAAGTATGCTTTTATACAGATAACATCTTGGCACAGCGAATTTTTTTGCCTGCAGAATGGAAACACAACCACCAAAGAATCCAATTCTGTCTTATTTTTCAGGTAGGATGGCTACACTGAGGTGGTCATTATGGCATTTATAAACAAAAACGAACTCGAGTGCCTTTAAATTGTGATTTATTTTTTTTAAATAGTTGTAATATATATAAACACTGGGTTTGCGAAACAACTGGAAGATATGTTTCAGGGAGGCAAATGGATGCAAATTTTTATAACTTTACCACTTTTTATCTTATGTCTGCTGAGGCGTAGTCCTTGTATATTAATACATTTAGATAATAAAAAGATGCATCCTTTTAACCAGAGTTAAGCTAGCAAAGTGCAAGAGATTTCTGCAGTGTGTTAACTGATTCAATGTTTTATGTATACTACTTTTCTGTTAAGAAATGATAATTCTGAAGTGAAATGATCCCATACTTTGGTTAAATGCTGGCTTGTAAACTGATACAGGCATATGCAAGAAAGAGATCTATCTGTTCACGGTTTTTAAAACTTCATCAGTATGTGTGTTTTTTCTTAATGCTATGTAGAAATTTACTTAAAGGTGACAGTGAGAGTACTTAATCCTGAAATACTGGCTGAAAAACAGCCTTTATACAACAAGGGTGGAACATGATTTCTAATTTAAACGGGTTTGGTTTTCTTTGGAAAAGTTAATATTTCTCCCTACAATTAAACAATATCAATTGTTCTTTCCTGGAATAAATATTGTGGCATGATGCCTTGATATATCTATATATAATGTATATGCATACACGTGTGTGTAATAAATAGTGGGATAGAACACTGGATCCTTAAATACCATTTCTGGATCTCAGAATATTTTTGTTACCGGAAAAGCAGAGCAGGAAAATCGTATTTCATTTAGAGTGGATTTACAAGAAACCACTTTGGTTATAAAGCGGTCCCTGATCAGAGTTCAGTTAATGCCTTAAAGAAATAAGCTATCAGTGGGCTTGTGTGGCTAACATACCGATGTAGTGCCATAATTTTATTTATGTGTAGTTCTGACAGTGGGAATGGTGTAGTGCAAACAGCAGTGCTCGTAGCGATGGGATTTTGTGATCTCTGCAAGTGCTGGGTGGAAGTACTCAGTCCAGCAGACGCTGAAAAAATACCTTCGTTTTCTTCCGACTCTTCCCTGTTAGCTGTTTTTGCTGCTGGCTTTGCGCAAGGACTTCAGGCTCTGGAGGGGGGAGAAGCAAACAAACAACTTCTCCCCCCGGATGAAAACAAGCGGCGTGTTTGTCACAGCTGTAGAAAAACGTCGGGGTTCTCTTAAGGCACCGGAGCGAGCCGGCAGCGTGCCCTTGTGCCGGCGGGCCGGGGTGCGGCGCGGCGCGGGCAGCGGCGCACGGCGGGCTCTGCCGGGAACGCCGCTCCGCTCCGAGCCGCCGCTCCTGGGTACCGGCTTCAGGTGCCGGCGGAAATAAATCAGCGTGCTTAAACGGTTTCCGATCTTTTTCTCTCTTTCTTTTTTGGTAGAAGTCGACAGAGTGTGTATGCATTTGTTTTTTGCAGGGTTTCGATTGGATTGCGATTTGACACTAAACTATTAAATTATATAGGGGTTACATTTAGTTTTATTGCTTCCAAGTTTATCCCAGCATAATCTAAAGTGCTCTGTTGTTTTTTCCCCACTTTCTTTCCCACACGTTTCCCACTATTTCGTTTTCCTGATAAAACATTCTGCACCTCGGATTTAGTAAGGCTCGTCCCCTCCGCAGTTGTATTTGCTGATCCCTCGAGTGCTGGGGGTCGCAGCAGATTTGGGTACGTGTTGTCTGGAGCCAGCTCGCAGCGAGAGCTGGGGCTGTAGCACTGCGACTGCTGGGGGGGGTGATCGTAATTCACTCGGAATTTTATGGCTAGGCAAATACACACACAGACACGCTCCACATACACGCACTCACGGAGCATTGACTATGCAGATACTCTCAGTATATCCATAATAATAAATTTTAAAATTAACTATCTGCGATTTGCCCTGCTCTGTGATTATTGCGCCTGGTTATTGAACAGCATCTTTTCTTGTTCCGGGACTGGAAAATCCACACACACAAAAAAAGAAAAAAATCCTGGGTCTCATTCGGACGCCTTCCCTAAAGCCCAGGGTGTTTTTCTTCTTGTCTCGCCCTCCTCCCCCGCTCCTCCCGGGAAGGAGGGATGCCGTGGGACCCTGGGGACCCGCGGTCCCGGGCGCAGAGGCAGGTCGGGGCGGCCGGGCTCGGAGCCCCCTCTGCTCTGCTCTCCTCTGCTCCCCTCTCCTCTCCTCCGCTCTGCCTCTGCCAAGCCCTGCGAGGGCGAGGAGAAGCCCGGCCCCGGCCGGGCAGGGGGAGGGGGGAGCCCCGCAGTGCACAAGAGTTTCTCCCTCTCGCTAACGGTCTGTAATTGTTTTCCCCCAGCAGACCATGCCTTCCATCAGCAGTGACCGGGCTGCCCTGTGCGCCGGCTGCGGGGGGAAAATCTCCGACCGTTATTACCTCCTGGCTGTGGATAAGCAGTGGCACATGCGCTGCCTGAAGTGCTGTGAATGTAAACTCAACCTGGAGTCCGAGCTCACCTGCTTCAGCAAGGACGGCAGCATTTACTGCAAGGAGGATTACTACAGGTACAGCCTGCCCTCAGCCGCCAGCCTGGGAGGGGGGACCTGCTCGCCGCCCCCGCGCCGAGCAAACCCCGTCCCGAAGAGACCGTGGAGGGGATCCGTGGGCACACCGTCCCCGCGGGGCAGGCTGTGGACTCCTAAAACCTCCCACTGGAGAGGGAGGCTCATGGTGGGGATGGGCCCCGTGTTCCCGGGAGGGGGGCACAGCTCAGCCCCAGGCTTCTCGGGCTGCGAAGGGAAACGAAAAGGCCAAGGGGAGCTAAGCGTGTTTCCTGCCCTGCACACGCAGGGCACGGCACGGAGCGGCACCCTACACCCTCGGGAAGGGCTTGCCGTCCCCGCCCGTGTCCCTTTGCAGGGGTGCAGGGACGGGGCTGCGCCCCGGGCACGCTGTCAGCCCAGCCGGCAGCGGGGCCGGTCCTCGCCCGGCGGCCGTGCCTCCTGCGCGGGCCCGGGCCGGGCCCGGAGCCACCTCCGGAGGCGCGGGAAAGTGTGCGGGACGGGGCTCAGTGCGTTTTCCTGGTGGGAGCTGGCGGGGCAGGAGCTCCGCTGCGAGGTGGGAAGCGGGACGGAGGCCCCCGGGCTCCCGGGCCGTGGTGCCCGCCCGGCTGGTGCCGGGAGCCAAGCCGCTCCGCAACGTCCCGGCTTTGCGCCGCTGCCCCGGCTGAGGCGGCCGCCCCGGGCGCCGCAGCCTCTCTCCCTCTGCCGCCCTCCGGGCGGGCCCGACGAAAGGGGCGAGGGAGGGGGGGATGCGCCTCTCACCGTCTCCTCTGGCCGTTCTGTTTTGCAGGAGGTTTTCGGTGCAGAGATGTGCGAGATGTCACTTGGGGATTTCTGCCTCCGAGATGGTCATGAGGGCCAGGGATTTGGTATATCACTTAAATTGCTTCACTTGCACCACTTGCAACAAGATGCTGACCACCGGCGATCACTTTGGCATGAAGGACAATCTGGTGTACTGCCGCCTCCATTTCGAGACTCTCATCCAGGGGGAGTACCAGGTGCATTTCAATCACTCGGATGTAGCCGCTGGGAAGGGCCCGGCATTGGGAGCGGGCTCTGCCAATACTTTGGGACTGCCTTATTACAACGGCGTGGGGACTGTCCAGAAGGGGAGACCCAGGAAAAGGAAGAGCCCGGGGCCTGGGGCAGATCTGGCAGCCTACAACGCAGGTAAGAGACCCCCATCTTCCCCAGAACAGCTCGAATGGTTTGTTTCTCCTCACTTCCAAAGGGGGATTTCCGTTTATTTTAGCTTAAACCGTTAATAATAGTTTAGCTGCAGCATAATTATTGAGATCAAGTGCTGTCAAACTGCAATTACAGAAGCTAATATGTTAGCATTTTTCACTTCAGCTGGAAATAAAATGTTTTGAAGCAAGGTCATCTGGTTAAGGAGGGGGAGAAGGGGGAGTGTAGGCTGAAATAAAATCTGGAAACCAGAGATTGTAAGTTAGCACTTCAGAGAGCTGTGAATTTTCTTTGGTAGCTACACTCTCAAAGGCTGCTGATGGGTGAATTATTCTGCCCTTGTCCTGAGCTCTTGCACCTCAGAGTTTTGGAAGGGGAGAGAGAGAGGGGGGAAGTTGGTTGTTTCCCAAGGACCTGCAGCGGGAGGCGGGCGGGGGTGCGGGGCGGGGGGCGCGGGTGCCCGCGGAGCCCGGGCAGGGGCTGCAGGCAGCAGGGGCTGCAGGCAGCAGGTGCCTGCAGGCAGCCTCGCGTCTGCTCCTACGGTGACAAGTTCGGCTGGAGTTTTGTTCGTCGGATGTGACTCGGAGAAGAGTCGGGAAACTCACAGCACTCCCTTTCTCAACCCTGGCTGCCCCGAGTGCAGCCCCTGCCCCTTAACCGATGTCGGCAGCCAGAAGGAAGGGAGCCGACCTGGCAGCAGCCAGGAGCCTGCAGTCCCTGCAGAAACTCGGTCTCCCAGGCTCTCTGCATCGAGCTGCAAACTTTCTGAGGTGTTTCCTCGTTTAACCTCCCCGCCACCACAGCACTGTAATTTTGCAGGCGAAGGAATTCGAGCAGTCTCCTGCCCCCCCCCTTCCTGCTTCCCCCCTTCCCCTCGCTCTTCTTCACCCATGTAACTACCCACCAGAACGGCTGCCATCACTGGGTCTTCCAGCACTGCTCCTGGTATGCAACAGGAAAAAGCGTTTGGACAAAAGAAAGTTCTTAGATCTTGATTTTATTAGAAGAATTCAAGGCGGAGGTGGGGTTTACTCCAGACTCGAGTTTCCCTAGGCTGTGCGCTCAGCCGTCCCGTTAGGCCCTGGAGACGAAACGCGCTTGCCTCTTTCCTTGTGCCGCTTCAGCGCTGTCTGCACTTCTCCGCTGTTTCGGGCACGTTTTTCTTTTTAATCTACGAAGTTCAGACACGTCCCATAGGGCGTAGATCTGCCTTGAACATTTTTTTCCCGGAGAGGGCGTTAGGTAAAGGCCAGGTTTGCTGCCGTTCGTTTCCAGCCGCGCCCCGACCGCCCCGGACTCGCAGCCCCGGGCTGCGCCGTGCTCCCGCCGTTCGCCTTGCGCGGGGGGAGAGAGACCGACCGCGGGAAGTGCGGTGGCCGTGAGGGTCTCGGGCTGTACCGGCCATCTTCCAGCACCGAGGGCCTCGGGTGCGGGCAGGCGGCCGCGCCGGGAGGGTGAGGCTGCGGGGGTTTTGCGCCTAAAGACAGAGGAACAAAAGCGACGAAGTGGAGTGGTTTGCACTGAAAATGGCAGGGAGAAAAGGCGCATCTCTAACTGGCAAGCGCACCGCGGGAACAGAATTGCCAGCTATTATTGGTTTAACTAATGGCTGAATAATTTGGAAATAGTGCAAAAATCAGTAGCAGTCCCAGTGGTGAAGGTTGATGAAAGGTGTATGTAGTGTTCTCGCGAGTAGCAGTTGAGCTTTAAAACATACATAAACTATGCATCTTGCCCGTTTAAAAACGTCTCCTTTTCGGAGGGATTAGGTTTTAATTGTCCTTCCGCTGTCTCCCTGTGCAGGGCAGATGTTCAGATTCAAAGGACCTGTAAACGGAACCAGCGGCATCTGTCCTGAATGGGAGCACAGCCTGAGAAAGTCCTACTGCTCCCTGACTTCCTAAATAAACCGTCTTTAACTGTATTTTTTAAAATTCGTTTTCAAAATAATTGCCCTCCGGTTTTTTGGTCTTTTCATTTTTGTTCAGAGCCTGGAACTGAGGCTTAAGAGATCTTCCTTGAGGAACCTTTGGCTTCTTTGCTTAAACTATTTATCTGCTTAACTATTTACTAAACCAATAATCGACTAATTTATACGATAATAAGTGCCATTGATCTTGGAAATCAGACCAGGCTGCCCGTTGATGTAAAATTTCACAAACTAGTAAATTATTGCAAAGCCTTCCATTTCGTGCCTTTTAAAGAGAAACGGTTTAAAAGTGTGAGAGTTTCTCTTTTTATTTGTAATGGAACTTGTCATTTCCTGCTCAGGAGTGCACTAGAAATGCACAATATTGTCTTCTGAGCGGATCTGTTGCCGGTAATTTGTGTAGGAGACTTTGTGTAAATAAATCTACACCCAGAGGTGGTGGGAAAAGGGGGACCCGTAAACTTAGGCAGAGTTGAGACTGGAATTTTTTCGTAAATTGCAGCAAATGCTCATCTGCAGCACGAATTGGACTGACTTTTTTTTTTTTTTTTCTGCTTAACCGGGACCCCGTTTGCACGGGAATGGTGGGCTTTAGATGTGGATAGAGCCTGACAAGTGGAAAACAGCTTAGAAGGATGCTGAAACTTCAAAAAGATCTCTTTTTCTTTCTTTCTTCTTTCCTTTTTTTTTTTAAGTGTGTTCCTGTGATCATAATTTCTTCTTTCACTTGTTGGAATGGAGTTTGATGGGTTTTTTTAGGTCAGTAAATCAATGGCTGAAAGCTTGCTGAACACAGAAGCACCTGTAAAGAATTCTGAATACTCCCTTTGTGAATTAGGCCACAAACCTCCCACAGCCTGCTATATTTTATTCACATGTATCTAGTCTGTCCTTAATAGGAAAACGCTAGCATATCCTCGAAAATGACAGAGGTATTGCGCAGACCTGGGGCACCCCGAGCTGATAAAATCCCCCTAATCTGTGCAAACAGCAAAGATATTAAGAAATATGTCCTTCCTTTACCAGCAGAAAGATACGTAGCGTTTGAGTAAGAAGGGGACTAAATAGCTGGGCTAGATCCACACCCTCGGCGGATGGGGACCGGAGGCTGCCGGGGCGCTGGCCCCGCTCCCCCAGCAGGACCCGGCGGTCCCTCCCCTCCCCTCCCCGCCGACCCCCTGCCTCCCCCGGCACGGCTCGGGGAGGCGCCGGGGCCGTTTGGAGCCGACCCTCCGAACGGGCTTTCTCAAAAGTTTTTTTTCCTGACAAAAACGGGAAGAGCCTGGAAAGTTTTGAAGAGCGAATTTCTCTTTCTCTCTTCGTTTCCCCTGGGACTAAAGGCTCCGAATAAGCTTTCCTGTGACTCCAGTTGCAGAGGGAGCAAACAGGAGTCGCAGCTGCAAAGCGGATGTCGTGCAGCGATTTCCAAGGAAAATCGGCGTTCCCTTCCCTCCCCCCCCCCCCCCCGCTTGTCTCCCTCCTCCTCCTCTCCCCCCTCCGACGTGGTCACCTTTCGGGCTGCCCGGGCGCGGTGCATCTGGCCCCTCCCCGGGGCTGGGGTCGGGGCTGGGGCAGGCGGAGGGCTGGGGTCGGGGCTGGGGCAGGGAGCCGGCACTGCTCGCTCCCCAAAGGGCGAGCGGGGCCCTGGAGCGCTCCCTCCCTCCCCGGGGAGGCTGCCGTGCCGCAGGGCCGGGGGTCCCTCGGGGGAGCGAGCCCGCTCCGGCCCCGCTGCCAGCCCCTTCCGCCGGCCCGGCGGGCAGCGAGGAGCCCGGCTCGGCCGGGGCTGCCCGGGTTAATCGTGGCTCTCAGGGAATTACCGCGCACTCGCACCGGCTATTCAGCGCCATTCAATTGGCTTAATTGAGGGGAAAAACCCTCCGCGGCTGGCTCCGCCCGCACAGCCCGGTGCCCGCCGGCAGCCCGGCGCGGCCCCGCTCCGGACCCTTTGTTCTCCCGCCCCGCCGCGGCCCCGTCCCGGGCCGCTCTCTCCCCCTAGAGGCACCGCGGCCGCGGGGGGGGCGGCCCGGCCCGTCCCTCGAGCAAGCCCGGGAGGCAGCGGGACACGCAGCCCTTTTGTCCGAGGCGGCTGAGGACGTCCGGAGGGAGAGGGTGTCTCGTCCCAGCTCTCCGCTCCCGTGGCCTTGTGATGCTCGGCCTGGAAGACTGTCGCTCCTGAAGACAGGCTTTTTCTCCCTCTTCCTCGACACACCTCTTGAAATCTCAAGGTTGAGGCAGCGCTTCCTCTGTCTGCTGCTCGGAAGGCTTGGTGGGGGTGCCCTCCTTTCGGTGCTGCCGGGAGCCTCAGAGGCAGCGAGGGGTACTTTGCCTGCTCGACGTGCCACAGCTTCACCCCTTTTAATCCCAGTTGTGGTAAGGAGTTCAGGCCTCTGCCTTCTCCAAGTGTCTTCTTCCACCAGGGAGAAAGGCCCTCTGTCTGTTCCTGTCCCAAGTACCATTCAGAGGGCTCCGTCTCACTTTTGTCCCCTTCAAGGATGCGGGTACCACCAAGTCCTTTACCCACTCCTGCCAAACAACAGATAAGGCTGCACCCTGCCTAGTCTAGTTAATCACAAGTTCCCTCTCCAGGCAGCAGAAGGTTAAAACACCCCCTTGACTCTCTTATTACAGAAGGAAAGGGGTGTATGTTCCTGAGCCACTGAATATGGAGAGCTGATGCATGCACCAAATGTGTCTCTTGTTTCATCGTTCTTTCAGAATCAGGATTAGTTTGCTTTCTTTTTGGGTAATTTAACATGTCAAACACAAGCTACTAAGAACAAAAGTTCCCCCAAAGGAAATTCCTCTTTCCCATCATCTTCATGTGCCATATACTTAGCGACCCACTAACTACTAAGCACATGCTTTGCCCTGAATCCCGACATGTGGGGGGATCTGGCAATCCGAGTGTGAAACAGTGCTCCCAAGCTTTCTTCTTTGAATAGCATTTGTTACACAGAGAACAACGCATCCTGCTTTACACTCCCGTCGCTGTTTTTAGAGACGCTATTATGCATTATTCTGCAGAGGATATTTTGGTCACCAATATCAAAATGTAATGTTTTAATCTTAGTTTCTAGTGATGCTCTCCGTGGACATCACCATCTTGTGGCCAAGTGGACATTTGTGTCGTGGTGCTAATGGAGGAGGCTGTAAGAGCTGGCTGCTGGTGAGACCAGCCAAAGGACAGGAGGGCAATGGCCTGGATGTGGGGGCTGGGGTAAAGGCACAAGTGCCTTAGAAATGTTCTAGGGTCAAAAAAGAGACTTGGCACCACTTCAGAATTTATCACAAAATAGGAATCAAACATTAGTGAATTTAAGACTCCTCTGTTTGACTGGAATTTTACCAATTGTATTTCTGAACTCCCAGCAGGAGCCCTCGGTACTGCAATTGAATGGAAATCTTACATACGGATAGTTCAACAATTCCTTTGGGAGATACACGGGGCACCACGAAGGGACAGGGAAGAAGCGCCTGAAAAACAGAGGGTTGCGTGAGGAGCATGTACAGTGTTAGTCTTACGCCATGATGCGTTTTGCAGAAACTCCTCAGCTCTTAAAAACTCCACATGCTTACACCCTTGGCCCGTTCTGTATCCCTGTGCTTGCAACGCCCATAGACATTTCCGATTCTGTGAGAGATGCATATAGTATTAGGCCTAATATAATAGAGTTTTGAAGATGGTGCCAAGCACCACAACCAAATACGAGAGGGGAATTGGCACTAACGAGGAATATTTATGTCATAGTGGGTGATGCCTGGGGGTATCCAAACCACTTGCGCAAAACAACGAACAGCAGACACTCTCGTGCACTTTCAAAATCTGTCCCGTAACTTTCTTCATAGAAAAGAACAATAGTTAGCCAGTCTCAAATGGTACATATTTACTGTCATTTTAATGTTCTTTTTATTTAGTGGATGAGGAGGTAAAATTACGAGGAATTCAAAGAGTAAATTGTTTGTTGCCCTATCAGGGCTTGATGAAAAGCTGATACCCTCATTCCATTCTGGGAGGGTTTAGTATCACTTTTATTTCCTTGGATCCTGAATGTATCTCATTCTCTATGGAAAAGGTTAAAATCCAACTACTTGCAGCCCTAGGGTTTGTTTTGTTGCATATTAACACGAACAGACCTCAGTCCTTCAGACAGATATTTTGATGCATTTCCTCCTAAGTCTCTGCCTTGTTATTTCTGGGAGGGTTTGAAAGCATTTAAGATAACACACAGAGGTCTTTTCCATTACTAATATCTCAAATTCTGTCAGTACATTTTAAAACCAAGTACTGCTTGGTTTTACATTTCCATAATAGAATTTACTATGAGCAATACAGTTTCAGTTATTCATCCCAGTATTCTTTAAAGCAGGAATTGTAGCTACGAAGGAGACTGGAGCACATGGGATGACCTCAGGCTGGCAACTAGATCTCAGTTCTTAAACCAGGAAAAAGATTTTGCTACATTCCACCCAGTTCCATTAATACTGCATTTTTACTATCTCCTTTTATGTGTCTTATACCTTTTAAATTCAGGTGCTTCCAGTCTTTCCACACCACAGGAAAACAAGCAGAAATGCTTCTTATTGCTAGAATTTGGCACAAGATACTTAGGGCTGGAAAGGATTTATACAAATGTACGCACATGCACGCACACATACATACACATTTATACATACAGTACAAATTTTTTAAGCTGTTTTTTAAATTATAGGAGTACAGAAACACACAGAAAAGTTTGAGGCTTCGGACACTTTCTATGTATCTATTAAACAAACATGCTTTTGGGCTTAAAGCTGAAGTTTTGCAGGCCCCGCTCCATATCGTGCTGTATCTTCGTAGAAGTTTTTGAAAAGCTGAAGTTTGCAAAGCAGCTACTGTACATGCTGCAAAGCTGCTGTTTATAGAACCTGTGTGCATTTTTACTTACAAGTATCTGCATTTTGTGTATGTTTTTTAAAACTGTTTTTAACACATGCCTTTCAGGATTTGTATGTTTTCAATAGGGCTGAAAACCTCTGACGGATAGCATGAATTTAAAGTAAGACTGTAATGACATGTCTATCAGATGTACTCAATTGTAATGAACCAGCAATAATGGACAATTGAAAACAAATCTGTTTATGTGTTTAAGAAGTTCACCAATAATTCCCATTTTAAAATACATTTTTTTCTCATTGTTTGCATGCAACACAGAACAGAGTTAGTAGTGATTTTTCATTACTTTTAACATAAAACTTATAGGAAATTAAAAGGGAGTTGTAGATATTGGAGCAGAAAAAGTAAATTGATGACAGTTTGTCAGAGCTAATTTTCCGTTACATCCCTGATTTTTTTTAGTGGATTTAAGCTTGGTCCTTAATGTTATTTTAAGAGTTTTTCTATGGTTTACTGTATGCACAAATAAATGAAAAACTACTTTTGGTCTATGAGATTATTTTGCTTGGCATTCAACATTTAATAGTACTTGATAGTTATTATAATGTTCCTTGCTCACAGACCTCCTTTACAGGCTTTACAGTTGATTTATGGAAATGTATCAATCAGTGTCATTCAGTGATTTCAAAAGGATATAATAGAATTGATCATTCAAACTAGTATTTGCAAATACTTTTTAAAAAAGGAAATATAAACATATAAATAATTAAAAAGATGTTTTTCATCTGGCATGCCAGTGATACATTGTATTAACAGCTTTATTTCTTTAGCTAGTCAAATTATAGTCATAATTTGCTGTCTGGTACCTACAAACTTTATTTCTTTTATAGTGTTTCATTTAAAGGTCTCTCTTGTACTCTGCAGGGTTTAGTTTGATGGAGGAAATAATTGTAATTTTAACTGGTCTGTTCCATCGAGATTTAAGTGGACTGTATTGTACAGCTTTCTTTGTATGTTACAATGCAATTTATAGTGATACAAAGTGCATTAAAACACTTTACAGAGTTGAGGACAGCTACTGTCCTACAAGCAGAAAGTGGAGGAAAGGCTGTCTGGAGATGGAGGGAAGAAAAAAGGAAACAGACCTGACATTTTAAAAGCCATAAAGAGGCAGGTGAGGGTCCTTGCAAGCTGGTTATTGTAAGGGAAAAATAGAAGATGCAGAAATGGAGGGGAAGGCAAGTAGGATTTGTACCAGTACAATACATGCCACGGTATGTTATTTTAATTGCTGCACTCAGATGAACTGCAAACAATGTTGGTCACAGAGCAACAGATTTACACGCCTTTTCCTCTTGTTGCCTTAAGCTTTAAGTTGCAATGAAAACGATGGTGACCACCTGGATAGAGACCAGCAATACCCCAGCAATCAAAAAACAAAGCGTATGAGGACATCGTTCAAACACCACCAGTTGCGGACAATGAAGTCATACTTTGCTATTAACCACAATCCTGATGCCAAGGACTTGAAACAGCTAGCTCAGAAAACCGGCCTGACCAAAAGAGTTCTTCAGGTAAGAAGAGCAGTCTTTTGTCTTGAAAAGTAAATAAAGTATCAATTTTATGTTTGAAATGCAATGTATTTTGCTGATTTTCAAGATTTTCTTAATAGTTCATACCTTCTGTGAGACTTTCTAGTCTCTAGTTAAATCCTAGAAAGTATGAGAAAAGTTATTTCTTTCCAGATTGCCAAAAGTAGATCGCTTGGGTTCTAATTTTTAATGACAGTTGTGAAGGTTTGGGGCCCTGCTTGTTTTTCTGTAGTTAGTTAATTCTGGTGCATCTTTAGCTTCCAATCTGCTGTAAGAAAAAGGATATTATTTTAGTTAATGTGTTCACTGTAAATACAGAGCTCTTAACTGAGAAATTACTGTGAATGTTTACCTCAATAAGAAATTAATCATCAGTTTGAATTTATTTTATCAGGACAAAGAGGATATCTTTTCTTTCATAACTGAAGTGGACATAAATTTAATTTTTCAAAGATTAATTTTTTATTCATAGTTTAGTAACTTAGAATGAAAGGAGACTGCATTTTAAAAGTACCTTTTCTCTGAAAGCTGGATTTTTCTTGCTTCAAGGATATACACTCCATTTGAACTATTATGGGAAGCAAAGGTGAGAATATTAGTTGATTCAGCTCCATTTGAGTTTATAGTTCTGATTCAAGAAGTCAGTTTTAATGGGCACTTATCCAAATAGCTATACCTAGAGATAAATTTGGGCATATAGGAGCCATGGCATTCCAGGATCTATTGCTGAAATTTTTAAACGGGTCTTAATTGTAGAAAAATGGTTTGTGAGCTTCATAGAGACAAGTGGGGCTCAGAGACAGACTCCTGGGAAAGCATCGTGGACAGCTCTCGCAAATTCATAAGCAAGCGGAGGACAGTAGACAAAACTATTGAGAAAAACTGAATTCACTGGAGACATTCTGGACCTTACAGTGTTAATACCTAACAGAAGAAGGAATAAAGGTTTTGCAGGCTTCACAATAAAAACTACTAATGAAAAACCATATGTAATTACTTCTCTAGGCTACGTCCTCCATAGTTGGATTTTTTTTGTTTTTATGAGGCTGATTTGCGGTGGTGGAACGGATTCTTCCCAATATAACTAGTGCACATCCTAACGCCTGATGTAGTGTCTCTCATAGCAGCTCTCCTTTATCCATGCACATGAGCGAAATAATTTACTGCATTTGTCTATCCTTATTTTGACACTTCTCCTTTATTTTACCGTCAGAGTTTAGACACTTCAGTAATATCTCTTCTGTCCATTACAGTACACTCACACCTGAATTACCTGAGAAATTTCACATAGTGCGTTAAGAAATGAGATCAGTGCCTAGAAAGCGTCTTTCTCTTGATCATCTTTCTGTTCTCTCGCCTCACTCCACGCCAACTTTGACTTCCATCTCTCTCTTCTCTTTTCACCTAATGGGTCTTTCCTTCCATCTTTTTTCCAAGTTATTGTCTCTGTTTCTTCCTTCATTTTCAGAATGTATTTCCTTGTCTCCAAAACTGGACTCTGTCTCCACTACACCTCACTCCCTTTTTCAGTTTCTTCGTTGCTTCTGTTTCCATCTTAAACATACTGCATCTTGCAGTTTTAAGGTGCTTAGTGGTTCCTCTTTTTTGCAGCAGTCCCTTACAATTCCACTAAACTTTTTTCATCGTTTTGGTAATTGGTGTTTAAATTCTTTTACTTTCACAGTTAAATACTCCTTTATGTCTGGGCTCCTTTAGCTGAAGAGTGGTGGAAGGTAATAGCTGGTGGTGAGGATGGCACCCAGAGGATGATGCTGTTGGAGGCACTTCAAGAAAATGACTTGGAGCGATACTTTGTCTAGTATCGCTTGAGTTTTCCTGTCTGTTACGAGCATTCTCTACTCCATACTCTTTTGAACTTTTGTTTGAAAATTAATTTGGGCCATGAAAAAACAAACTTGTTTTTTGGGTTTTAGAAGCTTTGTGCCCAATTGGTTTATCTCTAACCTGTGAGAGGCAATTTTTCAAACACTGAAGTTCCCCCATATGAATTTCAGGGTTGCTCTTTGCAAGGGAGAACTCTTCATGGTGTGGGTTACTGAGATAGTGTCACTTGTTAATTCTTTTGAGCCAGAAAGGTTGGCATTCCATCTGTGTCATTTATTGAACATAAAGTAATTCACTGACACTATTGACCTAAACAAGCATCATTAGTATTAGTCTGTCTTTCATACCGAAGGCGCATGGACTCCCAGACGTACGTGCACACTTGCCAGTAGTAAGAAATCTTCCGCATTCCCTATGTTGTTATTAGGCGTGTTTGTAAGCCGTTGTATCTTCCGTACGTTCAGTTCTCAGTTCAGTTGATGAAGGATTGTGGCTCTTTGTATATCATCAATAGAATATATTTTAAGAGAAAATACAAGGCAGCAGATCAGGAGAAACAGATTCTCTTGTTCTGAAACCAGCGTGCTTCCTAAACACACGTCGTAGAGTTCCTAGTGATTTAGGAAACAGCTATAGTGCCCTTACTATCTAGGCAGTCCCACATAACATGTAATGAGGGTGCTCTGTTGTAGATGAGTGGAGAATTTGGCCATATTCTTAATGATCTGTGATACTGGATTTGGAAGATCTGACTTCTGCCTTTGCTTTATATACAATTAGTCATCAGCTACACATGTCCAGAAGGGGAACGGCATGGAAATGTAACATACTGCTTTGTAAATTACATTTCCTTCAGTGGCTTTGTAATGCAGACTATTTTCCGTAAGTAGCCACGTTAGAATCACAGTAAACCTATTTATATTTTTAACCCCTATTTTTATTTATTTTAATTCCAATTTACCTTTATATTCGCAATTTAATTCATATACTTCTTGTACTGTAGCTGGGGAACACAAGCCCATTATTGTAAGCTATCATTCATAATTAAAGTGACCAGCTAATTGTGAGCTAACTAACTGGCATAAATATTCCTCTTTTGGGAACTGGTCTTTCTTTTTGCAAGTTTAGAAAGGGAAGGCGGAAGTAGATAGCCCTAAGAAGATATGGTTTGCTAGCTATAGGTATGTACCTCTTCTTTCCCCAGGAGTCTGGAATATGATTATCCATGGCAAAAGCAGTTTAGGAACATCAAGCGTTATTTTTCAGTGGGTGTCTTGTACACTGCTTATTCTTTCTTGAATCACTCCCCAGTAAAGTTGCTATGAAAACCCCACAAAGATTACTGAATGCATTTGGACTTTGCTAATTCAGTTTCCAGTAGTCAACAAGCACGAACATTTTCACAATCATGCGTGGGTACCCTGCGCTACCTTTCAGTGAAGATTTGCTTTAGGATAGCATACTGTAGACTCTTTACTGAGCCTCCACTCATAAAATATCCCATAGTTCCCCTTTAACTGTGTGTTTAATAATTACAACAGAGTAATGAGAATGTGTGTGCAATGAGTGAACGTAGTTTGCTTGCAGTGCAACATCCTTTATGTTTTTGTTTCTCCACTTACTAGTTAGTAAGATTCAGTAGAATTCAGTTAGTAAAATTCAGTCTCCAGGTAGCTGTGTGAATGAGCAAAATTGTGTTTAAAAATCTGTTTCTAGCACAAGCTATTCATACAGCTAATATATAACAGTTGCAACAATGGAGGTGTTACAAACAAGAAAATAAAGTTATCTAAGGTGATTAGATGATCTCATCCACTGCAGTATCCGAATCCTTTACAATACTTAGCGTATTTATTTTCAATACTTCCCAATCATATGGAGATGTTATTTTATTCCTATTTTACTTGACGGAGACAAAGAGTTAGCTGCACAGATTGCTGAAGAGATTGTATCATATTTTAACCACAGTAAATACTATTCTGCTGAGTTGTCCAGCTACAGGCATCCAGCCCCCCTAACCAGAATGTGGTAGCATCAATGGTGGGTCTCACAGCTGCTTTTATTTTTCAGTGGAGTTTTGGTCCATAAACATTTCTTCCATCCACACCATTCAGTGGAGTTTTTCCCCTTTGATTTGATTTGAAACAGCTCAGCCTTATAACAATACAGGTGGACAGCAAAACACTAAATACTTCCCAATGCTTTTGTTTATTCCTCAGTACTGAAGACCAGATTCCTAATTGTGCAATTGATGTGAGATAAGTCCTTCTGGAGCAATTCTTTCGCTCATGTATGTTTGGGTTATTATTTATTTACTTTACTTTAATAACGGTACAGGTGCAGGGCCTGAATTGCCAATGTGAGCATACAGCGCTACTGCCATTATGCGTGGGCAGCCCTGACTTGCCAGCTCTTACACGCTACTTTGCACAGCTATAAGTAACAACACAGGGCAGTTGAGAAGCAGGCCTACATTCCTACAACTCAGAAAACAATAGTTTTAATTATTTCACTACTCTTCAACATGAAGACTTTGCTGAACACTTTCATTTCTTAAGTGCATACCAGAATATCACTACTGTGATAATTATTTTATGTTATCCCTTTCTATCATGAAGCAAGGTATTTTCAGAATTTCGGTTAACAAATATTTAGATGCCTTTTCAGTAATAACGTGAATATTTATCATTGGACAATTTTAAAGAGCTTTATAACCATTAGCTGATTAACCTTGACAATATCTCAGTGAAGAAGAAAGTGAAAGTAGTCATACTACCTCTATTTTTCAATAATACTTACAAGATTATGGAATATTTTCTATGTCTAACGTGAATTACCACTATTAAAGAGAGAATGAACCATCGTATATGTGCTGCTCCTGAAAGCAGCATTAATGGTCATCGGTAAGGGCATCTAAGTACAGATTTTCATATTTAATGGCAGATAAAGGGGAACACATAAGCACCAATAATCTTGCTCACTTTTCTTTGCATGCTACATGTTTCAAATCACAGACAAAAACAATACCGTGGAGTTGCTCACCCTATTAAGGTTAAGGAGCAGTTGGACTTTTAGGAACAATATAAATGAACAAAATAGTTATGCTGCCTTCTACAGTTTTACACACTTAAAGCAAGAAAATTTGTGAATAGGAATGTTACTCATATTTGGGGCTACTGCATATATAAATATGTATATTTTTAATGAACATAAGTGTGAAACTATGCAGAAGTATGTGTATGTGCAACTGGACTAGTGGTTTTGTCTGTTCTATCTTAATTATTACGTAACTATGGTACACATACATACCAAGAGTGGCAGTCTCTAAACTTCCATTTCACCTTCATCTGTATTATCCTTTTTACAATTGCTAGAAGGTATATTAAAAAAATCAAAACCAAATTACTTTGTGGGACAAATATAAATTATCTCTTACTGAAAGGTAAAAAAATCCCATAAATGTTCAAACTGCTGTTTTTTACTATTCCTAGCTAGTTGGTGCTTGAGACTTTGTGGCTTGAATGACCAGAACAAACTGATTTGCTTCACTTGCATCCCCTGCACACAAGGCTCCTCACCTTGCTCAGAACCACGCACGCACACTTCCTTGCCTCCCTCCTTGCGTGGCTCTGAATGAACAGTCATACGAGAGGACGCCGGTTGTGAATGTGTCAGGCAAAAATATCACACTTGGTTTTGCCTGGTTTTGACCACATCACTGTCCTTTAACAGGTTTACCACTATAATGGACTATGTTATAAAATAATGAGTATATTTTTGCCAGTGCTAGTTTGGGAGATTTTTGTTTTCTTGTCGTATATCAAACTGATATATAGCCTTTAAAATAAGTTTTTTAACAAAGGGAATGGCAACCAAAACTGTTTTAAAATACTAAGCTTTCAGAAACAAGGACCTGTAGGGATGTGATTTATGCATGGCCCATGAATGCAGCTCCTATAGCCACTGCTAGAATCTGTGTCTGAGGTTTATTTCCTCGTGGCACTCCCTGGAGAGAGTGCAAGAGAGAGGGTGCGCACCTTAAAGACCCTTGGTTGGGGGAGAAAGCTTTCCAGAGAAAAAGTAAGAGTGCTCAATAGGGGGAATTTGGGTCTGGACCATCCATAGATGAGAAGAAAACCAGTCAGAGGAAAAAAACAGCTGAGACATGTTCATCAGTTCTAACTGGGGCTGGCAAGCCAAGAGTGCAAAGAGAACACCTTACAGGACTGCTCGTATTCACGAATCACTCCTCTGTTAGCGGTCTGGCTTAAAGCGGATCCTATGGCAGGGGCCATGCTGATTCAGAGGTAGAGGTCAGAATGTCTGTACAGGTTGGTGTGGCCTCGTGAGCTCCACACACTCAGTTTCCCTGTACGTGACAAAGAGGAGAAATCTGATGGAGATACTGTATGGCTATGCAGATCCTTTCACTCGCTCAGTTCCTTTCTCCGACAGATTCAGAGATGATGAGGCTCGTTGCATCTGGAATGGAAAGACTTGGTCCTATTCCTTATAGCAGGTCAACATCAGGACAGTAGGATCATGATTGAGTCCGTTGTAAAGAATGTAACAATGACAGAAGGCCTTCTGATAAATAAGCACAGTGAAATTTCAGATAGTTTGTAGCAGCAAAATTACCTGGTATCAACATATATCAGGTTGAACAAAGGGTATTTAACAACATTCTCAAATTTAGTTGAAGTAATATGCTGTACCTAGGCTTCATGCAAGTTTCACAAACACATTTTATTTTATCTATTTTCAAATAGGTCATAAAAATATTTCATCTTTAAACAAATCCTGCAGACAGTGGAGAGCATTATTAACTTGGACCTAAACACTGAAATTTAACTGAGAAAGATGAAGTCATAGCTTTTGCCCTTCACTTATAGATAATAATCAAATAATGCAAGAAGTAGCAATATTGGAAAAATTTCTGCATGTGGATATAATTTCTACTGAAATGACAGTTTTTAATGCAATGTGGGTCTTTCATACCATTCAAGCCTCTTTTCCTGACATCAGGCCAGTACTGAAAACATTTGAAAAAGGAGACTGGCATAGGCGAAGGGAGCTGAAGCATTTGAGAAAGAAGAGTAAGAGAAGAGTAAGAAAGAGGGACAGTCCTTTTAGAAAAGCGAGAGCACTGCTGACACTGAGACATGGGAAAGTTCCTGGGAGAGTTCTCAGGGCCCACAGAAAGGCAGGGTGCTGTGGTGTGTGTCACTTGCTGCTTACGATGGGAGATGGACTTGAGATACGAGGGTGCTGAAACTCGTTATTTTATATTCGTCAGATGCTTGATGTCTGCCTCATCCAGACAAATGCTTCTGGGACTGAGGGCAATCGAGGATTCATGCGGGCTGCCAAATTTCTAAGCATCTTTATACGTAGCCTGAACAGAAAGACTCCCCTCCTCCATCCTTGGTCCGCTCCTGTCCCAGGCAGACTGTTTATACAGGATTGCGGGAGAGGGAAAGAAAGAGGAATGCTTTACAGGTGTGCAGAGGACACTTCTCATGACTGGGGCTACTTTTCTAACATGTTACCAGTAAAAACGTCTTCCACACTTCAAGCGTTGGTGAATTTGTGAGTATGCTTTTGCTTTTTTAAACACTGCAGCTCTTTAAATGCTACCCTGTTATATTAAACTATTTCAGGTTTGGTTTCAAAATGCTCGAGCCAAATTCAGACGGAACCTCTTACGTCAAGAAAACACAGGGGTGGATAAGACTTCAGACTCAACACTCCAAGCAGGAACCCCATCAGGTCCTGCCTCAGAAATATCCAATGCCTCCATGAGTCCATCCAGCACTCCCACTACTTTAACAGACTTGACTAATCCTACTATGCCTACTGTGACATCTGTCTTGACGTCAGTGCCCGGAAGTCTTGAGGTTCATGAATCTCGAAGTCCTTCACAGACAACTCTTACAAATCTTTTCTGATAACTCTTTCTTAATAATTTCTTTAAAAAAGAAATTATTCTTAGTTGAAATTCCAAGTGTATTTTAATAGAGGCTTTGAGCAACTGACTAACCACAATTAGGATCTCTCCTAAAAAACAGAAGGAAATGTAGCGTTCTGGTATTACGGAGTATGGACTGAAGAATAACTTGGAAGATCTATTGCAACACAACATTTGTGTAACTGTACAGTTTTGTGGACTGAGCAAGGGAAACAGCAATTAATTTAAGTTGGCTAAAGCTTCTGTATTTTCAAAGACTGCCATGTGCCTTATATACTGTTTTCTCTACATTCTTTGGATTCCATGTCCACTTCTCTCTTTTTCTCTCTGTATATTTATGAGCAGGGCAAAAATGTTAAGAGTTTGTTACTTTGAATAGTCCTAAGCCTTTCATTGGTTGCTTTGTTGTTTTAGAATTTTAAGGTCGAAGTCTGTTCGAATACCAGAATTTGTAAAATCTAACCAGTAATAAAACCACTTATGGAAACTACTTGGTAATGGCTGCAGTTACATTTAACATTAGTGTCACAATCAAGATAGGCTGATTGTATTTAAAAGGATTAGAAAACTGCACTTCAAACACAGTATCTGCCTAGGATAAACTCTGAATATGATGTATACATTCCTCTTGTTCCTGAAGTATATATGGGTGAGAAATCCAGCTTGTACAACAGTCTAGGTATCTTCATTATAGAGAAATAAATGTTAGTTGCAGGTAGAAATTATCAGATAATGTTAAAATTCAAACAGAGAAACTATACTTAAT
This sequence comes from Ciconia boyciana, assembly GCF_034638445.1. Lineage (NCBI taxonomy): Eukaryota > Metazoa > Chordata > Aves > Ciconiiformes > Ciconiidae > Ciconia > Ciconia boyciana. The sequence continues at coordinate 1,646,706 of NC_132951.1, read as the reverse complement.
TTTGCTGCGTGAAAGAAACTAGACTTCAGCTAGCACTTATGAAAACAGTCTTGCTTTTGTGCAAGAGATGGCTTGTCCCATTTCATGGAGGAGGCAAGCGGGTATCCAACAGCTGTGTGGCCACAATCAGTCCATTACAGAGGTGGGCACCAGGTAATATTTTCCCTAGGAAAAAGACGGAAGTATTTCAGGTTATTTTACAACGCTGGTGGGCAAAGTCAAGGCAAGATTATGTTTTATAAAGTCACAGCGTTACATTTTTTGTAAAGCTTTGAAGGAATAAAAAGCCAAGGAAGAATATGATATTATCGATACTAATAAAAGTGGTTATTCCTTTAATGATTACAGACCTTTCAATACAATTTATTTCCTTCTCCCCCCAAAAATCTGTGCAGAATATAACTCGTATTTTGAGGGTTTTTTCCTATTGTTTTTAAAGATGCTTTTCTGTAATTAAAGAAATACCTCAGCAAAGTTTAAATATGTATAACGAGTATACACTATGCTGTTTGCCTAGTAGTTTTATAGATTTTGAGTGGTACATAAGATGCATATGGTTGTTCCTTTTCAAACCTGTTACAATCAGTTTATTTCAGTCAAATGTTAGGTTGTACGTGGCTAGCTCTCTAAAACTAATCTATCATTCCCACTGGATCAAAATTGCTAAAAGATTATTCCAAATAAACAGCAAGATAGGTGCCAAGATTCGTGTTCTTTGCCCTTTTCAGTGCATTGAAGATGATTTAGCAGGCCAGACTCTTTGGTAACAATGTTTTGGTTTTAAAAGTACTACATTTATTCAGCTTTCTCAGCTGAAAATTTGCCATTCTTGTGCAAGCCAAATTCCTATCGAGATCAGTGAGAGATCTCAGAGCATGAGGACTGTGGGATAGAAATGCTCACATAATTAGGTCATTTATTAACCTTTTTTACACTTCAGCTTAAAAAAACCCACAGGTGAGTTATCTGAAAAGCAAGATAGACCTAAAACTATTGTAACTAGCTCTTATCTGTGAAAGGGATTACATTCTGGTCACTAAAACCAATAGGCTCACATAGTTCATTAAGTTTATGTACAATGATGAAACATTAAAAAAGATAATTTGGGTTGAATTAATGGCTGTTACAGGTTTGTCCAAGACATTTTTCCTCATAATATAAATGTCTAATAAGGAAATTGTGCTGGTTAGTGGGCTGTAAAAGAGTACATATCCGCCTTTCAAAGATATTCAGACACAGAGATTCTGCTGTATGTAATGTTTTGTCATTGTCAATTACCTTGGAGATTTTATTTTTTTGACATGCTTAGCTGGATCTTTTCTCAATTTAAAAGGCAATGTTGGTCCACTGTTAAATGGATACAGCCCGTAATTAAAAACCCTGTGTATTAACCTGTAAACAGTTTTTAAAAACTGAATCCTGAATTCTTAAGTGTTACGGCAAATGTAGCGGATAACAATTCAAATGGTTCTTTGAAATTGCAGTGCTATTATTTGTGATCTTGTATTTTAACTACCTGAATCCACGTGGATGGAAATACCTTTCACATCAATTCTCAATATTGCCTTTTCAAATAACTGACATTTATGAAGGGGAATACTCTCGTGTTAATCTTATCTAAAACCTATGAGAGACAATTAGAGAAATTGTCTGGTTTAATCAAATCAGGGATTTTGCATATAAATAAGAGACAATATTCTATGTAGGGTCTTTATGTAGGTGCATTAGGATTCACTCACTGGCTCCAATGACCTATGTTGTCCCCATGACTGTTTCAATCCTGTGGTATTGTTTGGTTGTTTAGAGCTTGTTGGTTTTGAATGCTGTACATTTTTTTACTACTGCAATCCTAATGTTTCTTCACATACTTGTACAGTTCCACATTTGATGTATTAGTCTGAAATTCTGTTAAAAACATGAACAAAAATGGAAATGATATTTCTTTGGAAGTGTATTTTTACTGTATATCTAATTTGAACTAGTTGAACATACTTTACATTTTGCATGATAGGTGTGTAGTTCATTTTTTAAATATGAAAGAGACTTAAGAGTAACTTAGAATGAGAATATAATGAAACCTATACAAATATGGAAAATACATACAATGATTTGCTACTTTTTGACTCAAGAAACTTTTTGAAATACATTTTACCTAGTTTATTTAAGATAATGCAGATATTTCATCTTTGAGTTCATACACAATACAGAATATAAAAGGGGATTACACATTCGAAAAACTTTCAAGTCACCTTGGTACTCAACAGCACACTGGATTGTCCTTGTCAAGCAAAGAGAAAGGATATTTGATCTTAAGAATGCTGAATAAATATATTTTGATCTACAGTCGAGAGGGATAGCATTACTGTAAGTGATATGTAATCACAACTTAATTTATTGACACTATTAACAGCTACATTTAATAAAACTTATTTTTCATTCAAATTATCTAAGTTTGGGAAGAGAAGACTAAGGATCACTATACTAACAAAGAAGCTGAATGCCCCCCTGGAAGCAAATGTCAATTTATCAAATACACTATGGATGGAGAAAGTGCCTCCAGGATATTTTGGTTTCCAAACTATCTTTTCTTTCTGGCTGTTAAAGAAAAACATATTTAGAGCACTCTCCTATAACCAGCTGTTATTTTTTGTCTGTTGGAAGGTAAAGACTAAAGCTTTAGGCACCTGTAACAATAATCTTCACCTAAAGGAAAAGGAGAAAAAAAACCCAAATCAAAATAATAATCAGGCTTCATACTTAGGCATGATGATAGCAAAGACATCCAGGTGACTAAAAGAAGTTCCATGTGGACATGCTTATGGTCTTCACAGTGAGTTAATACTGCTTGGAAGGAGAGATTTTAATTGAAAGTAGGTGAATTATGATTTTTTTTTTTTTTTTAACTTCAGAAAGCCAGGACTAATTACATAAGTCTATCACTGTTTTTTAAAATGAAATTTGACATAAGTTACCATTAGAAAGGGTCATAACATCAAATATAGCGTGAAGAGACAAGCCTAGACATTTTAAGAAGGCCTTTTTTTCCCTTTTCTTTCCCTCTTTTTAACCCTGGTTCTTCTCCAGGACGCATCATGAACTGCTGGCAACGGGCTCAGCTTATGTTAATGAAGGGTCTATCATCTTCCTGTGACGCAGTTTATATCCTCCTGCTTATCTGCGTTCTTTGTACTGACTCTGGCAAACACTTCTCATTTACCTTACACAGTTTGGCTGTTCACAGCTTCTACAATACGAATCCTCCAACCAGCTGAACGCTACAGTGGGGTTTTTTCCTACCTCTGCAGAAATGTATCCCTTCTGAATAAGGAGGATTTAAACTGTTCCTGGTAGCAATTAATTTATCTGTAGCTAAAATAATGATCTGTAAAATAAATGGCTTATTCATTTCTGAGATCACTTTGACCTGCATTTGAAAAGGCTACAGGTGAAATATATGTGCAACATGTCCAATTCACATTAGCAGCCTGGGTTTGGATGGGTGTGAAATGCTTGTGCATCCACATTTTGGTGCATACAGTTATGCAGTTGCCAGCTATCCACACTTCTGCTTTCCAAGGTTATAATGTTACATCTCCCTTTCCAGACCTTCAAGTCCTTTTTGTCTTGTCCTGTGAGTTGATTAGAACTCTGCTTAATTCCATACTTCAAATAATTTTGCCTGAGTCTGCAGTATCTTTGCTTAAAAAACTAAGTATAGCAAACCACAAACATCGTTCGCATTTAAGGCTGGTCAGTCTCGGGTATGACACGTCACTACCCAGGTAGGCAGCAGGGGCTATATGGATCGTGGTCTGTTCTCATTCTAATTATAGAGAAGCAAAGGAGTAAGTGTTAGACTTTTGATCTACAGTGAATAAAAATGTGTTTTAAGGGTATCTTAGGAGTGGCAAATCACTTTAAAGAGGAATGAAGAGGGCATATTTTTGACACACAAGAAGCTGCCGTGGTTATGAAGACGAGCACCAAAGCAGCTGGACTCTGAGTGCTCATGTTTTCACTTCCCTAAGTGGAGAGGTGGTCTTTAATTCATTGCAGGCTTTAGCTGGGATGCTTAAAATTATGTGGAAAGTGGAGAATCAAGTTTGACTCTGTCATAACATTAGGTGAGTTATCAGTAATTTGTCTGAAAAGTCAATGGGGGAAAGATGGCTGCACCAAATAGCAGAGTGATGCCTTTTACAAGTAAAGACGCTGCTGCTGAAGCGTTTATCCCCCTGTTCTGCTGCTGGGAAGGCATCTGCACAGTGTCCATGTGCTTGATGTGGTAAACTTTCCTGAAAGCGTTCAGTAAGCAAGCAGACCTTCTGGGGAACAGCAGAGAAACTAATAATGTATAATTGCAATTAATTGTCATAATTTATAATTGTAATCAATACCCTGTCTCATTTTGCTAACATTTCTTATTTTGTGAGCTATGTACAAAGTTAGTCTTTTGGCATTTGGGGTGTTACAGAGCCATTTTTAGGTTCTTTTACTGAAGCTAGCTTTGGCTTTGTGCCATGAACGGGAGTAAGTGTTGACATGCATCAGTCATCATATAACGCTATCCGTAGTTAAAAAAGCATCAGATGTGAAATGGCAGTTATAGAAAAGCCTAAATCTCCAGCTGGATTTAGCTGCACTTTTGACTGTTTTATAAGGAGCTTTCACTCTTTACGTGGAGTGACGTGCAGTCAAGATAAGACTCGCACTGTCACAGAGTTGTGTCCAGGTTTTGTCATTGGAATCAACTCCGGCCACACGCGGCAGTGAGCAGACAAGCCAAATGACTTCCTTCCAGCGTGCAAGTTTTCCATGTTAAGCAAGAGAGAGCCCAGCCTTAAAAATTATTTCCACTGAAGCAGCAAATACTTGCAGGCCTAACAGATATAAATTTATATTACTACCATTTCTGCTACAATTGTACTCTCTTCCATAACCTTTTATACTAATTAAACATGTGTTTCTTCTCACTATTCAGCCTGGTAAAAATAGAGTTGCACTGGATCAGGGCTATGAATGGCATTTATCAATTTGACAATTTTTTTTTCAAGGACTAGATAAAAAGATATACTGGCCATTTAATGGATTTCCAATCAGATTAATATGATGTCAGCAGTTTTTTCTGGCCTAACAATTGGATTTTTGTAGCAACAAAGGTCAGTAAATATTTTGGGGTTTTTGTTTTGAGCAAAGCACAGTACTTAAAATATGCAACCTGCTGACAGTAAATTCAGACCTAGCAATATCATTTAGCATGCTAATGCATAACACTGTGCAAATTATAATTATTTCCTGAGAATACCACTTCTGTGGAAGTTCTTCTTTTGTTAAAAAAAAATCCCTGTAAAAGGTATGGCTCTGCATATGTATTTACACAGCTTGTTTACATGGCATTATATCAATTGATTAGATTGTAAACTCCAGCATGTGCTGGTTTTGGCTGGGATAGAGTTAATTTTCTTTATAGTCGCTAGTATGGGGCTGTGCTTTGGATTTGTGCTGGAAACAGTGTTGATAACCCGTGGGTGTGTTCGTCCCTGCTGAGCAGTGCTGACACGCAGTCAAGGCCTTTTCTGCCCTCACCCCACCCCACCAGCAAGGGGGCTGGGGGGCACAAGGGGCTGGGAGGGGACACGGCTGGGAGAGCTGACCCCAGCTGCCCAGAGGGCTGTCCCACACCATAGGGCGTCACGCTCGGTGTATAAAGCTGGGGCAGAAGGAGGAAGGGGGGGCGTTTGGAGCGATGGCGTTTGTCCTCCCAAGGCACCATTACGCGTGATGGAGCCCTGCTGTCCTGGAGATGGCTGAACACCTGCCTGCCATGGGAAGGAGTGAATGGATTCCTTGGTTTGCTTTGCTTGCCTGCGCGGCTTTTGCTTTCCCTGTTAAACTGTCTTTATCTCAACCCAGGAGTTTTCTCACTTTTACCCTTCCCATTCTCTCCCCCATCCCACCCGGGGGGGAGGGAGCGAGCGGCTGGGTGGGGCTGAGTTGCTGGCTGGGGTTAAACCATGACACAGCACTTAAAAGAAAGTTAAATTTTTGCAACAACCTCTAGAAAAAAAGAAATTATTAAGCTTTTCATTAAAGAAAGAAACCTATTCTGGACACTGCATTGTTTAGCCCTGTACCTATGAAAAAAAAAATGGAACAGCTAAAACAAGAGGGACGCAAATATTTGGGAAGTGTTACGCAATTCTATGGTGACCTGGTTTAAGTGATAAATATCAGCAATGACTTTTTCCAGGTGCATACAGATTACTGGGTAATTAGTGTTAGGAAATCCAGTGAATTTGCAGCACTGCAACCACAGAAATAGCCATACTTTTTTCTTGCAATAACACAGAACTACCCAGGCCATTACCCATCCACTGCACAGTAATTACTGTGTAATTTAATGTTCCTTGGTTACTATTCAAAAACAGTGAGAAGATACTCATGCTTTGGTAACTTAAAGTGTTCCTACGAAAGGGGTTTGAATTTCCATGAGCATATTGGTCCAATAAAGAGTAACAATGCTAAGGAGCACTAATCTATGTATTATTTGTGTTGGCTGAAACCTTTACTAGACAGCTAGAGACAATTTCTTCCCTACACAGAGCTAAAACCCCAAATTCTCCCAGTGGCTCTCCATGTATAGATCTGACAGATCTTACTGGCTCTCCTTAACGATTAAAGGAAGAAATGAGTCCAAGAGGCATACTTATGTTCTTATCAGCTCTGCTCTTACAGCTCTGGTGAATTTACAAGATAAATCTGGCAGCTGTGGTGTACGCTCTTTGGCTGAATGCCTCTGGCCCAGGCAGTCATTGTGCCTCTGGAGCTACCCAACAGCTCTGGTAGCTCCACCGTAGCATGTCACACCTTCAAAATATTGTTCAAACCAGGTTTCTGCCTAACTAACATCTCATACAGCGATGTGGTCCATCTGCTTAACCCTGGCACATGGGAAGTGCAGATGTGAGATCAGCATGGACAGGTTCCAACTGTTTTTTCTGATTACAGCCTCCAGCCTACAGAAATTGCTTTTCCACCAACTATTTCATTTGCCTTCTCACATCATTTCCACATGTTTGATCACTCATTTTTCGCTGTCCTTCTTCTGGAAATGAAGACTAACAAAAGAGATACTCTGTAATATGGCTTTGCAGGCTGTGATTGAGCAAGAAGCTGACGCCAAGCTAGTCTGGGCAAGGATTCTGTGCATGTAGGGAAGAACTTCTGAAAGGCCAGGTCTGTCACCCACAGACAGATAAGAGGCTAAACAGATGGCATTGCCCGGACTAAGTCCCCAAAGACATCTCATCTCTTGCACCCAGAGGTTCTGAGAATTTGTTAATGGTTGTATGAAACTTTTTGAGGCAGAACAATATTTTGTTTATCATTGCTTTTGTGATTCTTCTAGACAGGCAGTTTCAGCTTTTTCAAACTGTAGATCCCCCGAACGTTTTCTACTGGAGTTGCAGACTGTTGTCTAGTGGATTTAACCCTGCTGACCATAGACTTGCCTTTATTAGTTCACAAGCACAGATCCCTTAGAAGTAGCTCAAAAGCTTTTATATCCATTTGTGTTACTGTATGATCTGACCATTTCTGGAGAAGCCAGCAGACAAGCGTGAGCTACCCATGGACTCTGGAGATAAGATGTTTCATGCCCATGAGCTTGCACTGCTCTTTGAAAGGAGGCTCTTCCCTTCCAGCGCTGTCTGCAGTGCTCACTTTCATCTGGGCAGGGTTCGTAAAAGAATTCTTGGAAAGGGCTGCTGCCCTGGCCAGCTGCTGCTGCCTTTTGGAGCTGGTAGTATGCTTAAAGAAATCAATCGTGGATGTTCTACCATCTCTTTCAGTCAGCCCTAATTAATACAGACCCGGACCTTCTCCATTTCATATACACTTGGCATTGACTCCTAACACTTCACCCAACATACTAAATGACAGCAGAAGTTACACTACAGCCAGCGTCATTTGTGTTACAGAAATAAGCCTAACCACACACGCTCTGAAAGCCTTTTTTTAATGTAATGAAGGCCATTTGTGGCCTTCATTTATCTTTATGTCTTTTCCAGTTCTACTCCTGTTGTGCCTACAGAATTCAGGAATCCATTTTAGATTAATATAAAAGCTATACAATGCTCTTTTCTGTGATTCTTTACTCTTTGGCTCCCCAAGTGCAGGCAGTTCCTAGGCGTGTTTTGTGTTCATCTCTTTTTCTGTCTTTCTGTTTTGTCCCAGAGGTTATAGCTTGTGCACACCAACACCCACTGGCACTGACAGGATTCTCCAGAGTCCCTTCTGGCTATTCCAGCACAAAAGAGGAATCTCGGAAAATACATTGGCAGCTATTTGTAGAACTACTTTCTCCCCACAAAACAGCTCCAGTTCCTGGGGATCTGAGTTTGGAGAGTAAGGTGTGTTGCTGCCACTTACGTGCAGATACCGTCATTATCAGCTGGCTTAGAAAAGACCGAAAGCTAGGCTGCTTTTACATTTTACGAGTTCTGCATAAAAAATATAATCAATTTTAATTCCACAATTATATTGGAGGTGATGCCAGGTGATAAAAGGAAGAATGTGTTTCTGGCAGGACTCCAGATATTTCTGTTCTTTCTTTTCCTGTCTATTGGTTGGAGCAGAGACCAAGGCAGGACTCCTGCCTCCTGTTTCCACCGTGGACACTAGTTTACTCTGTAGCCGGCACAGGGAGGCTGTCCAGAGGTTACTTAACTTTATTTTGAGAAAGCGCTTTGAAGTTCTTGAGTGAACAGAGCCAAACTAGAGCAAAATGTGTGTAATTGCAACGTGGAAGTCATTACATTTCACATGGGAAGCCATGAGAAAATGAAACTGCAGCAGATGAACGTGACCATGTGTGTGTACCTCTAGTCTCACCTTCTGAGCCCTAACTGCTGCTTGACCAAGCTGTGCTGAAGACAGGAGACCCTGATTTATGTTATTTTGGAAAACGGAAACCAGAAACTATTGTATATCCATTTAGGGATTTGCAAGATGTGTGAGAATGCACAAATCTATCCCATGCAACAAACTCAGAGGAATTTATACTGGATGGTACTGAAGGAAATCTTCCTTTTCCAGGAAGGAGACACTAGATCATGTTATTTGGTAACTGCAGATGAGAAAGCACGGGCCTGTGAAGCAGGGATGTGGAAAACTAAACACAGTCAAAACAGGTAAGGCCGAGAGCATGAGAAGTCTATCCTTTCTCCTTCCCTGAGAGACAGTAAAAGTCCTAGGAGCTTTACAACTGAAAGAAGGTAAAGATACATTTCTGTATAAAAATCACTGTAAGAGTGTTTGAGAAGAGCACTGGGCCCAGAGGTCAGGCGTGCAGGATTGCTGGGATAAGGCGAAGTTATGGTGTTAGAGGCGATGCCATCCCCGGTCACCGGTAAGGCTTTGGTTTGAGGAACGATTTCAGATTCATGCTGCATAGGTCAGGGAGAAAACAATCTATAGTGTGTGTAACAATACTTAAACATTCAATACTTACCAGCTGCTCAGCATCCCCACCCTTGTTGTTAATAGAAGGTAAAAGATGGCAAGAGCATGTCGGGGGGCTTAGCGTTTTCTTTCACGCTTCCAAGCTTTCTGTCAGAAATCTGAAGGAGACAAACCCAGCCTATTACACATGCTGCCTTTGTACCCAAACCTGCTCTTTGCTACTGTAACCTGGGCCTCTTCATTAAATGTATTTACTTAGCAGTAGATCTGTTGTTACGTTTGAATAATTACCAAGGGAGGATGTCACTTACTGCATTAGTGCCGCACGTTTCTGGCTGCCTGAGTTCCATCCTACAAAGCCTGTAACGGGAAACTGTAAGCCCAATCTCTCATTTTACAGAGTTTACTTTTGGCTATGTTTCTTATCTTGGTGCGTTACCTAACTGTTGAAAGTGACAAAAACAGATGCCATAAAACACAGCAAAAATGCAGCTGGACTGAACCTCAGGTATTAACAAAGCATATTCCCTTGATATACACTAATCCTATACCTTCGAAACCAGGAAAGATTCAGTTAAACTCACAATCGTTTTATGGTCTCTGTAGAACCATAGAAGCTTAGGGATCCTTTGTTATTCCTCCATAAAGAGGAAAGTTATAGTGAACGTGCCCTTCTTAAGGTGGGTGTTTTTAAATACTAACGTTTATTGCTCTGCAGTTTCTCTTTAATGCGTGCATAGAGAACAAGAAAACACCTAGCTGCACAGGTGTATTTTTAGAAACAATAAAAGAGTCCTCTGTTAATAACTGGTTACCTCTTTTGCCGTTTGCATAGCTGATCATTGTTAATGATCCAGCTAACAGGATTCATTAGGGAGGTTGAAAGACCTGCAGTTATATAGTACGTGGTCTGTGACGCTGGGGAATGCAGCGTGTGTGTATGTAGCTGTCACATCTCTGGGAAAGCTGCCTTGGCTGGACACACACAAAACTGCCCCGTTTGGGTCCCACGTGCCAAACCTGTCTGTCCCTACATTTCTATTAATTTGCAAAAATGGACTAATGTGGCCCAGCTGCAGCAATTTCTTTGGATTAACACTAAATTGCCAGATTCACCCCCTACTGAAGCATAGCCCAGAGCTCCAGCTTTGGGCTAACAGTCCTCCTTTCCACAGAGGCACAGTACCTGGAAGCAAGCCGATGCTCAGATTTCATAACAGTTTCCGAGAACATTTGGATATAGTAAGAACAAGAAGTAAATACCTAAATAACATCAGAGCCCCTCTGCTTTATTCTCCTCACTGCTTTTGGACCCAGATCAAGACTAAAGGCACTGGTCTCCAACACTTAATTCCAGGGTTTTTATTAGGTGACTCCCTGATCAGCTTTGTTGAGTAGCCAAAGTGCATTACCCGGTGATCGCTGACCCAGCAGCCCACAGCCCACTGCGTGAGCAGCCAGCCAGGCAGGGCTCAGCTTTGTGCAGAGGCAGGTGGAGCCGGCTGGGTAAGCCCCGTGCCACCTCGCACTGTGGAGTGCGGGCACATCCACAAAGCCTCGATAGTTTCCTCACCAAACTAAGCCAGACAGAACCGCCAGTCCCAGGTTCCAGCCTGTAGTAAACTCAGTTGCACACAATATCTTCTAAAAAAATGCAGCTTGGCCCGTATTTTCCACGAGGCCATCTCTGCTGTTTATGAGGGGGCACTAATGAAAAATGAGTTTAATTTTATGTGTTCTTGATGTGGCATCTGGATTGTCAAAGCATTACACTAAGTTGGCCCCAAGTAAAGGTTTTTGGAATTAAAAAAAATGATAAAAGGATTACCAATACGTTGCTTGTGGTTTTGCAGAGCTCAGCCGTACATCTGTGTGTAGGAAACATGATACTTTGCTTGCAAGCTGAGCCCTGTGCATCTCACAGGACATTAATGCAAAAGTGGGAGAAATCTAATCTTAATCTTCTAGAGACTGAAACACTGATATAACATGTCATGCCCTGTCATCACCTGTTGCTAAGGGTTGAGATATTCCCAGTGTCGGAAGGAGACTGTGAATGAGGAGTGCATTTTGATGACTGCAGAGGAGGGGAGATTCTCAGGAACTGTTGAAGATGCTGCTATTTTATAGTGTATAACATATACCTGACCTGAGGCAGCAGATCAGCAGAGGCAGCCTGAGGTGCATGCACTGAAAACATCTCCTTTTGAGCTACTGACACATTTAGCAGCTGTCAGTCAAGGAGGAGAGCTGATCCTCTCTTAAGCAGACCTCCTCACAAGCTATTGTTGCAAAGGCCTAAAACGTGGCTCCTTCTTCAGCATTCCCTTGTCCCAGATCGAGCATCTCTTTCAGCTTCATATTCTCCTTACGTTCCTCTTTTCATCTTTTGTACGCTGCTGTCTTGCTTCCACCTGCCGCCTCCCCAGTGCCACCTGCTTGCCTCTCTTCACTTAGTCTCCTTTGTTTCTTTTCCTTGTCTCTGGTCCCCGGAGGAAGGCAGCACCAGGAGTGTATTGTCCCAGGTTGCTCCCCCTAGGGCTTTCTTACTCGGCTTATTATTGCAATCGCAGCCTTCCCTTGCATCACCAGGACCACTGGCACCGTACCGTATGCTTCACTGACAAAAACAAAGCCAGAAACTAAGGGGAGGCCTGAGAAGCAAGGAGCCCCAGCAGGCAGGGTGCCAGCACACCAGCAGCAGGAAAGAAACAGAGACATAAGCCAAGAAGGAGACACTGGGCTTCAAGGACAACCAAGGCCAGAGAGCCGGAGGAGCGCAAGCCTGGAAGCAATGGCAGGTCTCTGCACCTACAAAGGGAAACGTACAGCAAAGCAGAAGTTAGGGGAAGAGGCACAACACCTTCTTTCATAACCAAACATCCATCTTGCCGTGAAATTCCACTAGCAGCTCAGTCTTCAGCTGTAAAAGTGGGGCTGAGTGCTCCTTTCACCTACGCTTTGTTGAGTGTCTTTGGATTGTGAAGTCTTCTGGGTATTGTATGTGCTTGGGCACCTGGCACAACTGGACCCCACTGAGAGACAGAGACTCTTGGCACCGCTACCGTGCAAATTATTATTTACATTATTAGTACTTCTATTACTGTTGTTAATAATAGTAACAACCTAATACACCATTTTCTGTGCTGGCTGGGAAACAGGGACTCCATTCCTATGGATTTTATGCCAGGGATTGGGCATAGTTCCCATGTGCACAAGATTGCTGTTCAAGCTATAATAAACCGCATCGAATCAGGCGTTTCAGACAAGAGCACCAACGCAGTGTCAGATGGGTGCCTGCACTGGGCTTGGCCTGGGGACTGGGCTGGGTGGGCATGGCGTATCTTCAGCTATGAAACAAGATCTGACAACAAACTCGCACAAATTCCTCCTGAGCACTCCAGCGCTCAGTGCATAATCCCCAACGAGCTGGTGGGCACGGGAGTAGCATGGCATCGCTGCTACGGCCTCTTATCTCCATCCCTTGTCCCCGAAGGGGTTATGAGTAGGGCGGAGTCTCTCGGGTTCCTCCAGGTACCGGCTGCCCCTCGGCATTACTGCATCCGCAGGTTTTGCCCCTCGTTACAGACCAGGAGAAATTAGCACCTCCTGGAAATGTCACTTCTGAAACCCAGGCCGTTAGCAGAGCAGCGGCCGGCCGCTCTTCAGAGGAGAGCCCGTTCCTCGGCACTCTGTGCCAGGGCAGGAGGCCGGTCTGGCTTTCCTTCGCCCCGGCCGGGGCTCCGGCGGTGCCCGGGGCGGGCGAGGAGCGGCGACAGCGGCGGCGGCGGCCGGTTCCCGGGGCGGGCGCCTGGGGGTGGCGCTGCGACCCCTCCGTCCTGCCGGCGGCGGGGCCGGCCGGGGGGGCCGGCGGCTGGAAGCTCGTCGGGGGGGGCGGCCCGCAGCGCGGACAGGCTTTGCGGAGGAGGGGGAGTTTCAGAGCAGAAGGGTTTAGGGAAGGGGCCTCGCTCCTTCAGCCAGGACTAGGGAACAGCGCGCAAGCCCCGCTCTGCTTTGCAGGGAACCTCCTGGAGTTGAAAATGCCTCTGTTTCTCTGTAAACAGCTAGGCTAGGATTTGCCTCTCTCCACTTCACGGTTGCTTTTGCAGCCTCGTTGCACAAGGCTGTGAGAGGTAAAGAACTCGCTGGGAAGTTCTGAATGTGTCGAGGCAACAGAGGGGCTTTGCGAGGCACCCTGCCCGGCTCTGGTGTCGCACCGACACACAGCGATGGCCTCGGTGACGCCTCTGTGTGCTCTGCCATAGCTTGCAGGGTCTCCTGCAAAACTTTATAGGAGCAGACTGTAAACTCACCACAATATTATGTCACGTAACGGCTCAAAAGACTCTCGAGCCTCCTGATCAATGAGACGTAGTTAGCAAAGGTGACGTGCTGTAAAGCGGTGTCACATGCGCTGGCCCACTGACAGTCACCGGCTCAGGGAATTTCACCCAGTCAGGGCAAACAGCAGCACAACAGAGCGTGGGGTCACACTCGGAGAGGACAGGACAGAAAGGGCTCCCAGCGCCTCCGGCGAAGAAGTTGGTGACATTATCTGCTAGCACAAACTATGAACACGATTAGGAAAATTAAATTGGAATGCACCGCACTTTCCAGTTGCCTCTAGTGAGTAGGATAGAAGCCCTTCTGTTTGAGATATTAAAAAGTGGACTTCACAAATTAATAGAAGACACATTTTTAGCAGGCAACGCTGCTCGGGGGCTGCAGCATGAAGTTTAGGTCTGAGGATTTCCCGGCCTGGAGAAAGGCAAGAGGCACCCCCCTTTCCTGCAGCATGCTTTCCCTTGCACAGAGTGTGTCAATTCTGCACACAAGTAGTATATCCCCGTGTTTCTGGGTAGCGAGCGGAGCCCAGCAGAAAAACTGAAAGGCTCAGAGAAGTGGGGGCTCAGCGAGTCTCGGTTAATTACAAGTGTAGTGCTTGCTCTGCTCAGCCCCACCCACATGCCATTTCACGCCTGATTTCTTCTCTGATTTCTTTGGGGAAAGAGAGGGAATTCGAGTGCATGTAATTTGGGTTAACAAGACGCATTATATGCAGCCTCATTCTTGCAAAAACTTTCACAGGGAAATCACCCAGCCCATGGAGAGAAAAAGTTCTCTCCTTATTGTAATTTTTCCAAGGCTAATCAAACTCTCACCGTTATCCTATTGATCACAGGGAAGGTTTGATTTTCTACCGGTTGCCTAGTTAAGGTACAGTAGCTGTTGCTTGGTTTACTACATGCTGTGAGTACAACAGAGATCAACCCTCCATTTCTATGCTCCTTTTTGTCCCTTTCCGAGATCCCTTTTCCTTCAAAGCTCACCTGCTTTTGCTTTTGTGGTGCTCTACCTGCATTTCGCCTTTTCCTACATCCATTGAGCAACAAAAGGTGAAAAGCTGGATTTATACAATTAAAATTGCCAGAATAAGAATGGGAAAAAGCAAAAATCCTGAACAGGTTTGAAAACAGGAGGCAAAGGAAAAGTTAGGTATGAATGCGGCATCCCCCAACAATATGGACAAAAAGGCTCTGTGTCCAGTACCTGCGGGCGTTATTAGCATAAACTCCCTCCAGCTTGGACCAGTAATTATACGGTATGAGCCCTTCGTGGTGGTGTGTGTCCAGAACTGTCGCTGAATGCACAAGATCTGATCCTGCCATTATTGCCATATGCTTTATAGTCACCAAAGCTTGTCTTCCTGTGTGAGGAAAAGCATCAGTCTCCATTTCAAGGTGCAGTTCCCGTCCCTCTGGGGGACAGCTGCTGTGTGTCAGTGCACAGCAAGGAGGCAGGGAACAGCCACACAAGAGCAGCGTGCTGGAGAAAGGTGCGGGCTTTGCTTTGCCTTCCTGTGCAAGGGTTTCTTTGGATGTGTTTTGTGTCCCTTCAAGTCACTTGGGAGTTTAGGAGAGCCAGAGAGAATAGCTTTTTCTGTCATTATTTGATAACCAATACAGTTCCCTTTGACCCTCTCCCCTCTTCCCAAAAAAGAAAGACCAGCTCAGCATTGTGTTATTTTTCAAAGCCTTTACAAATTAAGACAGTAACATGGAAATCCTCGTTGGGTTTCAGTTCATACTTCCTCCCATGCTGGGCTGAAACGAGGATTCTTTTGTGATGGCTGTGCTGCTTATTTTTTTTAAACCTCCTGAATTTGGCACACTGCCCTACTTTATTTTCTTTCCATTCTCTAGTGCTGCTCCCATTGGGAGGCTCATTCGCTTCTAATGCATGGTGTTATCTTTTGCAAGTTGAACTCTAAATCCCCGTGTTGTTTTCCCTTGCTTGTTATTCAGGTGCAGGGAATGTTAATGATGTCTCTTTGGCTGGTGGATGCTCTAGCTATGTGGCTTTAATTATTTTTATTAATGTGTTTTATAAAGTAAATTACAGATAAGTGTGGATTTTAACTACAGCTTAGAGATGGCACATCTGTGGGTCTTCACGATCTTTCATTTGTGGGTGAAATGCACAATAACATCTTCGATAGCAAGAGGATGTTCACAGGTGTGACTGAGAGAAGCTTTACTGAAGCAAAAGCTCCAAAATTAAAAACTGACACCTGAGATGCAGAGGGACAGGGAAGGGAGAGGGAAAGGAGCAGGAAATCTGCAAAATAACTTGTATTCAGGGTCAGTGAGCACTGCTCCTGCTCAGGGACAGCTGCCCACGCCAAGGAGGAAACTTCCATTTGCAGCACTCAGCAGTCCCCATCCATAGTCGTCAGACAATCCTCAAATTAGAGATCCAGAAACCTTATAAAGAAAGATCCAAGTTCTCTACTTGTCACTGGGTCAAAATTCCCTAAAACCTCCTAAAAACTTCTCAGCAACTCAGGAAAACCAGGGTATGTTGGGTTTTTTTCATGGTAGGGCTTGCTCGCAGAGATCTCTGACTTCCTCCAGAGATCTCTGACTGGCTCTGACTGTCCCCAGCTGCCATTCGTGAGCCTGTGGCCTAAGTCTGCAGGCGCTGGAGGACCTTGTTATGGCTGCGGCAGTAGCTGTTGATGTTGCTCAGCCAACTCAGTCTCTTGTTCCAGCGCTCAGGCCTCCTGGGGGACCTGGTGTCTTGAGCTGCGTTGGGAAAGTGGTGCAGCAGCCTCCAAGAGCCATTAGATGAGGAAACATAGGACTTACACTATGCAAATGTAGGGTCAGCAGAGGGTCGGGGCATCAGGGGTCCTCTGTGGACGCACGGTCCCTCCCCATGCAGGCAAGGCAGCCAGCGGCCGCCCTGGTCTCCCCGGCCAGGGACTCGGGAAGGAACCGAATGTGGCCATATGGGGAGAGGGTGCCTGGCCCCGGCTAGAGGAACCAGGCATTTCCCAGAGCCCCCAGGCTCTCTGTGCTCCCCCCTGGCTGGTGGTACTGGGTAAGCCCAGCTGGGCAGCAGAGGCAGCTGGCAGAGCTGGAGCAAGCGGCTGTGTGGAGGGCTCTGCATTTGCAGTAGGTCTTTCCAAAGACCCCATGGGCTCCAGCCGTCACTCGGCCTCGTTCCTGGGGCAGACGGGAGAAGGATAAAGGGACCTGCTGCGGCTGGTGCCGGTGCAGCCCTGCGGTTTCGCGGTCCCTGGCGGTAAATCCCTGCCCGGAGTGGCGTGCGTGGGCTCGGGGAGCGCTGGGCTTGCTGCGAGGACTGATCTGCCTTCCCCAGAGAGATGCCAGGGCTGAGGAGGGAGAAGGAGAAACACATATTGGCATGGAGAGAGGCTGAATTTGTCTGAGTACTCTGGACTGATCTAGGATTAGAGGATTTAGTAGAGGAAAATACATACTAGTGTCTGTAGTTTGTCTGGTTTTTATTGAACCAAGAGTCCCATGTGAGCCATGCAGTAAGTAAGCAGTAAAATCATCCAACAATGCCTTGAAAACAGTTCTGTCTCTAAACACTGCACCTCCCGGGCACTGGTTGTGTTCAGAATGACTTTCTTCATCCCAGGAGACCGTGTTACCTTGGACAACACACAGCCGTTGCCAAAAATAAATAATTAAAGCTGGGTGGCTCTCGAGTCATCGATGCAATGAGAGGAGACGAGGCTGGAAAACAAGCTGATGGGTTTTACACTGGCAAAATCTCCAGGCCATTCTCCCCTTCCTGAGCACTTGCCCTTCATTTCTATGCAGGAGACGTTGTCAGTTTGGGGGATTCTTACCACGAGCTTGTGAGAGAAATGTTGAAAAGGGATTTTTCCAGGTTGCCTTTTCCCTCTTCCTGCTGCATTAGCTGCAGGTGGTGAAGCTGCTGTTTCGGCATTTCTTCTTCAAAAGCTACATCACGTAATATCACTGAGATCACAAGGAGATGAGGAGAAAAATGGCCCTATAGGATTTTTGTTAAAAAATGATCCATCCATAAAAGATGAAAGGTTAAATTGCTTTTAGAAACACAGCAGCGTTTAAACAGGTGAAGATCCTCGGAAACGGAGTTTGGATTCAATAAAGTAGCCATGCAGAAGGGCAGAAGAAGGCCTTTCTTTGGAGGGAAATGTCACACTTTAGTGTTAATAAAATGGCTAGTGGTATAATAATAATGATAGCAATCAGGAGCCTTTATTTTTCACCTGGCAGGGCTGGTTCATGCGTGTTTTTTCAAAGCTACCTGCAATTCAGGAAAGAACAAAAAAAGAATCAGGCATGCATTGACTGAAAAATATCACAGTGGAAGAGAAGAGAGCCAGACCGGCCCAAGACACCTGAATGTTACTGGGGAGATAAAGAGTGCTGCTCCCAGGTGGCAGGACATTTTCTTCCTCAGCCTTTTAGATATTGCCTCTTCACAGCTGTGTTGTAAAGACATCGCAGGAGATTTACAATCCTAAAAGAACATACAATGAAAATGTCAAAAGGAAAAGGCAATTGCAAACAATAGTTTTGCTCTGGACTGGCCCCCTCTACACTCTCCTTAGTAGTGATGTATCACAAAGGCAATGAGCACACAGCATTAGCTACTCTTGCATCTCTTGTATATTTGTCAGGTTTAATGTGCCAGAACTTGGTGGAACAAAATTTGTTCTCTACCTATGTAGATGTCACTTAAAACTTTCTGTGGAAAGAGAGGAAGAGTGGGAAATATCGGTCTTTTAGGGGCAGACAGTGACACCAGAGAGACTAATATATAACACACCAAGAGGTCTAATTATATCTGTACACACACAAATGTAAAAAAACCCCACTTCTTCTTGCTCAACTTTTTTCCCCACTAGTACTTCCAGTCCATTACTCACTGTGCCTCTGTCACATCCTGGCTAATTTCTCTCTCTGCATCATTAGTCTTACTGTCTCTTTTTCATGGAAATACAATTCACCCCAAAATAAAACCTCACAAACCTCTCTATCAGGATATGGCTTTGTTTTGGGTTGTGACATGTGTCCATGACAGTGCCAGTGGTTGCTAATATTTCAGCTCTCTAACTCCCCGAAGGAGCTTATCTGTTCAAGTTACCGTGGAGGGAAGGCAGCAGCCACACCTCTAGGCTGGAACGCAGCAATCACCGCTCTCTCAATGACCTTTTTTCCTTCCAAAGAGTACTCCTAGTCAGGATATGAAAATGTGCAGTTTTGGCAAGCCCATTACTTCTGTGTGGATGAGAATTAAATGTAGCATCCACCAAAGTTGTAACTTCTTGCTAAATATACAGTGGAAAAGGTTTCATTTTTATGGTTGTACCCTTCAACTAAGCAACATTTTCTTTATTGAAACTTATTAACTGATATAAAGGTTCTAGTATCTGTCCTGCTAGTCCTGTGTATGACAGATAGAAAACCGCCTACGGTTAGTGGTGTGTGCATGGACTGATACATATCTATGAACCAGGGAGACAAGAGAATCCGTAAGCCCAGCCCAGCCAAGCAGGCTCTCCGTTTGGGCCTGTACGCAGGCTGCACCCAGATCCACGTCTCCGCAAAACCCCAGTGCCCAGCAGCGTGCTCCAGCCCTCGCTCGCGGTGAGGAAACCAGGGAAAGCAGCGCAGAGGGGAGCCGGGTCCCCCTCCACGCATCCCTGCCTGGAGGAGAGGAGGTGGAGCACTCTGCGGCCAGCACCCCCTGCTCGGTCCCAGCACAGCCTTAATCATCAGCCCGTGCTTCTGCGAGGGCTCAGGGGCAGAGCTGGGACTGAGCACTGGGAGCGTGGCTTCAAAACGTCATTCCTGACAGCGAGAACCCTGGTGTGCGACGCTGCTGTTTGCGGTTGTGTCGGGAACAGCATGGGACAGCGTGGGATGGGTAGCAAGAGCAGACGCTCCTCTGAAATGTTTCTGACACGTGTTTGGCATGTGTAGAGCTTGCCATCTCTACGGCGCTCAGATGCTCTGGAGCTGAATGCCAGAGCGCACATCTGGAAGGACGAGACTGATGTCTTGCAGAGAACTAACAGGCTGCAGGGACTTCTCTGCTATAAACTCTCCTCTTTGCTTTGTGCAGCAGCTGGCTGGGTTAGCTGTAGCATTAATATTTGTAGCATTAATATTAACTTCAGCGAGGCTCACACTGGAGACGATATACTCCAACCCCAGGAGCCAAGTCTTTTGAACAGTGCTTGCAAGATAGAGCCCCAAGCACTCACTCCAGCGTTTACTTTAAGAGATTCCTCAACTGTAGATTTGCTGCTCATGCTGGCCCAGAGTGTGTGTTGATGGGGAAGGTGCCAGCTCTTGTCAGTCACTAGTGTTGTCATGAATTAGCAGGGGCCACACAGGGTACAGCCATACGTGTCAGCCTTGTGAATGAGCACTGGAGCAAGATGCGAAAATGTGAGGTCCTGCTAAGACAAAGTATTAGAGAGAGAAGGAGCTCCCTTGGCACAGGAGCTTGTGGGTCCTGCTCATCCAGCATGTCCAAAGCATGAGCAGCCTTCCCCCACCTCCCTGATCCAGTTGCTGCGCTGAGCCCTGCTGACAGCATTGCTCCTGCAGGAGCTATGAACACAGAAACGTCAGTAACTGATACAGAAAAGACTGACTTGATCCGGGGCCCTGTAGCATTTCAAGGTGCAGGCCTTAGCAGCAACAGGCAGCCAGGCCAGGTCGCAGAGAGGATGGGAACCGGTGGGATTTTGCACAGGTTTCCCCAGGATCCGAAACCTGCTCTGCCATCCTGTCCTTGCACAGGAGCTGAATGAGTTCAGTGCCAGTGAAAAGCACCAGCTCCAATGCTTTGGAAAGCTGCTATTTGTGAGTCTGCGGGGTCTGCTGGAGCGGCACCAGTTGCTGTTTTACACAGGCAGCAGCTGGGCACCGTGGCACTGGCAGCCACTTTTGGAGACACCCAGGGCAGTTGTGATTTTGCCCTGGACATTACGACTACAGATGGTTTCCATACAAGCAAATGCCCATTTTTTTTTATTATGCAGTTTAACCAAAATTCTAATTGCATGTATTTCCTTATTTACATATAAGGAAAACATCCCAAACTGGTCATTGCTGGTTTAGGAGCTCACCATGGGCTTAAAGCAGGGCCCATGAGGGTCAGTATGTTACCTCCACCCATTATAGCAGAGATGAATGAGCTCTTTGGTGTCATCAAACCAAAGAATTTGTTCCTTGGACCTAATTCAAAACCATTTCTCCCATGCCTTTGAAGCAGAGTTATCATAACTTCTCTGCAGATAATTGCATAATGGTTGTTATCAGGGTGGCGTGGGCCCTTTTTGGTGTCAGCAAGGTTTTGTTCTTTGGTTTTGTGAAAAGCAGTGGTTTTATGTGTATTGGGACAAATAAAATAAAATTACTCTGGTCAAAGAGGGTACCAGGTGCTAACAATGAAATTGTCCTTCAAAGAAATGACACCAGCCATGGCAGCCCATGCTGTACAAAACCTGAGCTGGGCAATACACTAAAACCCCTGTTTTGGCACTTTCTTCAGAGCTCCCAGTGTTAGCACCCTGCAAAAGCTTAATTATTTAGCGCCAGTGAATTTGTCAAAGTTTATATTAAAATATCTCCACAGCTTTGTGCCAGAGTCTCATGGAAACTCCCAGAACATCAAAAATAACAATTAAACCCCCTTAGTTAATCAGCTCCCCTCTTAAAGGTAGCCAGGGGAAGCTTTCATGCGGTGAGCTGTTTGGGGGAATTTCTGTCAGCACCAACCAAATGGTCCAAAATTAAGTATTAATGGCAGTCTCCAAAGGCAGCTGCAGAATCACTTCGGCTGGTAAAAACTGTTTGTAAAACCCACTGCTAAGCCCAGTCCGTGCGTGCTGATCACTCCCATCAGCCACGGAGCCCGGCCAGGCCTCGCTTGCAGCTGCGGCTGCGTCTCCCAAGACCGGCCACATTTGCCCTTCTGCGGCAGCTCTGCGTGTTTCTGTACGTCAGTAAAACTCCTTCTGGGCTGGGCTTGCCCTGTGATGCTGTTTCATTCTGGACTGTACCCTTGCTTTCCATCCTAGACGTTTCACTGATTGTTTTCATTCTGGAAGATATTTTTTTATGCTCAAAAAGGAAAATAGCCAGCAGCTGAGGGAGACAGAGGAGGGTATAGGGGGGCCAGTGTCTGCAGCCACTGACTCACAGGAGAGTGCCTCTTTCAGGTTCTGCTGCTGATGTTTCTCTTCAGGCATGACACCTGCCATGGGGTCTGCTGCATGGGTCTGGTATGACTGGGTACCTGCTAGTGTCTGCGTGGGAGGTGGAAAACTGGCTGTTAATATTATGTTTTCTCTTTGGAGGAACGACTGGTGCATGTGCAGAGGGCACGGGAGGTACAGGGGTACAGGGCTGGACTGATCATGAGTGCAAGTGTGTAGCCACTTGGTTGGTGAGCAACACAATCCCCTGTTCCCCAAGTGCACGGTGCTTTGGGAACTGCTCCCAAGTTCTTTAGGGAAGGGGAAACAGCAGGGAGGAAAATCGTCTCTGTCTGAAGGATCCAGATTTTGGCAGCACAAAGCCATTTGTGGCGAAAGGCTTACAAAGACCTGTCTGCTCTCTCAACTAAAATCCTTTGCTCAGAAAACTGTTTGTTTGCATGATAGAGCTACTTCTGTCATATGGAGCTGGAGGCTTATGGGCATATTTTGGCCCAGTGCCCCAGAACACGTAGCCCCTGTTGAGTTTTACAGCCAGTTAAGCTCTAAATATGTTTCTGTGACGAGCTGACTCACCAGTTTCTTCCACCCCTCCGGCTCTGCTTTTACCAACTTGCATGATTTTGTCACATGCTTTTGGACAATTCCTGTTTTCTCTTAAAGCCCAGCTGCTAGACTCAAGACACTGTGTGAGGAATCATAGTTTGAACTTGAGATACCAGGAAAAAAAAAGATGCCAACACTTATTCTCACATGTAAATCATTGATGTTTAGTGCCCTCAGTTACACTTTTGGACGCTAGTGATTGAAATGACTGCAAATGCATCAGTTTTAAAAGCGCCTATTTACAATAACAGTAAAAAACTCTCAGAGATGGTTTGAAGAGCATAGGTAGCACCATGCCTATGGTAAGTTCACCAACTTCTTAGAGAGAACATGCAGCTGCAGAACACAGTTCACTTACAGCTTGTGCCCAGTGCAGCTGCTGGCTTGGAAGAAGAAAGGGCGAATTGTCATCTTACCTTTGGACACTCCTGTGAATTAAGGCTGAGCCTAGCAATGTTAATTTGCTGTGGTCTGCAAAATTATTCTTGCCAAAACATTGCAATTGTTATTCTGAACATTGGTAGCCATCGGCAAGCTGGTCTGGGTGCAGGTTGCTTCTGCAAGAAATGTGGCCTGATTAAACCTGTAGTTTGACATACTACAGTTGAGGTCCGTAGCTCTTGGACAGACCTTGGGCAGACAGTGTGTCTTTGCAGAGAGCATGTGGGTCCAACTGGAAGCTCATAATCTTAAATTTGTTACTTCTCTCTCAGGAAACTGAGTAGGCAAAATTTGTGGTCTTTTATCAGGTACTGAAACCTTTTGGTTGAGCAGGACTTTGGTAGAAGTTGGAAACACCAGGAAAAGTCTTAACGAGAAAAGAAACACTCTGTAGTAGTACAGTGAACTGGTGTGCTGATCATCTTTCAACAGTTACGCATTTCACGGCATGTCTTCGCTGCTGCAATTCGTGTTGCAAAAGTACCTCATTTATTGCTGTATATCTAGCACAACACTGAGCTGGCTGAGTGCTCTAGCTGTTGATTCATCAGCAGTACACTTGGGAGAGCTCTGGACTTATCTTTTGCCAGGGTAACATGTCTTTTTGACTAATTCTGATCCAGGATTTTCTTGGAAAAAAAAAATAGCCCTGTGTCTGCCCAGATCTGTATCATGCTGCACATATAGTTATTTGTGTATACGGCTCACAAATTCCTTTGCATCCCAGTGTCCTCTGCTAGGCACATAGTGAAGTATGTGGAATAAATTTACACCCCAAAATCTGAGGCTAGATTACTTTTTAGAAGAACATCAGACAATTTTCACTCTAAGACTTACATGGTGCTGAAATAAAAAGGAGAAGCAAGTACAAAAGTGTTTATGGTTTCTTAGCCATACATGGTATTGGTTTGGAAATTTCACTGTCGCACTATTTGCAATCGGGACTTTGTTCCACCAGAGCCCAGGACAGCAGACTTCAGCTCACGCTGCAAGGCTTTCTTGGTCTTTAGGCTTTTGACTGTTTCCCCTTCATCCTTTTGGGAGCGATGTTGTGCCTGTGCCATAGGTGGGGTGTTATAGACTGGCTGCTCCAAAATTTCTCAGTGTTCAGTTATAGCAGTGTTTAGGTATGGCTGAAAAATATAGGTGCACTGTAATATAATGAAAAAACGTGTGAGAATGGAAAGTGAAACTGCCTAGGTACAACACTGCCTGAAAAAGTGAAACACACTCACCTGCTCGCCTGCTGCCTGAAGAGGCAGAAAGAAACAGCGGAAATTTTGCAATTTCAGAGATGCCTCCAGACTGAAGAATGTCACACAGACTTAATATATAAAAGGAGCCAATATTTGGTATTTTTTAAACAATGCGCTTTTGTGGGTCTAGAATAATTGTTTTTGAAAACTAAAGATTTACAATGCTAACAGAATGTTTTGACTGCTTTCCTGTCTTCTTACCCATTCTCTGTTTGTTGGTCGTTTATGGCATGTCTCACCAGAACATCCGACCGGCGTGGGCCCAGGGGCTGTGAGCAGGCCCTGGCAGAGGAAGGACCCCTTCTTCCGCTGAGGATGAGCCGCAGGTGCAGTGTGCCCTGCGAGCTGCACAAGGCCACGCAGCGGGGCAGCGTCTGAGCTGGGAGGAGAGAGATGGCCCTCCCGGCTCCCGGAGCCGTCCTCCAGAAAGGCTCCTCGCTTCTGAACACAACCGACGCATCGTGGAGGTGGTCTGTCACAGGCAGCAAGGGCATCTTTCCCACCCAGTGACATGTCTCACTAGGGGTTAACTAACTTCCAGCATCTCGTTAGCCTTTATAGCCACTGGCAAACCTCCATTCTGATTCTGGTCTGAAGCTGCACCGCCTCTTCTCTTCTCCACTCTCACCAGCAGTTTCTCTGGGAACTGGAGAGGCTGAGGCAAGTAATAGATACAAATCATGACCAAAGAAGAAATGACTGTCATTGCAAAAATGTATTCATTAATGATCTTCACATAATTCTCTGGGAGTGATATTCTGCAAGACAGAATTGTGATAGATTTTCACCAAATGGGAATATTTCCCTCCAGAAGTGTGTAGCATTAAAGGGAGTGAAGAAGCTGAATGTGTTTCCTCCAGTCAGGAAAATGACGGATCAGGGACAAGAGACAATACATTAGTAAACAATATAAAAAATGTACATTTTGTCATTTTGTATTCCTGAGTTATTCTAAATCTGTGAATAAATCGAGAGCTTAAAGTCTCTGGAGCTGTTTTGAAGTCTCTTGCTTTCTATAAATATTGCATTTGCCTCAAGTAAGAATTTCTGACATGTATTAAAAAAATATACATTAGTAAAGCTTATAAAATAGATACTTGGAATGCTGTTATTGTTATTTTTTATTAAAAATACAGTTTAATGGAACAATTGAGTTCTACTTCAAAGTGTCAAAATTATTTTTTGTGCTTTTTCCCCATGTTCTTTGAACTTTATGGTTGAAGCTCTGTTTTTCTGCTTTCTGATTTTGTCCTTGTTTGAAGCAGTCATTCCCTTGCACAGATAATGCTCTCTGCTTCCTATTAATGCTCTGGTGAGATGCGCATATTAGGGTCTCTTGGCAGCCGGCCATGATTAGCTGAGCTTGGAAGGACAAGTCCAGTGTCGTCTATTGGACTGGACAGATAGACAGCATCACCTCTCTGGAGCAGACTTGAGGGAGTATCTTACAGCTGCACTTAGTGTTCCCATGGGGGATTTTGGGGGAGAATCAATGCCGAACGCGAGTACACACTGGTACCCATGCCTAACCTAACCAAATGGTGCAAGGAGATCTCTTATTCTAACAAACTCGCAAGTAGCCTGTTTGCAAAGAGAGAGTTCTAGAGTTTGATGGTACATGAGAAAACAGCTCCAGGTTTTCACGTTTGTGACATGCTTTGTTTTATTGCGTGCTGTTCCATGCAGTCTGCGGAGAAGTTGATGGTTATCATGTGTTTGCAACATTTAGTCCAACTAAAGTCCAGAATTCTTTTTTTTGTGATACTAACCGTGTACTGAGCTGCACCTCCAGCAGAAAGCTGTGCTGCCAGCTCAGGTCACTGACACTGTGTCCTAATTCAACGTCCCATATGGACTTGGCATTAGCAAACAATGCTGGATGACCTGGCACTGAGCGGTGAGAGGAAGCATTAGAGTGTGAATTGCTATCACCTTCCCACCATTTTTGCAATAGCTGAGCTAGCGGGTGACCATATATTTCAGCACTTAGTGCGTGACTTGGCGAGCCCTCGAGCAGAGGCAATCTCTGGAAGTACAGTCTGTGTTTCTGAGCTTTGCAGCCACTTTCCTTGTGGGCATACATCACCACGTATCTACTCACAAAACTCAACTCTGCGTTGAAACAGCCAGGAGCTGTGAGAGCCTCTGACGAACTTTGGCAAGAGGGAACACATGCTGCAACTTGGCTTTACACGTATTTGCATGCTCTTTATTTCCACCTGTGGACTCACTTGTTTAGGAGAAAAATAAGGAACCTTTTACAGAAAAAAAAAATCTTTGCAATTTCCCTGTCACCATTACAGGGCTAGGTTCACATGGTGCAATTTTGAGAATTTCCTGGAGAAAGTGGTTACAGCTTTAGTTCCAGAGATACACAGACTGCTGCTAAAGCTTGCAGGCAACATAAATGAACAAACAAGGGAGGGGAGAGGCTGCAGCCGACACACCGGTGGTTTTATGTGGGTGTTGTCTGCACTACGTGGCAACAGCATGAACCACAGCAGTAATACCAAAGAGCTCCTCAACTTATTCATAATTAGCAGTGGGAATGCTCGGGCTTAGTTTTGTGCTCACAAAGGACCAGTGTCTGCGTCGGAGGGAACTGGAACTCTTTAATTAACTCCTTTCTAGAGCTTTTCTTTGTTGAGGTTTGCAGGCTCTGTCTTGCTTGATTGATGGAGGAAACCCTGTCCCTTCCTCAGGACTTAGTGCTGGCGTGCTGGGGTGGCCATTTTGGGTGTCCCTTGGGGAGGTTCATGCTGCTGCACAGCACTGTGCTAACGTTTGCTCGGCTTTGGCAGGAGCTCGTGTCCCTTCCTCTGCCTCCCACAGCATCCCTGCAAACTTTCATACTCCATTACAAATGGTCGGCTGTGCTCTGTGACTGGCCATGCCCCCTTCTTCAGAAAGCCCCACCAGGCCTTGTGAGGGCAGGGGTTCCTCCACGGCCACTGCTGCCTTCCCCTGGCACAGACCGGCAGGGACCCTGCAGCGGCTGCCTCTCCCTCAGGGAAGGTGCCAGAAGGTTCCGGAGCTGCATGGGCGGGTTCCTGCTCTGGGAAGTGGTGGCCTCAGTCAGCAGCCGCCCTCCCACCACAGACCTGGCTGCCGTGCACTGGAGCAGGCAGGTGTCTGTAGGAGCCATTTTTGAGGCAAATGCTGGGTTTTTCTGAGGTGGCCATGTTCCGAGAAACAGCATTTCACAGAACTGCAGTGTTCCGGTACCTCAGTGGCTGCTGGGAGGAAGCTGGGGCACTCCTCAGGTGCAAGGCGCTTTCACTGAGACGATGGCCTCTGTGAAGGGAGTGTTTTATCCTCAAAAGCGGAGGAAATCCCAGAATTCGCTTGAGCACAGTGACCCCTCACCCAGCTGGAGACCCGCTGCCGGGGATGGCGGGAACCTCTCTGAGGAACCGGCCTTTCGCTGCTGGTGTCCCCTGATGTGAATGCCCATTCTCTGTGAAGGGAAGGGCAGATGGTGCCGGCGGAGGACTCTGCGGAGCAGGCAGTCTCCTGTGGGCGCCATGTGAGGAAACATCCCCCAGAAGACGGCAGCAGGTAAGGCTGGAGAGGGGACAGTCTGGAGGTCGGGGTGTTTGGGGCTTGGAGCACATGGAGCTGCCAGTTCTCCCCCTCAGGAGGTGTTTGCAGCAGGATCCCAGCACCTGAATGATGCCATGCACTACACTAAGCATGGGGCCTGGTTCCCTCTGTCGTATCCCCTCTGTTATAAATGATGTGTGGTGCCTGCATCGGTGGGTGGCCAGCCTCAGGGCTGCGTCCCTGCCCAGAGCAGGCTGAGGCCATGGAGGCCTGGGTGCCACTGGGGGCTGCCGGTGGGGAGACGCGAAACGAGGGGAGGAGCCACGTCCACAGTGCACAGTCCCCTGAAAAATGTCAGGGGCATGGTCTTTCACGGAAGGTGAGCCCGGGGCTCTGGCGTGTGTCACATCCGAGCACCGTCGAGGTCTGTGGCTGCCAGTGAGACAAACAGCAGTGGGGAGCATGGCTGTGAGACCGGGGGGGGTTCATGGTGGAGAAATGTTTAGCTTTACTTCTGTTAGTGCTGACTTAAAACAAAGTTTTGTGAAAATCTTGTATAACGAGTGCCGTAAAAATTAACATAGGTGACTGTGCTTTGGCTTTCTTCTTTGATGTTGAGGTGCTGGAGCTCCCTTACTCTCCTCCTGCCTCACGGCGTGAGGGGCCGATAGTGCTGGAGCGTGCCCAGTGTTTCAGCTTCCCGAAATGCATGGGTGCTTACCTGCCATGCAGGCCACAATAGAAACCTGAGAAGGGAATAAGGCTGCACACACAGGCTAGCAGGTAGAAATGGTGAAGAAGCAGAGGATCTCTGTGTCCAAATTGCCAGGCAAAGACAACATACATAAAAAAATCCGCATGGAGGTTTTCTTTTTCTCTTTCAAATGCTAGAGCCATCTGGTATGGGACATGCCTGGAGGGCAGTCCAGCAGAGGGTCAGGGGGTGCTTGGGTGTTGGAGGAGAGCAGGTTAAAGAAAGAACTGGTAACTTGCCACTCCCCTGAAATCAGGAGAACTGGACAGCCTGTGAGGAGACTTGATAAACCTCATTTTGATAAGGGGACTCCAGCATGCTGGATATCCACTTATTTTCTGATGCTTTGGCAAAACAAATCTGCACCAGAACATTGGCAAGCATGAGCTTAGGTGCAGAGATGCTCTCTTCATGCATTTATGTGAATTGCACCATTATATTTCACTTATTTTTTATCCACTGCTCCCTTGAGTTAGTGACAAAGGATTGGGGCATGCAAATTAAAGCAAGAGCTGCTATTGTTTTTCCACATACCTGACAGCGCCTCTTACTCAACCTAACACGGACTGAATTTGAAAGCAGAGGAGCCAGGGCTGGGGTATTCCTGGCAAAATGATAGCTGACAGGCTCCTTGCAGGCTCCAGAATCAGAGTAATGTCTGACACGGGGAAACATGTGTTGGCAACCTTGCTTGAGCCACGTTTCCAGAGCTGTAAAGAAACTGGAGCACTTCCAGGGGATGACAGAAAAGGTGCTGTTTCAGGGGAGAGCCAGAGGCCATGTCATTGTCATTCTTCTCCTCTGTTTGGCAATCTACACAGACTCCTTGGAAGAGCACCTGAGAGCATTTATGGGACAGGAGAAGTAATAAAAGTTAAAGTGATGGCCCAGTACTACCAAGAAACCTATTAACGCGACATTTATGGCTACAAAGGAGGTCGTGCCTAGCATGGGCTTGTTGCCATTCTACTGGGGGCAGAGCAGTGCTGCTGGGGCACAGTCTGCATGACGAACCACCACAGCGTGCAAGGGAAGAGAACTTATTTATTTGTTCTTTGAGAATCTGGCTCTGGTGAATACTAGTGTCCCCTCCATGAGGTGCTTGCCATCCTGGGTGTACTGTGAGTACATATTGAGTGCTGCCAGTGGTACTGTGACAGATTGAAAGATCCTGCTTAGTACCAATGATTCACAATGCTTTGCTTTGCTCAAGATGCATCTGGAAAGCTTCCCAGATTATACATCTGCCCCTTTGACACTGAAGCAGCAGTGCAAGTTGGAGGCCAGAAGGAACAGAAAACAGATTTAGTCTGGGCTGTTCTTCGGGGCAAGGATTGTCTGTCTCCATGCTTGGAAAGCAACTGGAGAGCTACACCAGCCCAGAACAATTCCTAGAGCAATTGCAGGAGATCTGGGTGCCAACAAATTACAAATGTAATTGGGGTACGGGAAAAAGCAATGATTTGTTATAAATCTGCATGTTGTACTATCCCTGCATGGCAGGTAAATTGAAAGTTGCCCAACTGTGATCCCAGTGACAGTGCTTGCTATTTGCCTTCTTATTGCCTCCTGTCCGAGCTGGAAAATACCACATATTTTCTAAATAATATTGATCAGTTGGCTCCACATGCTATCAGAAATTGTAGACAGTTCTCTTCCATGAGGTGTGCTTTCTCTTTCCTTGCATGAGGGGGTGGACATGAGGATACTTTGAGGATACTTTGGAACACAGACCACTTTTCAGCTGTGGGTTTTCTACAGCATCTACTGCAATGGGGAGTGGTCTGAGGCACCCTGATACAAAAAATGACTGCAGTGGGAAAGGTCTCACCAGAAGCACCTGCAGAATTCACAGTAGGGGAAGCAGTCATGTAAGGGCTGAGGTGAATTGCTTTTGACATATGACTGGCAAATATCTGCATTTCCGTCACAGTTAATATGTGAGGCTCCAAAACAAGGGGACCTAGCTGATTGTTTCATTAGTTTTTTTGTGATACGACTTACATGAAAAGAGGCAAATTTATATTCCTGGGCAGGATTCTGCCCATGGATCAGAAGTGCACGTGATACATTCACAGAATGAAGCAAAATGAGCCAGTACAAGGGTTACAATTAGAACTGCCTCAGAACAATTTCCATCAATGAGTATCAGGGATTTATGGTATTTAAATTCTTCATTTTCCTCCCTACTGGTGGTGCAGGAAACTAAAGGATTAGGTTTTGAGTTTCTTTGTGACCTAAGAACTTAATAAAAACTGTCATAGGAAGTCAAAATATTCTTTGTTCTGGTCTGATTTGTCATTTACCTGTGTCCTTCTGAACTCTCCTGGAGCCTTCTAAGTGTGGTTGCAAAGTATTGCATGTGCTGGTCCTTTATAGACCAGACCACAGCTTTGCTGTCGCGCTGGCTTTCATTTTGGAATCTGACTGAAGCCCTTGACACGAACAGTCTCCTCTAAATGTGGCCAGGTGTGGAGGGCCAGGTCTGCTCCCTCACAGTTACCTGCTTTGCCAAGTTACAAGTTCTTATTGGGGTGCACTTGCAGCAAGTTTGCAGATGACAACAAACTGGAAGTGTCACCTCTAAGGTATTTTCTGGGACACAGAAGGTACAAAGTCATGGTGAGCATCTGTACTGGGTCTGCTCACGCACTTCTTTGTCCCCCTGTAAGTCATAAGGTCCAGAAGACTTTCCAGGTCTAGATTAAAATAAGGAAAAGTAACGCAACCAAAGCACATCTTAGCCAGCACTTCTTTTGGTTTTAAAGCAAATACAGAGCAGGAGTGAGGGCCTTGTCTGAGCCTTGCTTCTTAGGAAGGTGAGACCAGAAAAGTTCCTTATTCTTCATAGTCCAGACTTTTGACACAGAGCAACCTGCCCTGTATTAACTTTTGAATTTCTCATCAAGATGCAATATACTTTAAATAGCATCTGCATGACTGACTCTTTCTTTTTTTTTTTCCTATGGAGGCTGATATACAAAGTACCTCAAGTGGCAGCTGTCACCGGTGAGGTGGCATTTTTCTTCACTGAGGCTGACAGCAGCTGTCCAGGAGAAGTATGAATGGAATGAGAATGACATCATGTTTATTCAGGAATGACATTCCCAGCCATGGATCAGTGTCAGCAATATTTTGATAAGTTTTAGAATGAGAAAACATTTCTTGAAATGTTCCCTGATTTATCCTTTGTAAAATACACAACACAAAAAATAATTGAAGAGATTGCAGCAGGACAAAGCAGGGCTTGCCTGCCATATGTTTCAACGCACACTTTTATCGGTACTGGAGACAGTCTATAGGCACTGGGACACACAGCATCTTTAACTCTTGCAGGCCCAACAAGTTCGCTCAGCATGCTTTTCCTGCTCTTCCTCTGCTTCTCCTTGCCCTGGCCCAGTTTGTAACCCAACATAGTGGATTTCATAGCTGTCAAAGACAACAAGTAACCATAAAGGAAGTCAGCCAGCCAGAGCAAAGTAGATCTGGACTAACTTTTAGGATTAGCTTTTAGGATACCGGTACAGAAATAGGAACAACTTGGCTTGGTTCCTTACAATGCAACTAATGGGACAGGTTTCTTAAATATATGTGGATGGTTCAATCAAGGTTATCATGTGTGTGATGACTGATGAGGCTTTTCATGGCTGACTGACCTGGATGAAATCTGTTCTGCTACTAGAAGCTGTTCATCCTGAAGCCTAATGAAAAGTTTTAGGGTACTAAGCACACAGCTCAGTGGATTTGAACACCTGAGTCCCACAGGCCCGAAGATCTCTTTCTAAACTTACTGTATTACTTCTTGTGAACTCTTTTACCGCAATAGTACAACTTTCCTCCCTTACTGCACTGGTCACACTTTCTGGTCTGGTTTTTTATGCCTGGGCTCCTTAATTACATCGTTGCTAATATGCACACATTCAGCTCTGGTCCTTTCTCAGATCCAGCCACCCAGGCCGCTCTCCCCAACCAGATTTTAAGCACTGCTTGAAAAATGGCTGGCAGGGCAACCCACATCAGGAGAGAGCCCAGAACAAGCCCTTGGCCTGAATTGCAGCACGAGCTGCTGCAAGCTTTGTTGTTGCACTGTGACATTAGCTAAGAGCTGATTGTTATTGTTGTCAGTAGACTCCAAAATTAGTCCTGAGATACCTGCCTTTCCAGAGGTTCTGACTTCCCCTCTCGAGCTTCTGTCAGTCAGGTGCTGCTGTAAGTGCTGACAGGTCAGGGAGACAAATGTTTGTCTGAATTTTCATTCTGTCTGTAAAATTTGAAGATTTGTGTGTGTCTGTCTAGTAAGAGACATAAAGCAGAAGGACATGTGAGGATGACCTCACTGCAACTAATACTATAGCTGAGCTGAAAAGAAACAAACCCAGTGTGTACCAGAGTCAGATGTACAGCCTGGTGTTAACTTTGCAGCTTTAAATGTATTTGTTCAGTTGTGATCTCCTCCTCGTTCTCTCTCTCGCCTCCAGCTTTGGTTCTCTCATGGTATCAGATTCCACTGAGCTATATTTAATTTGAGTTCAACAGAAGGGCTTATTTAAATATAAACTTTGTGAGTGACAGCGCATTGGCTCACTATGCAAGAAGATGAATGGGTGGAAGCCGCTGGTGTCTGGAGAGGGGTGGGAGGAGGTCACAGCATGCCCTGTGAG
Organism: Ciconia boyciana; assembly: GCF_034638445.1. NCBI lineage: Eukaryota > Metazoa > Chordata > Aves > Ciconiiformes > Ciconiidae > Ciconia > Ciconia boyciana. The sequence goes on along the minus strand of NC_132951.1, from coordinate 1,613,442 downwards.
CAACCGGTGCAAACAGCAGATGGGCACCTTACCTTCACCACAGCCTGGTCTCTGAGGCAGTGGGTAGCTGCAAAGACGTCAGCAGAGAGTGGAGGGTCCATCTAGCCAAGAGACTGCCTTGCTCTACCCCATACCCAGAGCCTTGTCCTCATGGGCAACTAGTTCTGGTAGTCTACTTGCAGTTTTGTGCTGGTTTGGAGCATAGGTGTAATTTTTCCCTTTGCAGAGCACTGCAGGAGACCAGCGTGGACTGCAAGGAGGGTATTTTCACATCACAGCCAGTGACCTATCTCCCTTCCACCTCTGGTCTCTGCAGAAGAGCTCTGCTGAAGCAAGGCTGCTGCAGCTTCCACTGAGAGGTGCTACCGTTGAGTAGTTTTACCCAGCTGAGGCAGGAATATGTGTCCCTGTACTCATGTCTGATGCTCCCTTGCACTCTGCTGTCTTGTGTAGTTGCAGCAGAGAATTTTCAGAGGTCACAATGAGAGGGCAACCATGCTACAGAGACAGTCAGACCCATTTGTCTGCACTCCACAGGGCAGAATAGAGCTGCTGCAATCTCTTGCTGGTCTTCATAGCAGCAAAACAGAACCAGCTTCATTCACTGAATGGAGTGTGCCTGATGTGGTTGTGTCTCACATCGGTTCAGCAGGCTCAGCAATGGCAGGAAAAGCTGATGTAGAAGAAGGAAGGGCTTGGCAGCTACTGTGCTTTAGTGGGAGTGGGCTGTTACTAGGGCAGCAGGTTGTACTTAGCCCTTGCTCTAGGGGATGGAAAATGTTACAGTTCAGCATAAGTTTCACTCAGGTGAGAACTCATACAGTGCTGCAGACCTCAGTAGATCTCCAGAGCAGATCACCTAAGCATTGATGCCGAACTGAACTAGTCCACCCTGCAAGCTCCTCCCCGCAGTTTGAATACCTGGGTGCTCTGTGTTTGCAATGGAGCGTGACTGTGGAGTTGGTCACGAGCACTACAACAGTACGTTGCTCCTGTAGTGAGTTGTGGTGGTGGCTTGATAAGAGATGTGTCTGTTTTGGAGCCAGAAGGTTAGAGTATCTCAGAGGGAGCTGGTGCTAGCTGCTTTCCCTTCTGATTCTCTGCCCAGTGTCAGTTGCTGCAGTCAGGCTAGACAGCAAACCATAAATAACCCTGCAAAGGAGGAAACGTTTCATGGAAATGTTCCACTGAAGCCTGAATAGGATTATCAACCAACTGAACTGATTTTTTCTTATATTTTGTAGGTTGTTTCACACTATTTTTTAAATCTCAGATCTTTTTTTTTCTAAAAGGAAAAACATTTTCATGCATCTTCATTTGCATTCACATATGAAATGCCTTTTCCTGACCTGAACTACACCATTATCAGGAACTCGCTTTTAAGTTTGACTAAAGGAGGAGTTGAAATGCAGAATACTTTTGTATCCATCAATTGATGCACAGTGTGTCAGAAATTCCTGTGTTACACACACCCCTGTTCTTTTTCACATAGCAGAAAAAAGAACTATAAAGAAATATATAGTATTTATCTAATTTACATTTCTAGATTCAAATTTGTAAATCTCATCTGAGTTTGTCTAGGTCTTGTGGGATTGATAAGGTATGCTGAGGGATGACCCAGCACTGGAGTACTGGAGGAATGTTAAGTCTAGGACTAGAATAGGAAGACCTGTTAGAAACCAGTCCTGCAAGTTCAGGAGACAGGATGGTACCCATAAGTGTTTGCCTTGCTGTTGGCAGAACAGGCAACCTGATGTCCTTAGAATGTGTGGATAAATGAATCTGGAAAGGTATCTCAGTGGTGTGGCTTGGTTCCTGAGTATCTCCAAAACTGTCCTCCCCAAGAAGGAGTAAAAATGTGTTTATTTCTGTACACAGCTATAACCTCAGAAATTCACAGCAAAAGTGACCACATCCCAAAACAACAATATCAAAGTGTAGGTCTACACTGACCAGTATGTCCCAGGAGAGGTCTTGTCTGGTCATCAGTGGACCTTTTCCAGCCAGAATACATCATGCGTGCAGGCCTGATACTGCAGCAGCAGCGTGGGGAGGTGTTGGTGCTGGAAAAGAACAAAAGCATTGGCTAAAAGCTGTGGCTTTATGATCTCCAAGTTTGCACAGAGTAAGAAGATGTTTCTCTGAATGTTGAACAAGTCTTACATTAAATACAGAGGAAGCTACTGTTTCATCTGTGTGAGCTGTCCTACTCTGGAAAACAGATTACTTGGTTGATCGCTTTACAACCACATGCTAAACATTCTAAACAATTTATGCATTTAAACTGTATGTTTTTCTCTCTCAAAACTTGCTACTCTGCAATGTTCCACAGATCTTGTTTATAACACATTCATCTAAAATTATCTCAGTGCACACAGCACCCTCCTATAGAACAGATGCTATGTAACCTGCAGTTCTGTTTTGATCTCAAATCGACGTGTTTAAGCTACTTGTGTGAATTATAAATTGAAACTAAACTAAGAAAATGAAATTGTTGTGTTTTTTGCCGTGATGCTTCCACAGTTCAATAGTTCTATTCATTTTAGAGTGCCTTTCTGGTGTGACACTTGCAGTTGCTATTTAAGGTTTAACTATTTTTGTATTTAAGGATCTCCTGGGTTATCTTAAAAAAATCTCTAAAAATTAACCTTTCCCAGCAACATTACTGAACTTTTCCTGGGTATCGTCTCAATTTGTTTTTGCATCACTTCTGAATTTAGATGAGATTTATGTACAAGAGACATTTTCCTTTGTAATTAGCCTACTTATATGTCTTCATGCATCTTGAAAGCATGGCTAAGTATCTCGGGAGATTAGCACTTGCATCCTGGGGCCTTTTCATATCTAAATCACTGGTTATCATCCTCAGATAATTATTCATATTTATTTACTATTTATATTACTGTAATTCCTAAAGGAATCTCCCAGGTTGGGGCCCAGTGCGCTAGGTGCTGTAGATGCATGAATAAGATACATAGCTGCGAAGACCTCTGTACTGCTCTATGAATCTGCCCTTTCTAGGGAGATTACATTTTGCAGTCCTTCTAAGTAGAGAGGACAGAGGATGGATGAAGTCTGGAACCCAGCATCTTTTTGCTTCTAGAAAGCGATTTAAGATTTCATATTCTGGGAAAGGCAGACTGGGGCCAGGGATTTTACTGCTGCTGTGTGCTGTGCTTTTACTGCTAATGAAAAAATGGACTTCAGGATCCAGAGCTGCCCGGTTTGCTGCTCTGCAAATTCCTGGCTTCACAGGCCCAGCAAGATGGTCTTTTCCTTTTTTAGGGACTCCGGAAAAGCTTTCTTTTGCACTGTTTTGGCATTGTAACTTGATTTTAGAAGCCTCAAAATGTTTCAATTTCTTAGGCTCTTGTTTTTTATTAAGATGGAGAGAAACTGATTTCCCCTCCCAGAACCTTCTGACTTACAACAGAGCAGCATCTTTTCACTGTCCCTCTTAAAAACTCTTTTGGACAAAAATGTTTCTTTATAAGAACACTTCATGTTTCTTTATAAGAATGAAAAGCTGAAGCCAGGATTGCTTCAAAGCAGAAGCTTCAGATCCACTTTGGCTTCAGTATTTCACCATGGGAAAGTCAGGAGCTACAAACACATAATCAAACCAAGGGCAGTAACAAAGAAGCCTTGCACTGAGTTTCCCCCAAGGTTGAGGTATTGCAAATTCTTAGCCTCTTCAGGGCCCTGTAGGGTCCCAAAAGCATCCGTTCTTCTCCAGCCTGATGCTTCCTTCTCTAGGTTTATGAGAATCATGTTCCATGTCTCCTCATCCTGCCTGCAATGAGTAGACATGGCAGCTCCTAGCTGTGGTCCTGACATTGCTAGGGGCTCATGTATGCAGGTCTGTGGGAATGAGGGGGATGAAGGTGAGTTAGAAGGAGAGGGAACACCTGCAATCAGTGGGAAAACTACAAAAGAAAATAGCGATGTTGTGGCCAGAACTGCTAGTAAGGTGTAACAAAACCCGAGAATAAGGAGGCACCTAGCAAGAGCCTGCTGCTGGCACACAGCAAACAGATGGTGCAGACAACCTGAACAGCAAGGGTGTCAGCTTCACCAGGGCTCCCTGGATCAACTAACATGTGCTGCAAGGCCACAGAAAAGAGCGGGGTCATTAGTCACTTCCAGAGGTGTACAGCTCTGCCTCCCCAGCACGCCATGGAGACCAGCCCAGTCTCGACCTCGTGGTAGGGAGGGAGTCAAAGAGTTGGAGAGAAATGATAGATGCAGGCCTTTGCTTTGCTAGCGTGAGCTCATTCACAGCTTTGTTCTGAGGAGGCAGAGGGACGTCATGAATGAAAGTGTGGCTGGTGCAACGATGCTGAAAAGGCTGTACAGAAAACTGCTTTTGCATCCAGCACATAGAACGCAAGAAGGGCTGTGGCTGGGTGAGCAGAATGTGCATTTTCCTGTTGGTGATTGTTTAATTAGGCTGTTGCTGATGCCGACACTGTGTGTATTTTCTTTGCTCTATCTCCTTTGCTTCTTTATTATTTCCTACTTTGGTTTGATGTTGTTGGTATATAAAATTTAAAGAGCTCTAAATTTTTTTAAAGGCCCCTAAAGGGAGCGGTACTTTTTTGTGTTAAAGTCATTACATGAACACCTGTGAACTGTTGAGTTTAATTGGGCTACAGCTGTTGGGGAGCGAGTGGGGATTTATTGGTTTGATTGGCTGTCCTCAGGTTGCCGTGTATTGTCATGCACTGCCCTTCTAACTTGTCTCTTTAAACAGAAGCACATGTGCATATCAGGTAGCTAGAGGGACTAGGATCTGAGGGATGAGGCTGTCAAAGCAGAGTGGATCGTGTGGCCATGCAAGGATGCAAAGGCAGGCAGCAGAGAGCATGGGAAAGCTGTGTCAGCTGGGGGAGCACCAGCTGGCCATGGCCAGCTGGCCAGCCTGCTCTGCAGCCCTCGCAGGGTGTGCCAAGCTCGCAGAGACATTTCTGAGCAGTGACTGATCATGCTGCAGGGTTCCTGGGCAGTGCTGGAGAGGAAAGGATGCTTCCTAGCGTGAAAGCAAGGTCCTGTCTGGAACGTCACATGTCTGCATGGACAGCAGCAGAGGTCACATAAAAACCATCTCTATTAAGGAAGCAGCCAGTGGGACAGACAACAATAAACCAGGACAACTCTGGGTGAACAAGTCCTCTTGCTAAGAAGTTGGATCTCATGTACAGCTAGCTAGTCACTCCAGCTCTGCAGAATATAAAGGCTCCATATGTGCAGCAGAGAGAGGGAGGAACAATGAGGAAACCTCCACGGTACCACTGACAGAGCTCAGTCGCGATTGCGTACCACAGACACAGCCTGTGTTTAGTTCATTCTTCCCGACAGAGCTTGGCCTAGTGAAAAGCACCTCTCTCCTCTCCGAGGGTGCAGGGGTGGGGTGGGGAGGATGACACAGGGCAGCCAGAGCCCAGCTGTGCTCTGCTCAGGACCGCAGAGGAGGCAGCTGCTGGCATCTCCATGCTGGAGAAGGCTGGGTGCAGTGCTCACCCAGCTGGGTGGCACCATCTGCCACAGTGTCGGAGAACCTTCTCTCCTCTGGCAGAGCCCACCAGGCAGTTAGTGCCTGTGCCCATTCCCTGCGTATGCGAGTGCTTCCCTTCTCAGGTGAACAGTTTAACGAGCTGAGAGGATGCTCCTGCTCTCTCTACAAATCTCCTGTAACTGGCACCTTTGTGCAAGTGTCCAGACCCTCGTGGGGCTCAGTGGGACCCCAGTTACCAGCGTGTGCCTCCGCTCTATTGTTCTGAGTCATTTTACTGTATGTGTCTGTGAAGGATATGGACGGAGATGTCTCTTTGCTGCGCCTCAGGGTAGGGGGAAGGGTAAGAAAATTCCTTTTGATTCCTTTTTTTTCTGTTGTTTTCACACCATTAGGAAATAATTAACCTCCTTAGTGAAAGCATGTCTCCTTTTCACCTGAGTAGGAAAACCTTAAAATATACATACAATATTTTTAACACTAAGCTTAAATTATGCAGTTGCTGCATTTTGATGATAAATATGCAGATGAGAAGATTTCTGCCTCTTTTATCTTGTGGTTCTAACTCTGTCTAAAAACAGATTGTCGCAGTCACCCTAATTCTGAGAAAAACAGCCTTTTGTGCATTGAAAAGCCAAAACAAGCAAGTCTGATGATCAGATCTTCTCTTCCTAGCTGGCATATGTCTGCCATGCTAGTGAAGGAATCACTTATTTCTCGTGGTGACGGCAGTTGGTGCCATCAATTCCTGTCAACTGGGGAGAGGGATGGGAAGCCAAATTCATACACTGGTGATTAATTCTGGAAGCTCACACGAAGAAAGACACTGTGAATACCACTGGAAAGCTCTGAGATTGCCCATTCTGCTGCAGTGCAGATGTATTCTGTCCAGATGTGATTAGATAATTCTTATCTTTCTGCATGCTGGGGACAGCCCTGTGTGGGAATCCACTCAGATGGGCTCTGGAGTGCAGGTGTCCAGGACAGGCCAGCATAAGATGGGCGGATTTTAGGTGTTGAGGAAGGCTGTAGAACTCAATCAGCAGCAGATCTTGTTCTGCATCTGCGCTTACCTCTTTCCTTCACTTTTGAAGGTGACACTTTCATTGGAGGCCACGACTGCTTTGGCCAGTTTGAGGAGGGGAGGTGGCCCACTGCTCTGTCTGTGGAAGGCAGGGCATTTGAGAAATTGCCTGGTGCTCCCACCAGTTCTTCTCCCTCTTGTTTCTCTCTTTCTCTTACTCTGATATATATATGCATGCAATCATTTTGTCTCCAAAGCATAATTGCCTGTTGCCCTGGCTGTTGCAAATAGGCTGCCACATTGACCATTATGCCCTTTACAGTGTTTGCTGAATACCTGAGGTCAGGAAACAAAGATCCTATGGGAGTCAGGCTAGCCTTTCAGTCACACAGAGACAATAAAACCTTGTGCTTGCCTAGCAATCCAGAGCTTGTGTCTGCCAAACAGCTCTTGAGCTTTGGTTAAAAATAATAAGAGATGACTCCAGAGTTCATCTCTTCAGGCAGAGGTTGGAAACAAGCTGCTACTGCTTCTGAACATACAGTTGTGCCTGCACTGTCCAAAGTCTGGGTACCTGGGGTCTTCTTGCTCACCTGCTTTCTGAAATAGCCATCCTGAAAAGATCTGCTTTTTCTTAGTTTTGTCTGTCTTCTGGCTGCAGCATTTGGAAGGTCACTGCCTCTGAAGTGCATGTTCCAAAACTCTGGAATTCTGGATCATTACTGAGCATAGCAGTAAGTACATGGAAGCAGTTTCTGGTCAGACAGATGCTGTGGTTTTATGCTTTTTGGTCTTTCTGGACTTAAGAGCATCCTTTCTGGTGCTACTAATCACAAGCAAGAGCAAGTTGCTATGTTTGTCATCATCCATTTGCCTTTTCATGAGCGAACTCTGTCATGACTGTCCATTCTTGGACTGGCCACTCACACCAGCGCTGAGCTGTGAGCTGGAGGCAGCTGCAGGGGGTGATGGTGGCAGGGCTGACAGTCTTACTTTCGCTGCATGACGTTGAGCACGGGCCATAGCAGATAATGCCTGCAAGAGCCAAACAATCATGTACATCCTCCTCCTTCCCCATCCAGTAAATTCACTGCATGTCTCTGACAGATTGTAAATGAGGGCAGGAAATTTGGCAAAGCATAATTAACAATACTGAGCAGATCTGGAGTTTAAGGGTCCTAGCTCCTAATCCCTTTCTTCGACCACTGTGTAGCCTAATGCATTTCTCTGGACACCTGTCAGATTAGTGCTGAAAACACTACTTCAAACCTTATGTTTAATCAATCAGTGGAGAAGCTACGAAGTTTGGACATACCAGAATTTACATAGAAGATCGCCTCTGGTGAAAGCTAATTGGCCTTGAATTACCTCTACGGAACAAAACCCTGTAAAATAGCAGTTTCCAAGTGAACAGTATTAAATCAAAGAACTGTAAAAACAAATAACACTGTCTGCAAGGATTGAAACTTTGTTCCCAGACAGTGTAACTTCTCATTTGACCTGTACATATCCCACAGTCAAACATGAAGGGCTTTGGACTCTAATACCATCTGTGGGAATGTGATCCCTTGGCTAGTTTGCAGCTGTTCAACACTCTCTCAAGATACACTGGAATTTCTAAGTTCAATTGAACTAGGCAGTGAAAATAAGTGTGAAGGGTTTTAATATCGATCTATGAAGATTATAGTGTTCATAGGCAAATAAACACTCTTGTGTTATGTTTTCTTGCACAAAGGGCACAGCATAACATGCTTTTATTTTAGGCTGAGGAAAACTGTAGTGAGAAAGAACAGAAGGCAAGTCCCCATGACAGCACGGTGTGTGCGTCTGCGCATGCATGTCTGTCAGTCTTTTGCGAATGGTTGCAGACACTCTGAAAACAAAAGTAGTAGTCGAGCTCTGCACACAGGAGAGTTCTTAGAATCATACAGATGCAATCAATTGAAAATAACGTGCACTTGCGGCTTGGGCTGCATAATCCATAGAGACTCACACCTTAAGACATCTAAAAATATATTTTCTGATCTCCTCAGAAGACCCCCCCCATTTTAGGCTGTTGGGTAATGAGGGTGAGTCAGCCACATTAGGGCTTCTATTCATCCTATTTCATTGTGCTTAAGCAGGCAATAGCTACTGGAATTGTACAGCCCATCTCTGCACTAACTCAATAGCACTGCTTATTTCTCCATCTCTTTTTAAAGCCTGTGCAAAAGTAAACCTGCTGGGGTTGTACATTCGTTTTCTTTTCACTCCATAAGCTGTTCCTTTCCCAAGAAGCCCAGCACCTTGCTGCTAATCGGCTCATATATACAGTATAAAGTAGAACTGTAGGAGATTCTGTAGAGAATCTGCCATTAGTTTTTTATGGTTTTCTAGTATTTTCTTGATTAAAGAGTGCTGTCAGAAGAGCAATGGTCCTAGAGGCATCTTTCCTCAGGGGCCTGTGAATAGTAATTCCTCTTCTTAGCACCCGGATCTGGTATCTCCTTTTCTGTATCATGAGTCCCGCATGTTTAGCACATTACAAGTTCTGTTTGAATTGAATTGGTATTTCTGCAGCTGCATCATGTGATCATCAACATTAAAATGGTTGTTCCAGGATTAATAGTTCTTTCTCTACCTTTTGGACTGTAGCTTCCTTTTCCAGGAGGGGCAGGAAATCACATCCTGTGCTTTACATTCGCAGCCTTGGCTCCTTCCCAAAAGAGAGCAGAATTTAGTGCTGCTAATGCTTGCAGCTTGGTCAGATTGTTCAGAGAAATGGAAAATGTGCTGTCCCCCAGTGGGAGGGGGGGTGAGTCCCTGTGATCACGGGAGAAGTGGCATTTCAATTGAGCTCCGCTAACTTCAGTGTAGCAGAGTCTCCTGGAGCAGGGACGGTGTTTCCTAAATTCCAGTTAGTGCAGAGTGCAGCCAGCTGGGTCACGGCCGGGGTTATGGCTCTCATACGGCCCCATCCAGACAGAAATACATGTGCATGTGCTGCACAATGCAGGTGCAGAAAGTGCAGTGCTGCCAATCAAATGCGCTGTGCCTCTGCAGGGAGCTTACTACAGTGACTGGTGGTGCAGGACTTCTGGATGGCAAGAGCCTGTTCAGAGTGGAGAAGATCTGCAGATAGTGGGGCTGCCTGTCAGACTGGGTTATACATACACATTAGCATCCTTCTGACACTTAGCTTGACACGTATTCATGTCTCATTGGCCTCCAAAGTTGAAACTGAGAAGAACTGAAGAGGCTCCTCTTGGTATTCAGAGCTCAAGAGATTGTGAATGTTTCTTCCCTCTCACCATTGCTACTTGTCAAGTTAGCGAGGCCCCACAGGCTCCTCCAGTAAAGCACTGAGGACACAAACTCTCCCCTTGTGAAGCACATGATGTCTCTGTACAGCACAGCCTCTGTCTTTCCAAGTGCCTGCTTCCTAGCTGTAGTTCTCTCTGCTTTTCTCAAAATCTGCTGTTGACACAAGCCTTTATCTCAGTAGTTATAGATGAGCTAGATATTCTGTGTTTGTGTGGCAGCCTGATAGTGTGGCATGAGATGGCTCCCGTACTGTTGCTGGGATCATGTGAAGTAACTTTCCGCTCCAAACCAGGACACTGTTTTCTGTGCGCACCTATAACTGGTCTTGTTGCTACTCGCTTTGTGTAGCAGGCTGCTGGAGAGGACGGACAGCACTGCAGAGGGAACACAGCCTTGCTGGTACCTGACAGAGAGGCAGAGACGGTAGTTGTTGGGTGCAGAGGGAAGCCATTTAATGGCTCTGTCCCTGGCAGGAGCCCACATCATGGGCCTGTCTGTGATGCATGCCTCTGTCACATGGCCCCCACATGGGAATGTGGAAGAGGTCTGCCTCACTGAATTCACTGTGGAGCCACACCCAGTGCCAGTTTTGGCTGTTCATCGTGTTGGGGTTTTAGACTGGGCTGTGGATTCTTGAAACTTGGAGTCCCAATCAGCGGTCAAAGGGTTATATTTTAACCAGCATTTCATTTTGATCAACCCTTCATCTTGCAGTTGCTTTTTATCTTTAGTGGCACCAATGTTCATTTGATTAATTGTCCCCAGTATTGGGAACAAACCATAGTGGGATGGAGGGAGAGCAGAAGTAGATAGAAGTCATGATGAACTCCAGGCTGTGCAGTAGGTCAGCAGAATAACAGTGAGCTAAGCCTTGTTCCCAGTGCTTTGGCTAATGAGTGGCCCTGTCTCTCTCCAACCTCAGTGGATGGTTTCAAAATTCTTTGCTGGTTTTCCTTATCTAAATCTCTTTGACTTCTCGATTTTGACCTGAGATAGCCCCACTACAGCACAACCACCTAGCACTGCCTTTGCTATGGACTGCTTTGAATGTGACACCTCCAGTGCTCCAGTGGAGCGGGCTCCAATGCTCACAAAAGTGTTCCTTGGAAGTAGAAGAGCTGCAAGGCTGAGAAACCTAAAAATCAGACGGCTTAGTGAGAGAGCATGTAAGGAACTTCACTGAAAGGCTGTCTGCCCTCTGCAAAACAGAGCAGAGCACACAGAACACTACAAACAGCCGGGCTTTCGGATGCCGGTGTGTGCTTTTAGTTTAACCTGATGAAATGCAACAGGATAGAGAGGAAATGAAAGAGTTTGTACAAACTATAGGGGCAACATATGGCAGACTGGGGATGGGGAGACCTTGGAGAGCAGTTTGTGGCCGCAAAGATACTCAGCCTGTTTTACAGCACAGCTGCTCAGAACAAAAGAGTCTGTCTGGATCGCTCGTGTGTTAGCTAATGCTGGTGACAGGAAGTTTGGAAAATGTCTAAAATATTGCTCATTAAATGTGTGAGTGCAGTGCTCAGGTTTGAAACATACTGATCAAATATGTTGGTCATAACGGACACGCTTATGAGATGTGTCAACAATTTAAAGGAGTGGGTGCGAAAGCAGGGAAACAGCAGAACCGGAATAGCAAAAGGGAGCAATGTGTTGTTGCTTAAGGTTGCACAGGACCCTTTCAGGAGAAATTTTTCCAGCTTGTGTAAATCCCTGGAATTGAAAAAGGCAGAGCAGAGGGGGTATCTATGGATAAGCCATATGAATGGACCTCAGAGTATCTCAGTATGGATTCTTGGAAAGTGGGTCAACGAAAATATCTTTTTCTGGAGCTGAAGTTCACAGTTGCAAGGAGCAGATGGTTATTGTGAGTTTCATGAGCAAGATACACCCTGACTTTGGTGATCCACAGATCTAATGGAGTTATTGTAATTCAGAACTGATGGTGCAAAATTTCTTGATAAGTTGTACGAAAGTGTAATCTGGGAAATGAGTTCTTCTGGTGAATGACTCTGCACATATACAAACAGGGACAAGTAGGATCCACTATATATATTTAGGCTGAATTTGCTGAGGGGCATGAAACAGTATCATCAGGTGAGGCAAATATTTTCAGTAATGCTTGCAGGATTGTGAGTTTATTCTTTCCTGGCATTCTTAAAGTAATTGTGGATGAAAGGAGTATTTGAGTCTGGGTACACAGCACTGCTGCTACTTTGAGTGCAGCAAATAACCATACTATTGGGGAAAATGAACTTCTGAAACTGGTGTAAAAATTAAAATTGTTTTGATCAACTCTTTGTTATAGTCATACAAGGGAAGTTAACTGCCTGAGAGTTTGTCTTGCCCTGTACAGTAGCATGGCAAAATCACTGGCGATTTGTACCTTTGGACACTAAATAAAAATGTATCTATTTCCTATTATTCTTGAAGTAAGGGATGTTTCCCCTCGTAGCTAAATGATAAGTTTAGAGCTTTCTGTAAAATTACCATCACATTGCTGCCCTTGTATTTTCACAGATGCACAGCAATTTTGAATATCCAGTCTCTCTGGATGTGGAAGCAGGCAGCCACCCCCAGCATTTTTGCTGAAATTTTGGCTCAGTGTGACCCAGCTTTTTTTTAGAGCCCATGCACACAACAGTGCCCATTGCTGTGACTCCAGCTCCTGGAAAGGACTCCTACTTAGAAAAATTATCAGCGTGTAATGAGTGAGGACTGCTTTACCCAGACTAGCTTTGATCTTTGCTCAAGAACTGATTCAGGATAATAACAAGCTGACATAAAATACAAATGGCCACTTTGCAAGACAAAGATGATTGCTTGTGTAGAGCTTTGGCTACCATGCAATTCATTTCTTTTCATAGACATGCAGCTAATATGTAAGAGTCATTTGCAAGATATTTCTGATTTACATAGTGGCCCCACCTTTCCTGCAGCCCACACTGAAAAAGCTAGATTGGCTGGAGGCTTACAATGATGATAGCAATGAATAATACATACTCTGCAATCTGGGCTCCTTTAGCCATGTTATTTGCAGGCTGCAGTTTTTTTCTGGCTTAAGCAATATGGTTTTTAGGATATGTTGGAATTTTGTTTTGTCCCTTCTGCCATAACTGTGCCTGGGATGTTTGGAATTGCATATTAATACCAGGAGATGGTTTACGCAGTTGACAGCACACTGTTTAGGGCTCATCTGTGTGCAGTATGGGTCAGAAATACACAAAGAAACAACCTGGTGAAGGAACTAGCCGTGTTTGGTGTGTGTCGTGTGTGTCCCCCCCCTCTCACGTTGGCTTTTTGCACCCTTGATTTTACAGCATTTGAGGAGTCTGCTACGGTCAGTATTCAGTTTTGGCTGTGAGTTTGCCATCTAGTGGCTACTATGTTTGTTAAGAAAGTCCGAATAAGCCCCTTGTCAAAACTGGCTGTGTTTCAGGTTCTCCTGTTGCTCACGCTGGACAGGAGACAATGGCAGTAAAAGCTGACAGACATCTCCTGACTTCATCTTCTGCTGCGCTGGGTGCAGCTCACAGCTCTGCTGTCCTTTGACTTAGCAGCTGTCTGACATTTAAGCTTTGCTTAAAGGTGAAGCATGCTGTCAGGCCAAAGAGGTCCCAGGCTGAAGTCTGGAGTTTGGAAGCATTTGTGTCAGGTTCAGCCCTCTAGAAATAGGAGCCAGCTCCATACACAGTCCTGCTGTGCGAGGGCTGAAGCAGTGAGGTTTTCTGCCCGGTCTTAGCAGCATCTCAGCCTGGCTGCACTTTCCTGAAGCTGAACCAAATTCTCCACATTGTATATATTCAGCAGGTTACAGTTCAAGTTATTTTTCTCCATTTTGACCTGGCTTTGTGAATGAGAGTAAAGCTGTTGTGTTGCTGCTACTACCTAAGTTTCCTGCCCCAAGGAAATGCTTCTCAGGCTGGTGCTTTGGTGTGTGCTTGTGTGTACAGACAAGTGAGAAAGACCCTATCTCTAGTCCCTTCTTAAGGGGAGGTAACATGAGAATCTTTATTTGAAGCAGCCATTGCACTGGAGATATCATCGCACAGTGTAGTGTGTATACTTGGGTGGGAATAGGGAGGAGCACATGTGCAAAGAATAGATATTAATTTGGGTAAAAAAAAAGAAAAGCATTGGAGTAATCTCCTCAGCCTCTTTCCCCACTGGGGTTTTACAAGAGTTGCACTTGTTTGTGTTTGCTGTCCCAGGTACCAGAATAAAGTAGGTGCTACTCTCTCATGCGTGTCTGCTTTAAGCCTGACTTTCTCTTCCATGATCTCATGTATGAATCAAAGCTTGCCTACAGGTGGTGATCGAGCCCAAAAAGGCTTATCACTTACCAAGCAACCGTCTGCAATTATTTGTTTGTCCTCTGTAGCCAGCTTAGTTACTTATTGATATCTAATGTTTGTCTCACCATGTTATAATGAAAAGGAAGAGATAAAAGCCCCGTTCTTTCTTGAAGTGCCAAATTAGCTAAGAATGGTGACACTCTGCTACTGTTCTCTCGTGTGCTCAGATAGAAAGGCAGAAACCATTGCTCTTTATAGGCAGGGGTAGCTTGTTATCCTGGGACAAGGCTGTTTCTAATGCTTGAACTGTGAGCCAGAAGCATTTGAAATATTTACTAGGCAGTTAAAATACAGGGGATGCTGCCTTGCCGTATCAGGCATCACACCAGGAATCAGCATGAAGGAAACATTTCCTCCAGGGTAGCTGCAGTGGAGCCTAAAGCAAGCAGCAAGGCCAAGGGTTTGCTTTCGGGGGACTAGTCCTAAAGCACTTGTAAAATCTCCTGAAAGAACAAATAGCCATCATCTGATCTGAGGCAGCATGGGTTTTGTGGAATGAGTACAGAGGCCCAAAGGGCACCTCTGGGCACAGAGATGTCAGTGCCTGCTCTTGCCAGGAGCCTACACGGTGTGGTGCAGCACATCCAAGGTGAGGGGGCACTTCATCTCGGCATCTTCTGGGAGGTGGAGGCAGGGGCTCCTCCAGGCCCAGTCTAAGACTCTGGACCTTCCTTCCTGGTTGTGCCTTTTCAGTAACAGTTGTGCTTTGGAGGATGAGAAAAGAACCTGCCACGAACTACTAATTCACCCATTACATTGGACAGCGGAGTGACTGTTCAGGTGCCCTCAAAGTCTTTATCATGAGATGGCTGCTTGAGAATTACTCGTAGGTGGGAGGGGGAACTTGCCAGTCTTCAGTCCACAGCAGGACATAGATTTTTGACTATATAGTTAATGTCTGTTCCTTTTAGTAACAACATTAAGGCAAGTATCCTTGAGATAATAACTTGGGCCATGTGCTTCCCTTTCCCTGCCTTCCCCTGCAGCAAAAAGAAACAGCTGTTGAAATATTTTTAGTTATAATCTGGTGGACATGAAAAAACCCATGTGTCTGTGCACACATTTTACTGTCTTTATGGTTGCGTTTGTGCCTACAGCCAGACCACCTCGTGCCGGGAGCCTATTAGATGGCAGAAGGCAGGGCTGATGGCTGACTGGGTAAGCCCTGAAGTGGGAGGCTTCCAAGACACATTTAGCTCATGCAGGCACTAGTAATGGGTGACTCAGGAAGTGGCTTGGCCATTTCTGCTGCGTGCAACTTCCCAGGACAGCAAGGACAAAGCGCCCTGAAAGCTACAACTGTGAGAGGTGGTGGAATCTGCACCCCATGCCAGTGGCACCCCTCTGTCCTCTCTTGTCCAGCCACTAAAGCTCTCATTGCAGAGGTGCCTACTTGACCCTGGCAGTCTGGTTACACAAATTTCTAGTTTGGGTCCTGCTGCAAATCAGGGTTTAAAACCACCAGGGATTTTTTGTGTGTGCGAGTCTGTGTTGTAAAATGATGTCTGCAGAAATTCTAAGCAGACCACAGCATTTTGATGGAAGCCAGGGTTTGAATCAAAACCACCTCATTTCCCTCCAAATCCTGTCTCCCCATCAGACTTGTCTGGATCCCATTAGAAATGTGTTAATCAGAGAAAAATGACATATGCCTCTACTCTGAGGTACATATAAATTTAGTGTGACATTAAAAGAGACCCAATGCTCCATTCCTCAGCAGAAGGCCTGTGTTCCTGCTGTAAATGCAGGGAGATTTGAGATTCTCTTTAATGACCGGGACTCTGGTGATAACCACCAGCAAAGGCTAGCATAGTTTCCTAGCCCTATAGCTGTTGCATTAGTGGTTGTTATGTTTCTTTTACTTGACTTTGTTACGTGAAAACAATAGTTAATACTTCTGTTAGGAGGGAAAGCTTAACTTTTTTTTTCCCCTGGCAAGAGGAAGAGTGACGTTGGAAAGAAGTTTTCTAAGCTGTTCCTGAAGCGTGGTATGGTCACAAACCAAGGACTGTTTGGTATAGAAGGCATCACCAGTTGGTACAATTACATGTAATATTTGAAATATTTTCTTACAGGTGTGGGAGAACTGTCAGTCTTGAAAAGACACGCTTCTGTTCTTCAGGGTTTTGGGTAGAGGCAGCAGTGAGAGCAGGAGGAAGGTTTGCTCTCTGACTTCGCCTAATTATTCCTGAGGCAGAACTGTGCTTGGGAACAAGGTGCTCAAATCAGGCTGTGATTGCTGCAGGAGGGCTCACTGGTGTCCTGTTGGTAGTGTGACTAAGTCCTGCCATATTTGGTGGGATTTTTTCTTCCAGATGCTGAAAGAAATGGATTTTTGTGCAATATGAGCTCTCATTTTAGAAAAGATATTTCTAATCTTTGTGGTTCTGCAAGAACTTTTTAAAACATGAAATGAATGCAGCCTAATGGATCAGAAACCAGAAAGCAAAGAGAAACCAAACTCCCTCTCTCCTCTTTATCACATGATCAGTTTGGGGAGGAAGAATGAGTCATTATTTTTTAACACATGAAATTGGCAACACACGCTGTGATTACCCCTGTTCCAAGCCTGCTTATATGCACATACAAAATGAGCTACGCTTAGCACTTGCCCAGGCTCTGTGGCACTGATCTGTCCTCCGCTGGGAGGCTGAAGACACTGGCAATTTTTTGGTGAGAGGCAGGAGAAGAGAACATGACCAGAAACTGCACTGGCTGTGGCGCTTGTCCCTGGGGCCGGAGTTAGATGGACAGTCCCCACCTGTGGAACAGTGCTAATCGCTCTGCATCCCCTACGTGTGCACATGCTGAACCCCATGGGCTGCTCGTGCTCATTTTTCAAGCCTCTTTCTCAATGTGTCTAACCTATTTAGGGGTCAGTAACTTGGAAGAAATTTTAATGTTAGTAGTTGAAATGAGAGAGACCCAGGTCTCTCATTTTAATTACTCTGTGTTAGTCAAAATTTTCTTGCCTTCTGAGGCAGATAAAATCAGAACAAAGACAGATACATGGGAAGAGCATGCTTTTAAAGTTAGAGCACAAGTCATTTGTTCAGTATAAGCTCCCCCTAGAACTGAGAGATGGAAAAATCCTGCTGGGCTGGAAAGCACTGTAGTTCATCAGGATAACTACACAGATGGTGAGAAGACAGAGGTGGAGGCTTCATATCTCATCTGTTTACAGCCAGGGTCAGGAGCAGGGTGCTTTTCCCTCTCCTTGGGGTTTAGTGGCTGTATAAGCTGCATGTACCCCACTTTCCTAGCAAGGGGCCCTGTTTCTCAAGGCAGCAGGAATCCTTGGAGGACCCCTTCTCGGACTCAGAGAAAGATCCCAGCCAGCCCAGAGCTGAAGCGGCATTTTAGGTTGTAGTTTCCAGATTCATTAACTTCTGCTTTAATTCTTGGTGCTCACAGTTTTAACTTTTAAAACTCTGCCTCTTTATGATCTCCACCTCTGAGATCCCTATTATCCCTGTTGTGCAATTACTGTGGATCAGAGTTGAATCTATTTTTACCCTCTTGTTTTTCCCTTCAGTTTGTAATGCCTCTGGGAGTGAGTTCTGGGAAGAATCTGCTTTGGTTTTAAGCTGTATGGTGCCGCCTCCTCTCCCATTATCACTCTCTGGTTTCAATGGCCCCATTGTGCTGTCTGTACTGGCACTTTGCTTGGTTTGAAGTGTGGGTAAGAAGTTGCTCCGTCCCTCTAGTTTTATTCTGTCACTCACAGCACTGACCTTCTACCTGGGAGCTCTTTGAATGGAGCGGCTATTTCTCCTGCCTGCACACCTGACAGCACTCGAAGTGGCAGGTACAAACTGCCACGAAGCTTTCCTGTGGTCCTGCCAACACCTGCTCTCACACCACTGTGCCTGCTTTGCCTTATTCCAGTACTTCTTTCTTGGCTGAGAGGAATCGTGGATCCTGCAGATCCTGTGTCTGTAGTACTTTGGCACATGAGATTTCTTTCAGGACTTTTTCCTTGTGAAATTTTGGCTTCTGCCACTGATTGAGAGAGAACACAGAAAAAATTCTGATGATGCAAAAAATGCTGTGGAGTAGAATTATTCTAATGTAATTACTTTCTGACTGCATTAAACCCTTTTCATTGTGCATTTCTCAGGCTTTATTGAATCCCAGCCAATTTCCTTCAGCTTTGTCTCATTTCCCTTCAAAGTCGGCTTTTCTCAGCTCCAAGATATTTGTGTTGCTGCCCTTTCTGCAGACCCTCATCTGCATTTCAAACCTGGTGAGAGATTACCATCCCTGTATTTTAGGTATCTCTGTAGTCATTTAGTACACCTGGCTCACATCCAGCCCTCGGATGCAGAATTGTCTCTGATCTGGCTGACAGTGTAAAGCAGCTGCTCTCCTGTACTATCCCCAGGAGCACAGTCCCTTCCGTAAGTGTCGCGTTGTTTCCCAAATGAAGTAAAATCCCCCCTGGACCACACTGCTTGCCCTGTTGACAGACCTCCCAGGTCTTTTCCCCTTCCTTTCCTTTTCTTGCCCGACTATCAATCGTGTTGTTTGGTCCTTTCTTCAGATGCTGAAAATCTGTGCCCATATGCTAGCTGCAGCCGTGGGTAGTCACGTAAGTCACATGGCGGTGTGTGCTTGCTGGTGGGGCAGTGCATGCACGGAGACAGGGCAGATTCTGAATCTTTGTATAATCAGACAGTTGGATGCACTTTGGATGAATAGTTAAGATCTCGATGTGAGCACTGGGCTAATGAATTGCAGTTCTAGCATTCACTGAAGAAGTGTCACAAACATAATGGGGACAAAATTTGCTTAAAATTTGTTTTGAACATGTATGGCATTTTTCTCTTAGTTTACTCAGTTCTGTTTTTTTCTGCATCTTATTTACTTTGGACTATGAAACTACAGTAGTTATTTTCACTTTTTTTTTGTTTTGAATAAATTTCATTTTACTATTCTGCAGACAGAATGATACCACAGACTGTTTTCTTTACTTCCTGGAGACATTATATTATTAATGCTTTCTAAAACTTTTACTTTTTATTGGTTTTAGTTCTACCAAAGCTTGGACTTGAAGCCTACAGCCACTGTTCAAAAGTGAGGTATTAATTGTGACCAATGTGCACTATGCAGAAATTAAGAGTGGGATTAGATGGGGAGAGTTTTCAATATACTCCAAGTGCACAAATCCTGCTAAACTCTTACAGTGCTGATCTCTTCCTGGGTGTCTCCCTGGAAGAATTTCTCTCAGCCTCCCTTGAAGCACCGTTCCTGAGTTAGTCAGATCTGTGCCCCGCATTCACGCTGTTTCAAATGGCAGCGTCCCATCCCCCTGAAGTTGTCTTATAAAGCTATTCTCAATCTAGCAGCGTTAGCCCACGTGATGGGTGAATCCAGGTCAGAGAGCATGGTCCCTTCACATCTGCTCGATGCTTGCTGCTGACACTTTCATTCAGCCTGCCTGTACTGGGCAGCGATGGAGGTCTATAAAGGGGGGACAGAAACATCTTTCTGCTGGGGGAGGACAATGGCAGGACCTCCCAGTAACTGCAGCTGTGTCGGGGCTCTGAATACAACGGGCCACTCTTGGCAGTGCTACTGAGGTCTGGCTCTTGGAAAGCAGCACTGTGATTCAGCTGTCACTCAGCTCCCAGCAAAGGGAGCTTTGAAAAGGCGCCTCTGCTGCTCTCCTGGAGTAGCAAATATTTCCTAGGCCTCTGCTGCTGAATGGGAGAGATTGCCATTGTCCTCCTTCCCCTCTCAGGCTTGCTGGGCTTGCTATAAATGGGCCTTTTGCAAGGGAACAATAAGCCCAGCGAAGGGTCCAGGTTGCACATGTCTGAGCAGTGAGAACACTCGAGCACTTTTTCATTGGCTCCTGTGATGTGAAAAGCTGTGCTGCCGACAGGGCAGGTTTATTTTCCAGCCACAGCTGTGGGTTTGTTTTCTCTCTCAGGTTGTGCTGCTCTGGGTGTACATCTGCATGTTTCAACTCATTTCCTAGAAAATATTTTCACCCCAAGACTTCCTTTGGCCTCAGAAATCTGTTTCCTTTTGCAGCTCGAGCTCTGTGATGTGTTTGCAGTGAAACCCACAAGCCAGGTGGGACCAGCCTGCTTTCACATTTCTCTGCTGTGATAAACTTTGGCTTAGGCTTGATAGAATATCCCCAAACTTGTATTGCCTTGTGGTTTTGTGGCAAAACCACATGCACCTCTCTGATTCAAACCTGGCTGAAAAGCCATGGCTTGGGCTGAGGTTCACAATGAATTTTGGGGTTAATTCAGCTAGAAGAAGATGTTCCTCAGTAATCTGTATGGAGACAAAAGGTACCATTTTCCACCTGGACCATGAAGGACCACAGAACATTTTCTAGTTTTCCTCTGACCTTCTTGTGAAACTTTCAGCATCACAGAATTACATGCTGCTTTTTGAATACGACTGATACTATTCCTGCCCTCTTCTCTCCCCAGCTGAAATAATGATTTTTGTGAGTACAGCATTGATTTGCAGGCATGTGTAAGTATACTGAGGCTTTTATTCATTGGGAAGAAGGACTAGGTCCTACCAAGGAGGAAGTGGGTTTGGTCTCCCATTGGAAAAAGTATGCTGTACAGTGGAATACAATAAAGACTTTTATCACAGAGAGACAAATATGAACATGTCATGTTACAATCTTCTCATCTGAAAACCAGAAATATAGCCATAATGATCTTTGGGTCACTTCAAAATATGTCTTTTAGTTTTTAAACCCCACCCAGATCCCAAATATAGAATAATGTATTCACTTCCTCCACCTGCAATATTCACTTTTTAGGGGGTCTTATAGCAATGACCTGTCTAAAAATGACGTAAGACAAAGGAACAGCATTCGGTGATTCACAGTATTCTTACTCCCCTAGAGTGCAGCTGACATGATTTGCTTTGTTTCTCGACATTGCCCGTATAGATGCCTGAAAGAATAGAGAACTTTTCAGTGTATATAATCTCTGCTTACGTACGCCTACAAATCAATGTCAGCTCTTATTTAAAAATACTATCAGAAAAATTAATTATTTCTTCCCTTCAGATATTCTATGGCCTGATTTTCCTCCTGTGCTAGTCTTACTCTCGTGCAATTTGCACTGGTGCTTTTCTTGATTTAGGCCTGAGTGAAAGGAGAATCAGTGCTTCCTTTGCAAAGTGACTCAGACTGCAGCCTGGCCGCACTACCCCTGTCATCAAGAAGTTTGCAAAATTGAGGTGACCGCACCCTGGCTGCAAGTCCAGGAGTTTTGCGCTGCGGCTTGTTCTCCAAATGCCAATGAGGAAAATCTCTTTGGAAGTTTCTGCCTTGCTCATCCCATTTACTGAAACTAAATTTCAAGAAGCTAATCGGGCAGAGAGTGCAAAGGATGAAATGTTAGAAATCAAATTAATGAAGCTGAATCACCAATTTGTGACCTAGAAGACTATTAGGAGTGATCAGAATTAATTAACTCTCCTTTGCAACGCTTCAGAGGAAGCTGGCAAGCTAGGCATGGAGACACAAAGGACATCAATGGGATCTGACTACCTGGACCGTGTGAAGCAATGCAGCAAGGCTGCGCTCTGGCCGGAGCCAGGGCTCCAGGGGCTACTCATGGAGCACAATTAGCAGAAGCAGAAGGGAGAGTTGCCATGGTCCCTTCTTGTGTCCTGCTCTTTCATGCTTCTTCAGGGACATGTGGATGAAGCTGTGAACACGCTGTCTATGAAGAAGCAGCAGTCCTGTTATCAGTGATGGAAGCATAGGGGAGTCTAAGGGACTGAGTTATTGGTGGGATTTTGAATTTTCTAGTGCAACAATGCTGACAATTCACAGGTAAGGTCTTATCACAGCTCCTATTCTATGAATTTGTTTCTTTGACTCAAGCTCTGTTTGTATTATTCTGCTTGCTGCTCCTTCTAGTGATCAGTATTGAATTCAAAAAGTCTCACAGCAGTACGAATGTTCAAGAAGGGGCACAGGAGCCCCTGCTCTTCCTCCACACTTGCTTTTCTGACTTGCAGTGGCATAATGACATACAGGTGCTTTGTGTCAGGATGGCCCTAGTGAGCCAGGCCCAGGAAGGCCCCCTCGCCTGGCCAAGAGGCAAGGATCTGTCCATATAACAAAATGATTAATAGCTTGATTTCAGATTGTTAACTGGCATGTGGTACTCCCAAACTGCCCTTCCCAGCTGATGAAGATAAAGCAGGAAGCTGTGCAGCTCCCATCGTCCACAGGACGTGCATCTCTCCACGGATGCTGTGCTGAGATGTTCCCTTGGAGCAGTGTGTGGGAGGGGCTGCAGGACTGGGCCCTGTCGCTCTGTGCTGCACCATGGACTCTCTGCCTTATTTCCATCCTGTCCTGTGATTTTTTATGTTAGGTGTTAGCATCAGCCACGGACAAAGGCAGGTTTGAGGTATCCGATTGAAAGTGGCACTCACAATAGGGACCACCTCATGCTACATCTCAGAAGCCTGGCAGCAATCACCAGAAGCAGAGAAACCATGACACAGTATCTTGCTGATATTTTGCTGATTTAATCAAAACCAGGATTGAGTCCTAAACGCTTCCAGGGAAAGATGATACACGTATCAAGCTGTAGCTTCTTTCCTTTCAAAGGTCAGAGTTTTAGACAGCTCTGGCTGATAGTTGCCAAAATAAATTGGTCATTTGGGATACTCAGTGATATGAAGTCAACTTACCAATTGATTTGAAGTGAATGTGAAAGGCAATACCTACTTTTAGTAATTCTTGAGAATTTTAAAGAAAATGAGTATTTTCCTCACCATTCTTTTTGGGGCAAATATGAAGAAAGAAGATATCTAATCGTAATTATTTTCACTAACCAGAACTGCAGTGTTTCTTCTTGAGTTGATAAACTCTTTTTATACACTAAAGAGCCCATGGGAGGAAGAAAGGGGAGGGAAAGCTTGGTGAAGAGATGGCTTCAGTTTCTTGAATAATGCATTGTTTAGTAAATTGACTGTCCTATCAGGAAATAGTCCGGTGTATATGATCAACATCGACATTGCTAGCTGGACAACTTACAAAGAAGCATTTTGGAATTAATTTGATGATTATGAAAATGTCTTGGATCCTTTGCTGAAGGCTAAATAAACACAATTAAAATATTCTTAGTTTTCAATGTGCTTTGTTCAGTTCATTAAGTGTAACTAGAGCTTCCAGTTATCTGCGTTTAGTTTTTCAAAAAATTGGAGGGTATTTTTAGAGCAATGTAAAGCTTATTGCTAATTACACCTGGGGGGAAATCTCATTAGATATTCATTTGCTTTCAGAGTTTAAAACAATTCTAATGAGCTGCATTAGTTGTGATAACACTGACTGACTCTCTCTTGTCTGCTCCCCCTGGCTTGTCTGAAACAAACAAAGCTGCTTTGGAGCCTGTAACTCGGCAAATGTGACCTTGGCTATCTTTGGGGTGGAGGGGGAGGAAAGTGTAGTCAAAGGACAAGGAGAGAGTTTGCTGCAGTAAGGGCTTGGAGCTGGAAGTGGCAGATGACCTTGCAGCTGGAACGCCGGACCAGACAAGAAGCATTGTCCTGTCCCTGGCTGCACCACTGGCTGCCAGCACAGTGCTGGGCAGCCCCGGGCAGTGCCAGTCTGCCTTTCTGGTGTTTCCTGCCACTTTTGCTGGACTAATGTGTTAAGGTCTTGGCAAGGCCGTAAGAGGCAGCCAAGCAAGCACCTGTGAGAGGCCTGACCTACTTTCTTCCCGTACAGAATGAACCTCCCCATAGGCCATGCCTGGCCAGGTGGATGCAGCTGGGGCTGGGGAGCCCGTGGACTCGGAGGAATTCAGGAAAACCCAGAGGAGCAGCTGTTTCCTCTTGACATAGCTGCTGCTCACAGTAGCCTGCAGTGTAGAGCTTTGTCAGCTGGTATGTCTGCCTGGGACAATGCCATGAAGAGCCATCAGCTTGGTTCTCAGTCCTCTGCTCCACCAGCTGCCAGAAGAATTGCTGTTTTACCACTATTTATCCAGGAGATTGGAAGGGTTTCTGGTGAGGAACTGTCACTGCCTTGGATGGCCTAAAACCGGGACAATGAAACAGCTCAAGCTGAAGTGAAGAGTTGGCTTGACTTACCTAGTGTGAAGCACATTGAAGGAGGGCAGAGAGAGCAGAATAATTTTTACTTCCCCCTACATTGGTACATTTTGGCTTAAGTGGGCAGCCTGTGAGGAATTCAGTCTTTGTGCTGGACACGTAGATTATTTAGGGCTAATCTTTTTATCTCTCCCCACTAAGCCCCAACAATGACTCAAAACCAAGAACAACTTCTGCCCAAAATAAGTTTCGATCTTGCTCCTTTCCATTTTATAGACATAGCGCTTTTGTCCAGGGCAATGTGAATATACAGAAGATAAAAATTACAACCACTCCACAGAACGTCCTGTAACTAGCCCATGCAATCATTTGAATGTGTTTAAGTCAGCTCTTTCTAATCATGCAAAACAACATAGTGGCCTGGGAAAATACCTGTTTATGTGGCTATGTAAGCAACATACGATATTCATCTCCTCATCTGGCATGCAAGGAAGGAAGCTGCTTGTGCACACACATATCTCTGTAAATGGCATAGCAGAAAGGTGACTGTGAGCCGAGACACTCCTCTGGAGACCAAGGAGACTCAATGTGGATGTAAAGTGGCACATTGAGACAGGTTTACTGCTGCTTCTAGGCAGAGGCTATGAATTGAGCGGCAAGATAATGGTGTAGGAGTGAGCACACACAGAGCAGGATATATGGGATTCTTTGGTAATTGGGGACATTTTGGCATTGGAGCTGAGCAGGGTGAGAACAAGCTGGCAGAGCCTGCATGTCAGCAGGAAGAAAAGGGCTGGCTGCAAAGATGGAAGCTAATTTTGTTTTAATCTATTGGTTGTGAAGTAGAGAAGAGGCAAGTAGAAATATCAGGCTTGGCTACTGGCAGAGAGAATACACCTGAGTCAGAGAGGAGCCGCCTGGACCAAAGTTGTAAGTAGAAAGGTGGAAACCAGACTTTATTCCTCAAAGGAAAAAGAGAGCACAGAAAACGAAGCTTTCAGGGAGCTGAAGGGTGTGAAGTGGATGGTTGGTACCAAACCCCCTACTCTATGGCTCTCTTATTAAAGAGGTTAAAGGAACTGTGGGTCTAAATTGGAAAGGTTTTCACAGGCACTTCACAGAGCTGAAGTGTTTTGCAGGAGATTCCTCAAAGGTGGAAGGCGGACAGCCTCCCACCATTATTTAAGGAACGACCCAGATGTGCACCAGGGTCTTGCAGGGAAGTTCGTTTCCCTTCAGGTGAAGACAAGTCTTAGAAAATGTTTTAATAGATGAAAGGTGGCCTGTTGAGAAACGCACAGCTTGACCAAAGATAGCCAGTGTGGTTTCCGGAAAGGACCTTTTCTGCCTCGCTAACTTTTGGAAATTTCTTTTTTTAGAACATACACTCCTGTCGGCATAGACAAGAGGCTAAGCAGCAGTCAGGAGAGGCTTGGATCTTCAGACAGTGTTTGACAGGGTCCCACGTCGGAGGTTAATGTCTAAAGGTGGGGAGTTGGAAAGGGGAAGAATTGGCTCACTGATTGAAAATTGGCCAGAGGACAGGAGCAGAGTGGGGAAAGGAGGCATAAATAGAAGCCTTTCAAGATGAAAGACAAGTTAATAAAGGAGCGTGTACTGTAGGAGACTGCACTGGCGGATCCTGGTCTTTCTGATAGTTACAGTGTATGAAAGACTTGGCTGAGGACAGAGAAGGCAAGATTTCCTAGTTTGCAGATCACACCAGATTTGGGAGGAGTGGTGAATAATGAAGAATTCCAATACAGGCAAATTGGAGACCACTTCTGGGCTTTGATATGATGGCAAACACAGACCCAGACAGAGCAATACATTTTATGGCAACATATTTGGTTACTGGTATCTAACTTCTTTTTAAACAGTCTGGGATGGTCATTGGTTTTAATACATCCCAGTAGGCTTTATTTCTTGCCGAGCTGCTGGAAGAGCCTCACAGAGAGTGCGCTTATGTACATTGTAAATTTTATTTTCTCTTTTGGTTGGGGGTAGAGCAACTGGACATGTTTCAAAGGGCAAAAGCATCTGAATGGAAAAGGGCAGAAAGTAGGAATGAATGAACTGGTTTAGAAGAAATATACAGAGAGCTGTTCCTTTCAGATTCAGTCCAAAGTTCAGAATAGCTCAACTGACTTGGAGAACAAGTCAGTTCTCCAAGCACATATGTAGTAAACGCACACCAAACACACATATGTAGTAAAACCCATCTGCCTCAAAATTGAAGCGGCATCTTTTCCATATGTCCTGTTCCTGCAGTGGTGAACAACACTAGCCAAGATGAAGCCTTTTAGGAGTAAGATGATTATTTCTCAGTCACACTGCACAGCTGGGAAGGTAATTCACGTGGCTATACATAACGTACGGGAGCATGGTTGACTGTGAGGGAGCAGATCTGTCAACTGGTCTATCATAGCTCTCTTGACTTCAAAGGATTGATGACATTTTCCACTGTCTCGGGATGAATACTGTGGTGGTGGGAGGAAGAGGTATCTGTGCTAGTGCTTAAGTGATATTTCTCTAAGTCAGCTTCAGGTGTTTGGAATGAACCGTCAAAAGAAGGGGAGTGTTGGAAACAAAGTACTGCGATGAAAGGCAGCCGTATTCAGACAGGCTGAATGTCACTTCGCTGCTTCCGCCAAGTCAATGGAAAGCATGATTCCCAAGCCTGAGCTGGGTCCTGTTTGGAGATCTGCTGACATCGACTAGATAAAAGCACTTAGCTTGTGGAATGAGATGGAGTTTAACTGTCTGAATATGGCACAGAGGCTGTCCTCGAGATGCTTCTGAGCTTCTCCCAAAATGTCTGTCTGTTTTGAAAGTTAAACCTCCGAGTATTTTACTTCAATAGTGAAAATGCCCTCATTGGGGATTTTCCCCAGACCTATTCCTCAGTGATTTATTTCTTGTCCTCCAACTAGGCTTGCATAAATTCCTTAGGTTATTTTTTGGGTACTAATTAACCGAGCAGTAGAAATTATATTATACAACTGGTAATGAGCAAAATCTCAGACACGTTCATACACCAACCAAACCTTGGCAAATTGTAATTAGCTCAGTATTTGATACTTTCCTATTCTGCATTTCATTTTTTTCCTGAGCAAAAAAAAAAAGCCCTACATAATGAGCTCTTTGAACCTAAATCAAACAACATTTTCAGTGGGGATAGGTAATGAAATGTTAGTCAAACCCATTGCAATGGGCAGATCAATCACTGCCTTGTAAGATCTTAAAAGGAACTCTGAGATAATGGTAGCAGAATGGGTCTCGCTGCAAATCTTCCAGGCCAAGCCTTTGTGGGTTGCACAGGTATGTAGTGGAGAGCTCTTTCTTTTAATCCCAGCACACTCGGAAAAACGAGTTGCCACTTTGCTGAAAGCAATGGGATTGAGACAAGAAAAGCTGCTTTCACTTTTGGATCGAGCCAGCAAATTCTCTGTGCCAAGAGGGAACCTGGAATGAGTATTAAGTCTTGCAGGAATGCTGAGGGAACTGAATATGTGTGCTTGGCCTCATGGCAACAACAAGGGAGTGTATAAAGCAAACAGTTGTGAGCTACTGAGCTCAGCTGTTCACCAGGGAGATGAACGGTTTGCTGGAGCTCTAGTTTCCATATTAGCATCATACAACAGCCTCATCTATTAGTGCAGTGTACTCTCATGTCTGAGATGCTGCTGCAGCACTGAATCACTTCCCAAGACACTAACTTAGTTTCTCAGTAGTAAGGCTTTTTGGAAAACAAAATATTGGTCCCCCAAGAAATTCAGATATTTCAGAATTTGGGGGTTTTTTGTCCTAAATTGTGATAAAAGTAAAAATGTTGAAATGCTACATTGGACAAAACATCTGAAGTACTTCAGCTGGGAAAAAAACCTGCAAAATAGCATTATCAAAACGTTACCTTTCTCTAATACTGAAACATTTCTGTGCAATAATTTCAAAGTGTCAGAGATGATATATAACAATAA
This sequence comes from Ciconia boyciana, assembly GCF_034638445.1. Classification (NCBI taxonomy): domain Eukaryota; kingdom Metazoa; phylum Chordata; class Aves; order Ciconiiformes; family Ciconiidae; genus Ciconia; species Ciconia boyciana. The sequence goes on along the minus strand of NC_132951.1, from coordinate 1,585,206 downwards.
AGTATATAGGGATATAGACTTCAGAATGTAGGAGCAAATTGTTCAGAAATATTCCTATTTCAAGCTTTGTTGAACTGCCCATGTTCCCAGGGAGCACTTCCATTCTTGATGAAACAGCATTTTCTGATTTTTGACATTCGGTCAAAAGCATTCTGAGCATCTCTGCTCAGTGAGAGTGGCTGCAGTGAGGATGGGCACAGCTCTTGTCACCCAATTTATTTAATGTTTGTTTTTGCTTCAGCTGTAACCCTGGAAGTCTCTTACAGTTGCTCTACCTTTAGCATTATCTCTCTCTGTGTTATGACTGCATGACTTGGAAATTAAATTCAGGCTGTGATCTTCTGTCATACATGTTGGAGGACTTCCTTTCAGATTAGACAATAGTACTAATGGGATCGGTAGCTACTTCAGCCAGTGCACTGATTCTCTACTGACAGGCACTTCTCACATGTCAGTGTGCTACTTCATCTCCTCTAGGTCCACCAGGACACTTATCTATCTATCTATCTATCTATCTATCTATCTGTCTGTCTTTTTTGAAAACCTGTTCTGTTGGAGCCTTGGGAGACAAATCTGATGATGCATCATTGTTTGCTCAGCCATCAGCAGATTTACCCCCATCCTGGGAACATATCTGCCACAACAAACCCCTCAACCTGCAGGTGATGGTGATAGAGATTTCACATCACCCAAGCGCAGAGCAAGACTTGTGTGGTGTGTTCTCTTCAAAATCTTTCTAGCAAACTCTTTTACTTACTCAAGTGAACTCAAGCATGCCAGCATGGTCCGAGGCTGTGCTGTACATGCTCTTCAGCTAGGGATTTATGTACACACTTGGCAGAAGACCTCTTCCATTCTATTGAAACTCTGATAGGATTTGCATGGAAAAGGCTACGATGAAGCTGTCACATACAAGTGGCAGGAGAATCGTCCTGACAGATGCACAAACTCTCAGAATGCCCCGAAAGTTCCCTGGGCAGGGCCTCTGGAACAGGGAAGGGAAGGTGCTCCAGCCAGCTCTGCCAGCGGACAGCGTTGGCTCCACACGTCCTCTAACAGGACTGCAGAGCATTTGTGCCTGCTGACCACACAATTGGGTAACACCATTCCTCACCTGTTACCTGCCTGATGAGGCTGTGCTTTGAATTACTTGAAATACATAAATGTGCTGCTGGTAATTTGCTTTTGCTGAGATCATTTGGTTCAGATCATTGCTGCTGAACGTGCCTGTTCCCTGAGGATGAAAGGAAGAGCACCACCCCAAAGCACCCTCTAAGGAGGTGTTATATCTCTGCTCTACCTCCTTTCTTGGTCAGGTATCCTGGTGCAGGTTAATCCTTGAGTTGGGCAGCTTCACCTTTTGTATTTTATTGCCTGGTACACATTTTTGCAAGCCAAACTGATTAGTGCTCACCAAGGCAAGAGCCCAAGTTGCTTGGCCTCTGCAACAGGCCTTCCCTGACATTCAGACAGCCTCAGGGCCTTTGCTATCTTTCTAAACACTTTCCTTCTCTCCTGTAGAGCTGCCTTATTACAGCAATAAAAATAACAAGGTCCCTGCAGACCTCTTTATAAAGAACAATTTAGAGCCAGGAGTAAGTGTGAGGATCGGGATGAAAATAGGCTATCACAGTGCTAATGTGATATACAGGTAGGATTCCTGTATTATATTGGTGCAGGAAAGTTGTGTGTCTTGGGAAAGCAGGGACTCAGTGTGGGACTAGTCTAGGTCACTGTAGACAGACAGAAATAGTGGGTTTGATACCCACTGTACGGGAAGGGTCTGTGACAGCCTAGAGTGACTGTGACAGGTTTGAAATGGTTCTGTTAAGTTTAGTGAATGCAAACACCGAATATCATATAAATCTATCCATGGACAATATTAATGTTTTGGTATGTTAGATTGGAACAATGAATACAAAATTACACCCTAGATCCCATGCTATCCACTCACTTCTTCGGGCATTTTCAAGTCCTTCTCATGGCCTCCATCAGTAGCAGCTGGGCTGAAGAGAGACATACAGAACAAAGGCAAAAAGGTAAAAACACTCCAGATCCCACCTCCTACCTCAAATTTTGCTGTGTGTCTGCCCCTCTGATCTGTGGCGCTTCAAGTATCTGAGGAGACCACAGGCACAAAGCAACGGCAAATTAGTTACTGAGCTTGCCCAGGGGTAAGAAGCGGGTTAAATGGCTTGCAAGGGTGGTAAGAAAAGGTGATTGAAGCTTTTGCTGGTGGTTTGGGGAAAGAGGAAAGGAGAATGGAGTGGTGTCCCCCATGGAAGAAGTATTTGTGAACTAAGAACCTGCTGGTGGTGGAACTGCTATTTTCTTCCAAAGGTCAAAAATCCCAACCGGAATGTGCAGCAAAAGAATCTGCTCAGCTGCAGCAGGGGCAAGGCCAGCCACACCACGGAGGCAGAAGGCAAGCAAACTGCAGAAAAGGGAAGGGTTTTTTTCCCAGCTCCTGCTTCAGTTCAAATGGAGGGTAAATAGGAAACAGGCCAGGATTCCTAAGGAGGTTTTCAGGCATGTACGTTGCATGTGCTTCTCTCAGGAGGGGAGCATTTTGAAGGATGGCTTGCATTACTGGCACATGCACAATATTAATGTATTAACTTTATTTTTTTTCAAAACAAACTGTATGCATTGGGAGACATGTGAAAGCGCTGCAGCTCCTGACATCAGTGAGGTGGAGCAGATAGAAATATAAAGGTTTATTAATAAGAGGTTGAAGTATTAATTGCTGCCACATGTTTTCCCCCTCCTGCTCTACACACCTTTTTTCTTTTTTTTTTTTTTTTTCAGAGGAAGTGAGGTGTTCCTCTGACACAGAAATTTTGAGTTCCTGCTGCAGTGCAGTTTTATTTTCTGACCCTTTCTTCCAGGGTGGTTGCCTTCTACTATCTCTCAGTCTGAAAGGCTCATGCTCTGCCTGATAGCTGGAGCAGTAAGTGCACCAAGCATGGGAGCCCGGACAAGGGGGCTCTTCTACTGACTTCCACTGAGGTGTGCTAGATTCCAGTATTTGCTCTGTGCAACTCGGGAGAGCAAGGCTCTGCTGTTGCAGGAGCGTTAGCTGCCCAGCGGTGTTATTTCCTGTGTGACATCTGCCCTGCTGGTAGTTTTAAATAGAGCAAGATGAAGATCCTAGAAAACCCAGAATGTCTTTACTTGGAAACCTCATTAAATAGAAATGAAATTGCTTTTGCTCTAACCACACTTCGTGATAACTGTAGCAGGTTGGACTGTTCACTTCCTGTAGCTATACCGCTATTAGGAGCTTGGCTTAGCTAAAAAGTTTGTAATGCTGCATCTCCATTTGTGAGACTGCACCAAGAGCCTTTAACATTTATCTGTCCCATATCTTTTATATCCAGGTGATTCAAAGCAAATTCTAGTGTTGCAGCTGCATGAACATAGGAGAGGGATGAATGCATGTTGCTTTAATTTTTAAAGTATAATGAGAAATCTCAATCCAAACTAAGGAATTAAAAGATGAAGCTGCACTTTTCAAGTGGGGCTCTAACTCCTAGTGATCACAGCAGTAACTCTGTCCCCAGCACAACAACAGCCAGGGTCTCAAACAGACCCTGAAGGTATTGCACAACTTTATATTAAATAGATTGATGTGAAAAAACTTATTTGTCCCTCACTATAGCTGAGGGAGAAAAATCAGTTTACACAGAGGAGGTGCAGCTTACCATTGTCTAGTGGGATTCAGAGAGCCACTGTGCCACTCACTCGGTGAACATCTGGCCTGGACACTGTTGTGGGGATGGAGGAGGGAGCGGGAGGGAAGTGAAATGGGACAGCAGGATGAGGATATGTCTGAAGACCTTGAGTTATGGGTGTTCATAATGGTGAAAAAGCAGAAGGAATGCTAACCTGTTTCATGGCTTTTTTGATGTCTAACTTAGCTGTCATTTCTGATAACAACTTTGTAGATAGCTATTTTAGAACTGAAGGTGTGTTATTTGCACTGTCCTGCCTGTGCTCTGGCTGGAGAGTTTCTGGAGACACCTCCAGCTCAACAGCAAGAGGGCTTGCTCCAACCACCCTGTCTAAAAAAGCAGAGGCCCCTATCTCACCCAGTGACCCCCAGCAGAAGTTACAGCTGAGTTAGAGCCCTTCTTTCCACAGCAGACTTCTGTGTCTCAGAGACCTCCCACTTAGAAGTGCTCCAAAAGGCTGAACTTAACTAGATGGTCAGAGGGACATTGTAGTTGGAGTGCTTGGCTGTGTATGCAGGAGAACAGCTCCACTGGCGCTCAGCTCAGCTGTGGCAACAGGCTCTGCCCTACCAGCTGCACCTCTGCCACATCAGCACAGGGCACAGGGAAAGCAGGATGGTCAGAGCTGTTCACAGTCCTTGTTCTTTTGGTCAGCTGAACACAGGGGCAAGAGAGTCCTGATTTTGTTTGGCTCTGTAGTACTCCATTTCATCCTCTTGTTTTTATCCTGGCTCATTCCTTGGCTCCCCTAAGATATAACTTGGCAGAAGCACAATGCCCAATGCACACACTTGGTGGCCCAGCTCTTGCTCTGTGGCTTCAGTGTTGCTAAATGAATGATGCAACTGACTTCTGAATCCAGGCCTCTCTTGCATATTGAGTTACTGCTGCCTCCTCAATATGTTTTTCTGTACTACAGGCACGTCCCTGTAGTCTTTCTTTCTGCTTCAGTGAGGATTATCTGCCCCATATAAAAAGCCCACCAGAGCTGTCCAACATTTGGGCTGGTCCCAAAGAAACTTAAGGATCTGCAGGGAAATGTTTCAAAAATACAAAACAATGTCTTTCTATGCTATCCTCCACAAAGCTTCCTTCTGCGGACCAGCTGACATATGCCAATGGCAGTCACTGTACAACCCCCCCCCTTTCCGATTCCTCCTCAGCCCAACATGTAACATGCTAGACTGTGTCCAGCAACACCTCATTTTTCGATTGCTCTGGGCGACTGTCGAGCTTTGCTCCATGCCTGTCCTGGGAAGAGGGGAGGACGGCTGCGAGCCCTGCTGGCAGTCTCCTCCTCGAGTCGTACGAGGCTTACGAGCACGAGATTGCTATAATATTGAGCAAGGTTTTCCAACACATGCTTTTCTCTGGCAAATCGCCACCCACAGCGCAGTGTGCCAACATAACACTTTGACTTAAAGAGGGAAAACTGCCAGATAAATGTTTTAGTTGCAGGCCTGTTTCATTGTTGAATTCTAAAATCTTGGCGAAAGCCTTTGCCAGTGGATGGGGAAGCAGCCTTGCTGTTGACGCTGGTGAATAGGGACTAAAGCAAATGTGTTCAGGAATGACATTTGGTGGACATCACCTGCCAGCTAATTATGTTACGTTCCTTTCTTTCTGCACCAAAGGCATGCAGAGCAGATCAGTGACAACGGAGTGGGGGACCCTTTAATTGTCTAGTGGTCAGCAAGCAATAGGACTTCTTGTGATTTTGAGGAATATATCAGTGCTTTGGGGGCACCTTCTGAGCCTGCAGCTTGCTTGCTCTTTGAGATGCTGGCCTTTCATGGTTATGGGGACAAGTCCCTGGCACCAAGCAGCATTTCAATAAGGCAGAACAGTACTGGACTAAAGGAAAATTTACATTGCATTTGAGTCCCTGGAATAAGGGTGGAACACAGCTCTGCTCCCTGCCACGCCTGGAATTCATCCTTTGGGGTATTGCCGTCTCTGTGCTCTGTTAGCTGCTTGCAACCTCTCCAGCTACCCTGAACACACAGTGAAAATTGTGTGTGTGCACAATCCAGGCATAACGTCATCCAGCAGATCCTTCTGAAACAACAGGGATTAACACTCCTTTGCTTCCCTCTGCCTGGATCTACAAGCACAGAGGTGTCAGAAGGACATTCTGTGCTCTTCTGCCCCAGACCCAGAGAACCAGAGGATTAGTAAAATGTCAAAGAGTTAGGTAATAGGAAGGAAAAGGCTGTACTTCCCTGTCAAAGCACCACTTGCAATAGAAAAAAACAGACTACCATAATTGTTGATTTTCTAAAGAAACCCTTGTTTGCATGGCCTATATCTTTGGGGGTAGCCACCTACACAGCTTTTCTTCATCGGAGATCATTTATTTTGTTCTCAGATCATTGTCTACACTAATTGTCTTCAACAAGACTAACTTCCTTTCTCTTTATTCCCTAGTGGTCTTCATAGGTTTTAATTACCTTTAGGTGGTTCCCTGTGTAATTGCACATCAACTTCATTAATGATCACATTATGTTCACCTAATAGGTTTCCATTAAAATCCAATGGGTTCCCATCAAAATGAGTTATGGGAACCGACAGAAAACTCACTAAAATCCCAGTATCTTTAGTTACAGTGAATTAAACATTGTGTCTATTAAGAAAGATAAAAAACAAATGCCAAGATGAAAAAAATCATCTCACAAATCAATACATTTATATCTACAGAGCTCTGCAGGAACTAGCAAAAGGCCCTTACTTCTTTGAGCCCAGTTAAACAATGAAGTTTCACCACCTTGACCTGATGGAGTGAATTCTGTGACCAAGAGCATATCATTAGAGTTCATCAGATAAATCAGCAGAAAACAAAAAGCTAACTTCATTCCAGTGCATTGAAGTTTTGGAGGAATAGAGAAGTCTGAATCCCATGCTGGTCCCACTTCAGTTCTTGTCACAGCATCCTAAGGTTGAAGATGGTATTAAACCCAGTAGGTTTAATAGCAGCAGTGTCTGCTGTTCTGCTCCTCATATTCGCTACACCCTGCAGTCTGGGTGTAAAAGGAATCTAATCAGAACAATCCCTCAGCTCTTCTCAGGTGCAAACCACAGCGCCAGACTCTGACCCACCCCATCACTTTGTTTTATGACAGGACACAAGAAAGAACAGCTCAGGCAGTTCTCCTAAATCTCACACTCCTCTTAATGATCGTCTTGGCAAATTATCTTTTACTTGCTTCCAAAACAGGCAACACTCAGTCTTTCTCTCTCAAGTCTTTCCTCCAGACTCCTTCCTGAAGTTCCCACTTTGTCCTGGGGCACCTGATGTCTAGGGATCCCGCAGTCCTGGCTGCAGGTTTGGGCCCACATGCCTTTTCCGTGTGCCTCATTTCATAGCTTGTTATATGACATGCACATGTGTTTTATGGCAGCTATGAATTGTTCAGTACAAATCCACACAGTATGTTTGCTCAGGAGCAAAGGAGAGAGCATAGGGCTGGGTTTTCAGGGGGTCATGCCTGGAGCCTGCTGGGGGTGCTGAGTGAGCGCAGGCATGTGGCAGCAGGGGTGAGAGAACGAAGGGCAAGGCCAGAGCGGAGGGATGGAACCATTCCTGGCCTTTCTTCTATCTTTGCACGTTCCACTATGAGCAGATCCTCCCTCTCTCTTTTGCTCCATCCCCTCTCACTTTCCCATCTTTCACTCCCAACTGCAATAACCTCCTGAGGTCCTGCAGCAAACTGGAGGGAGCTATTTTTTCGCTCTGCTCTCTTGACCCTTGATCTCTTCTGTGAGTGGCAGCCCAGGTGCTGTCCAGGGATGCTTGGAAAGGAGAGGTCATTCTTCCGTTTTCAGTGGCAAGATAAGCCCAAGTTAAGTAGGAATGTCTTGAGGCTGTGAGGTGATGCCAGCCCTGGGGCTGTTTGTACCCTCTCATTCCCTCTGGATCTTGTAGGTGAAGAGCGTCTTCGAGCCGACAAAGTGCCCAGGACAAACCTTTTCATTTGTACCTGAGCTGCCCCTGCAGTGTTGAGCCCCAGTGAGTGGTTCTGCTGCTACGTACTGGCTTCTGCTACAACAAGCAGGACTTCAGAGGAAAAATCAAACTGCTCTAAATTCCAGTAAGCAAATCTGTGACTCTTCATGGCAACTCCACATTATTCCCAGGTTGTTTGCTATTTTCTCTGTTCTTCCTTCCCTGCTGCCTTCATTATCACACTGAATATCACCAGGGCAGCATGACGAGAATCTAGAGAGACACATTATTAGGACAGCCGTGTTCATACCTCTGAACTGTAACGTTTGTTAACATTTCTGAGCTTGAAAGGGTGGGGGAGGATAGCAAAATCTGCTTTTCCAAATTAGAAAGATGTATTTTAACAGTGTGCCTGAGCGAGATACATACTTCACAGTTGCTAATAGTGACCATTCAGGGACTTCCCTATTGCTCTGCCACACAGCAAACCCCTTGGAGTGGCACAGTCTTGGCAGGGGGTCATCCAGATCCTGCCCCTCCAGGCGCACTGAGCATGGGATCTAGCGTGTAATCCTTGCCTACTCTTTGCACTGTAGGTCCCATTACATGTGCTTAAGCAGCTCTGACCCTATACAGTGGAGTTATAGTGCATTATAAAGCTCTATATAAGAAGAGGCAGTACGATGACTTGCAGACAGCATTTCAGCAGCAGTAAGCAATGGGCTTCTTAAAAGAAGGAGGAAACAGTATGCAGCAGATCCTGCTCCATGCCTGCAGCTGAGCCACGTTTGCAGACCATTGGCAGTATGGTAACAGGAGTGGCTGGAACTTCAGGCAGGGCTGTTCAAGGCTGCGATGCAGACACTTTAATGTGACCTTATGTGTGCTGCCAAGGCCACATTTTCCAATGAGTTCAGCTTTCATGTTTTTGTCACAGGTGTTGTCTGCCATTTAATGTTAGTTTGCAAGAAAGCTGCCCATGAATGCAGAGCGAAGTACCTGTTCCTGTGTGTGGACAGGTTTGGTCGAGGATCAGACTGTCTTACTCTGGTTCTGGAGTAAGATTGTCTGCATTGCCTTATGTGAAACAGAGCTTAGAAGAGGAAATCAGGGCATTACTTTTCCTCTTTTAATTCCCTTGTGTGTCTAAGTTAACAGTGCAGACTGCAGGACACAGACCTTTACTTTCCTGTTTCAGCTAAGTGCCAGGCAGCCTTTCAGGGGTTCCCAATAACTTCAGCAGGAGACAGAAAGTGAACGGAACTGGCTTCCTGCAATGGCAAAGGTTTTGTGCCTGTTTCAGGCAGCTTCCTAAAATTCCCTTAGTGCCAAGAGGGGAACGAGAGGAAGTTCCTACAGACAGAAATGTGTTATTACCATTTCCTGTTGTGAAAACCCACCAAAGCATCAAATCTTAGTGGTTTCATTTGTTTATCTCAAAATGAACTAAAACTTAAAAGTTTTTCTCACAAGTAATTAAATTATGATTTTTCTCTGCAGTTGCTGGAGGTAATTTAGCATTTTAATTAGCTCTAAGCTACAAACACATGCCTGACCTGAGAAAGAAACAAAAAATTGTTTTCTGTTCCCTGGCACTTACAAGTGAATAAAATAGTCCTCTTCTCCTCTTGCCACCAACTTTTATTTAGCACTACTAAAAGATACCAGAATGTCAGCCTTGGAGACTGATTCTTCTTCTGAGACAGGAGACCATATCTGTTCATAAGGAAGAGAGAGCTATTGCTGGAAGTGCACCAGCTCTCAATTCAGTGCTGGCCTTATCTAGCTGTTACGCTCAACTGCATGTAAATAAGCACCTGTAAGAGAAGGCAGTGAGTGGAGGACATTGAGGATAGGCTGAGATTTGTAGAGAGCTGTCCTCTCCCCTCCTCATTCCTTCTTTCCCCATGCCCTTCCCTCATTCTCTGGCTGCAGATGTTTCAAAGCCATCCTGATTGCACTGTTCTCTAGTTGGTCACATTTTTGTTGACTGGCCTTTTTTTCTTTCCAGGAACACATGTGCTTTGCTTTCTCTCCAACTCTGTCACTTTTTATTAACTCAAACAAAATTTAGGGAAGCAAACACCTTTTTGAAAATACTTTCAGTAACTTGATATGATACTGTCTGAGAAATGCTGAAACCATTCCAGGGCTCCAAGAGAGCAGACTGTGGTGGTGTCAAGGAGAGTTGTATAGTACATGCAGCTGGGTCCGCAGCTCCTGTTACAGCCTGTCAGGGCTGGTCTGTTCCAGCCCCACTCTGCTCGTTACCACTGACGGACCCTTTGGGCGTTTGAACAGGAATATGAAGTGAAGTGGCTGGTGCTGTGTTTCAGGGTATGGGACAAGGCATGCACACCACGCAATTGCTTGCCCAGCCTGGCTTCCTGATAATCCCTATCCCATTCAAGCAATCTAATCTCAACTTGCATGCAGTATTTATTATATTTGAAGCACTAATATGGGCCAGACAGTAGTTACCCATGTAAACAACCCCACAGTACCCTTGGCAAAGGTGGGATCGGAGTGCCAGTGCGAGTCTGTGTGGTCCAGCTGACTTCAGTGGAATATAGCTAATTTACATCAGCTGAGAGTACTGGAGTGCTTGGGAATACAGTGGGTTTGACTTCAGTAATGGGGAATGGGGACATGGAGAGCTGTACTTGCAGGGCTGTGGTTTCAGAGAACATGAAGCATCTCCTGACTGCAATAGGAGTTGTAAGTGCTCAGCCCTTCTAAAAACTGGACCTGGTATTTGGCTTAACATACACACTTACACAGTACCGTGTCCTGCTCTGTGGGAAACTGCACTCAACTTTGACATGGCTGAAGAGAGCCAAAATATTTAACATTAGGAAGAAAATTACATTGTCAAGAGAGACCACTTTGCAGCACAGGACAAGCTACGTAGAAGTGAAAGCAGCACACAGAATGGCTGTTAGACTCAAGCAGAGGCCAAGGGGTGGACTCCTTTACACTGACATACAATGGGGCTTCAACTACTACCTGTATTAGCTTAACGGGCCCTGCCTAGGACCCTGAGCCCTGGGCAGTTTCCCTGCCTGCATGCTTCCAAAGTCAGCTCTGGCAGTAGGAAATCACAAAAGCTATTTCAGATACTTATAGACACATTTGAAATAACCATGATTACTTCAGTGGATGAAATGAATTGGAAAATGGGCTGGAAGGATGAAAACAGCCAAGGATTTGTTTTTAAAAAATGTGTGCTTCTGGAAGAGGGAATAGGCAGTAGACTGAGCTGTGCTGCAGTGCCTGCCTGCTCCTGACATTACACAAGAAGAAAGGAGACCTGTACAACATGTACGTGGAGCCCCAGCTCTGCACAATTTTGTATGAAAAAGCTCAGGTGTTGCCCAAGATCAGATGTGAGATATTGACACATGTGACTGCCAGACCAGAGAGGAAAAATTAAGTTTTCATACTTGGCAAGCTCCAGATTTTTCAGCTTTTCATCGTTTGCAGAGGTGCCAAGAACTGAGGCAAACAAAGGGTAAAAAATATTTCATTCATCCTGTAAACAGTGAGTTCAGGGACACCCATTATTAACTGAGTCAAGTGCAGAGCTCTGGATCCAACCCTGGGTAGGAATGCTCTCTTCTGAGACTTGTCTTCTTTGGATCTTTGAAAAGGAGAAGAATGCTTTCTGCATTTGAAAGCAGCAAGTGGGATGGAGCAAATGCAAGGACAATTTAGTGAAACTCTGCTTTCTTGTCAAATTGAGCATAAGACGTAAGTTTCTACATACCATAACTGAAAGGCACTTGCTCTCCAGAAAACACTTCATAAATTTCCTTGGGCTCCACACCCTGTATATAATGTCCACAGTAGACAACCCTTTTTCAATGCCAAAGGAGACATGCGCCACATAAAAGCTTTAAAGGATCATTGCTACCTGCTGCATCTTTCTTAATCGTTTGCCATTTCAGCACTAGGGCAATTTCCACTACTGTGACAAGTCTTGTAGAGAGACCATGTACTGCAAAGCAGGAATCCTAAGATTAACAAAAAAAGAGAGTCTTTTTTATACAAGTTATACTTTGAATTCAGCAAAATTATTGTGTGAGTCAAAAACTTCTCAGGGCAAAAAAGTTATTGGGCATCTCTCTCTGGATTGTCCCATTACTCACATGTAATAATGAGTTTATAAACATCACATCATTCTGGACTAGATATCTAAACCTTGCTGCTTCAGAGCACAAATTGCTCTCCTGCTGCAGGGGGTCAGAGAGAAACTTGCACTGCGGGCAGCACATTTTGCACTTTTCTCTCTAACAGCTGCTGCCGGCGATTGTGGGAGGCAGGACCCTGGGGCAGACAGACCACTTGGCTCATCTGTTACAGCAGTCCCCGTGCTCCTGGACCCATTCCGGTGAGGCTGATATTTTATCTCTTGTGGTGAGTCATGCTGCTTCTCAAACTTTGTGCATGTGTGCTTGGTGCTTTTGAATATGCTCCTAGTGCTAGAGGATCAGGGAAGGATTCCTCTGCCATACAGCACACTCATGCCCCAGTGGAAACAAGGTGCACATGTTCCTAATAAATTATATATCACCTAAGGTAGAATTGTGTAAAAAGAAACCCATCAACTTACTTCACAAGCTGAAAACTTATCCCAAGTTCACGGAGAGGTTCCCAAACCCTCTGCTTTGACCTGGCTGTTTGGTGCTTTGGGGAAGCAATGATACTCAACACTTAAGCAACACTTTACATTGCCGTTGTGATGTCTGGCAATACAAGAGCTTTGTTTGGTTTGAAAGTCACAGGTGCAAACTGACACGAATTTCAAACCTTTGTGAGCAAAATACTTCTTCCTCTCCTAGCCGTGATATATCAGACAAATTCCAACCTTCAATAGCAAAAGGTATCAACAGGCAGGAACTGCATCTAGGCACAGGAGAAGTGGCTTTGCTGGAGAACAGTGTATTTCAGTGTAGTGATTTAGGGAATCTATCTATGTACAACTTGTGAACTCTGGCTGAGGTTACAGAACTGCTGCATGAATGTTTCAAAGTATGTTGTTTCCACATGTCACATATCTTTCAGATCAAGCATAATGAAGGTCCCTTACGTGTGAATAGGTCCCACTAATACGAGAATAAAGGAGGGCTGCAGCCTAGGCAATGTCTCAGATGATTCTGTGTGAGAGCTGGTAGGGCTGGAGAGCCAAATAGGATGTAATGCTGGGGCTTAAACGCAGCAGTGTCTGAGAAGTTAAGGAAGAATTCAGACTCTCCTGCACAGAGAAAGCGTGGTAAGGAACACAGAAAAGAGATCATTCTTTCATCTGATGGAGGAGGTGTGTCCTTTATCGCTCTAGGACCAGCCACATTAAAGGATAACATTTGCATGGGAGAGGAAGAGAGAACTAAAGACACTTTGCCGTCCTTTGGAATGAAGAGCTATTTTCTGCTGTCTCCAAACACTGTTCCTCAAGCATACCTCTTGATGGCTTTCAAAAAGCCATGGAGTTATTTTACACACTTAAAAAGCATGCACACCATTTTTGAGTTGATTTAGTTTCTGCAGGCTTGTGATATGCTGCCATGGGAAGAGAGAGCTTCAAGTAGCAGGGTGTTGAAGAAGCAGACTAGCTTCTGTGAAGGAAACACAGTCCTTGAAGTACTTCAGTTCTGAAAGCCTCTGTTATCTGGTGGTAAGTACTGCTGGGAGTAATCAGCAGAGCTAATAGCATGTGCTCAGAGGAAAGATTTTGCCTCAGTTTCCATATGTCTGTGTAAATCCAGATCCAACTGATAACAGAAGATGAACACACTAAATGGAATGAGCTCCCCAGGTGCAAATGGCACAATACAATACGGGTGTTCCCAGCATAGGTGACACTCGCACAAAATGAAGGTGAGCATAGACATCCAGGGCTCTTTGGAGAGCTCCTTTCCAGAAAACAGACCCCTCTGGTTTCTGTTATGGGAAGGAAACCAGGTGGCAAGAGTTCAACTGCTCACTAGAGAATTACGGGGAATGGCCGCTATGCATAGGCAAAATGTCTTTGCAGCGTGCAGGAAGGCAGCCAGGGGGATTCAGTTTGGGATGCCAGCACTGGGAATCGGCACTTCACAGGGAGTGGCCTGGTCTGCCAGAGATGTGTGATGCAGGGCTCCATGGTGAAGTGTCATCTCTGAATGTGTTCTCACAGGAGCTGCAGCTCTGACTTCAGCTTTAAACCTGTTCTTTGTGTACTGCTAACTGTAGTGCTGCAACAGCGCAGAGCTCAGCAAGGGCCAGAAACCCAGCCCAAAGAGCTGGGTAAATACTTGGGGCTAAGCACTAACAATACTGTTAGTCACAGCGGCTGCACTGCACGCAGTGCCAGAACAGGGCTGCTTAAATCCTGCCCAGTACTTCTGTCACTTAGTCCACTTAGTCACTGCAGTGACTGCAGTGTAGACAAGCCCCATTAGAAATAAAGCATAAAGGTTAATGAAATACTTGTAGCTATTTTAATAAGTGATTAATCTTTTATTACATACTGTTACACAGTCCAGCAGAGCAATAGATTGCTTTTAATTGTAGCTTATCATTATCTATGGTAACTTCCACTGATGTGCTGGTAACCATTTTGGACACATGCTGCTTATATATATAACAGGCCAACAACATCAATTCATTATTTATTAATGCCTTTTAAGCTGCATAAAACTGGTACCATAACGTGAAGCATAATCAGGGCAGGTCTGCAAAGTATCTGTGATACCGCAGGACTGGCTGGGAATGCCCGGAAAGATAACTGTGCTTAGCAGGAACTCACACAGCTGACTGCAAGGGGTGTGTAAGCAGTGGGACTGGGGTTTTTGCAGCACTTTAGGAAATTGGCAATGCTGCCGTGCTTGTGTGGGAAATGCCCAGCTCAGCCCAGTGCATCTTTCCCCAAATGACTTCATAAATGAACAGCTAAACTGGGTCAGCCCTAACAGACAGTGGCCTAACTTTAAACTCTGCCCTAGGCATCTGCCTTTGGCCACTGATGGAGACAGGACACTGGCTAGATGAACCTCTGGTCTGATCCAATATAGCTCTGCACCTGTACCAAAACTTGCTAGCTCAACAAGTGAGTGTCTGCCTAGGCATTTCTACAGCACTAATCCTCCGCGCGCCCTGCCCAGTGTCTGTGTGACTGCTTGCTGCGTGTTTCCAACTGAAATGGCAGTTCAAGGATGTGTGATACAGAAGGAGTCCATCTGTCAGTGAGATAACTTAGGGACTCTCCCTTATGCTCGTGGTTGGATGCAGGCTCCCACCCTTCTGCTTTCAGTGGTGCCTATGATTTGCCTGGCAGCCCCTTTGGTTTTAAAATGTAGACTAGTGATTTGGATTTACGCACAGCCTGAGATTCGTGTGGCTGTTCTTGCAGTGCTACCATGTGTGTTCAGTTTTTAGGTATCTGTGCAGAGAGCAGCTTTTCTCATTGTTAACGCTGATTAAATAAAAGCTGGTGGAGAAACCTCTGAGCGTGACTCACTATCTCACTCTCTGGGTCTTGAAGTCACTTCTTAGAAAATGAAATGGGGAGATACTGTTGCATCCCTCTGATAATTGTCTGCAAAGAGGGTGATGTGAGTAATGATCTAATTTTATCATCTTGTGGTTTGAAGAAGCATCAGGACTGGTTGCAGATCTGTAATTAGTGTACGGCTGGCAAAGGGTATCTGACGCAGTCATTACCAGTTCTGAGGCAATATGGAAAACAGAGAATATGAAGGGGAAACTCAGCTCAGTGTGCTTATTGATTCATCAGGCAAACGCTGGTGTGTTCTCGGGGCTGATTAGCAATCCAGTTACTCTGTGATCTCACTGGGCCACAATAAAACCAAAGGTGGTCATTAGCTCTTACGAAAACTCCCAGCCCCCCTGCCCCTTCTGTTAGCAGTGCTTCAGTTGCTGTGTGTGAAGTGTTGCTCTGAGCGGTTCCTTTCCCTGTCTGAGCCTGTGGATACATGGACGGCTGAGTCTGACTGGGACTCCACTTCCCCAGTTATTCTCCAACTTTGGTGTTGCACTCATTCACCTGGCTGCATGGGCTGGAATTTGCCACATGATCTTTAAAAGCATTGAAGAAAAGACATGGAGGGCAGGATTTGTGCCAGTTTATCCCTTAGGATTGCTTTCATGTGTTTGTTCCAAGCCCGTTCCTGCTGCTTTGCAAATCCAAGGGGTTGTGCGGATAAGGATTCCTATGGAGTGGGTAGTCCTCATCCTGTTGAAGAGCCTGTCTGTTTTAACAGCAAAATTTTTCTTGATTTAGCTACAGCAGTAGACAAAAAAATGTACAAGAGGTTTGCGTTGGTGCTGCTTTGCTGAGGATCAAGGACATGAGTCAGCTATAAATAAACGATTTGTAGGGACACTCACCCTGGGGCAAATGTCCTGCCTTCAGTCCAGCACCTAAGGATGCTGAGCTGGGACAGGTGGAGACAGCAGAGTGAGGAACAAGGACACTGGAACCTGTAAAACCAAATTACAGGTCTGCCTTAAGAGTAGCCTTACTAACATGTTCCTTTTCCTTCAGACTAATCCCAGGTCAAACAACGCTTCTGCTTCTGAACTGGTCTGATGAGTGTATTTGTTACTAATCCCATCTTAGCATGTTTTTTTCTTATGTCATTCTGCAATTTACTGCTTTTGAGGAACCACTGACTGATGTGGTGCTAAAAACAAGGGCAACACTTTAAATGGGAAGAGTGCCAAGAAAAGGATCTCCTTTTGTTCCAGAGCTGGGGAGAAAGCAGCCCCAGTTCAGCAGACAAAGAACCCTTCAGGTCTAGAATAAAGTGCAAAAAAAGTTTTTGTTATTTCAGGATCATGGACGCAGTTCTAGACCTTGTCTGAGCATCCTCTGAGTCCTGAGATTATCCTAGGAGGCCTTTCCTGTTAATCCTGCGTCCCATCAAGCAGTTTTCACAGATTCCCCAAGCATCTTTGTTTAATGTTTCATTAAATATCTGTGGATAGGTCTCATTTTCATGCTGGAAGGTGCCACATGGAGGACAAAAAATGGAAGCACGCACAGAGAAAATTACGTCTCAAACATGAACCTTCCGCTTTCCTCACTTGGGCCTCAGGGTTTAGGTGCAAATGAGAAGCACCATGGTCTCACCACCCCCTCCAAGTAACATTAAGTATCAGTAATGGAAGTGCTTACAGATACCCTGTACAATTCAACCCTTATCTTTTATTTATAGCTGACAAAGCTCAGAGAAGGAAAAAATATCATCATACTTTAAATAATAGAAGGTAGAGGTATTAAAACTACCCAGGCAGTTACAGTAGTTGCAGAAATGTCTCCCAGCAGACCTGAGTGTGCATACACCGACTGCATTTTTAATTTTTAAAACATATTTCTTTCAAAATTATTCAGCAATACAAGAAAGCCACTTTTATGGGGTGATAAATTACTGTAATAAAGTGTCTTTTGTCCAAGCATACAGAAAGCAAGCCATTGCAGGCAGCAAAGACAGCCGTTAGCCCCTAGAGAGCCAAGACCCATAAGCAGAGGAGCATGTTGATTTGTCTCACATGATTTTAATTATTTTTAGAGCATCCTCTCTGGTTTTTAACTGCAATTTTGCTTCCAGTTAACATTTATATGAGGGTTTGATTTCTCTGTGAGTTTTGAATGCAGTATTAGACCTTTGCACTGGTTCCAGAGAACTCTGCTGCCCCTTCCCTGCAGCCCAAGCTAAATGACACTGTACCTGTCATTTACGTGCAATTAGAAATGCTTTGATAAGATTTATATTCCTTTGAAACTTTAGAAACTTCTTGCAAGTATTAACTGAGCGAGGAATCCTGAGTGATAATGAGGGGTCTGATCCAGCTCCCTTCAGGGGCAGTGTGTTTTTATCACAGCTACATCCATCATTTTAGCAGCCTGGTGTATGATTACACATGCAAATGGAGTCACTCAGTTCTCAGTGGACTAAGCGCCAGTGGACACAGGGCTTTTTCATTGTCCCTCTGGACAGGAGTGTCACACTTTCACCCTTTGCTTCTCTATTAATCATCAGCGTTGTTGTTTTGTAAACCAAAGCAGATTATCTTTAACCCCAGTCCTATATATACCTATATCCCTGTTCTGCACGTAATTCTTGCCCCCAAAGCTATGGTGTTTGAACTTCAGAGAATGAAGTACATTTAATTGGACCTATTATTTTCTTGCAAAGGCAAAGCCTTTCAGATCAGGCTTCAGCCTCTCTGTGCCAATGAAAATACACGTGCCTAATTATTTCCATTTTTCAAAGAACCTCAAAGGCAGCTGATGAAAGGAACCTTTTGCAAAAGCTCACAGCAAACAGAGTGAAGTCACCTAATGTGCAGAGAGAGAAAGCAGTGATCTCCTCCTGCGTGCATGGGGCCAGTGACGCTTTGCATTGCCTTAAAAGAGGGTGTCTCGCTGTTGCTCTGGAAAAGAAGATTGTTGGGAAAGGGTTGAATTCATGTCACCAAAGAGTTTTTTGGGGGTTTAGAGCTTTTAGGGCATCAAGCCTTTTGGGATATGACAAAATGTTTTTTCCTGCTGCTGACGCCTGTACTCACAGGAGGCACAGCCCATGGTCCAGATTATTCAGGTGTGTTTCTTCCTCAATTTGAGAAGAACTCTTTTCATTGCAGTTTTTATGCTACCATCTTTGACTTCACTGGCAATGTACTCTTCCTTCTCTAGGTGTCATATAGATATTGGGTAAGAATTTGCTGTTGCCCTGAAAAGCTCATGGTCTTAACAAGCAGTGCTGCTTATTACCCACAGAGGGTCAGTCTGAGCGGTGGTACTGCAGAGTTCCTCTCTCTTCTCCCATTATTGCCCACTGCAGCCCAGCAGCCCCAGAACACCCTCTCAAGGGAGTCCAAGAGTCTGTTAGCATCAGTTAGCATCTGTTAGCCTCTTGCATGTGTGTGAGCTGAGACTCCTTTCTTTTCTGTTTGGGTGCCAGGTGCTGTTATTTGAAGGGTAACACAGGTTTCCTCCACTTAATAGTGGTTGAAAACCATTCCCTATTATTTTTTATCTTATTCTGCTTTTAATGTACTGATGTCTTCTCCAAGCCCGGCAGTACTGCTTTGTATTCTTTGCTGTGGCTAAGGGGTGATGTTTTCACCACGACAAGTCACAAACCCCTTCTCTGTTTTCGTGGGCTGACACCTGAACTGGATGCAGACTCAGACACTCACAAGTGCTGATGGACGAGCAGAGAGAGGAGCCCTCTCTCAGTTCTCCTCCCTTACACAGTTGAGCCGTGGCTCCATTGCCGTGATGGTCTGTAACAACGCTGTCACTGATCAGTGAGCTGGGAAATCTGAGAGTAGCCTGACAAGGCACTGCCGATTCTCAGAGGGAGTCACAACAGCCTGCCAGGTCAGGGATCTCTGTACGCAGTGGCCACAACCACCTTTGCATCAGCGTCTGTCACTGAAAATCACCTCCTGCAAAGTGACTGCTTTCCCCATAGCATGTAGGGGAGGAAACCAGCTCTCTGCCGCCTGCAGTTTGTGTGAGTCCTTCTCTAGCCCTGACACCAGGCCTTCCTTTGCATGGGAGAGCTGGAGACCTTTCTCCACATCTCCCAACAATGACAGCGTACCCCAATCTAGGAGGGTGGGGAAGGAATCTGATACCATGAAGCTCTGGACTGCCGCCCAGCTCAGGAGGGGGAAGGGAGCAGGTGGAACTCATGGCCTCTTGCATTTTTTCATACAAAACAGAGGAAGAACAGTGTCCTGTTCAGCTCTCTGCATACACCAGTATGCTCCACCTGGCTTCTGCTGGTGTTACCTGTAGCTGCTCCATCTATCTCTTTTGCTGTCGATGGAAGATTGATGCAGTCTAGAAGCTTTTGTCCTCTATCCTTCAAGGATAGTATTTATTATGAATTTATTAGCCTCAGAGGACTTGGTTTAGGCCTGGACAAAGAGATTTGTAACAACAGAACACACTTGAATTGAAACAAAGGCTGAACTCAGATAAAAACTATTCTGGATTTTTTGGTCAGCCTGCAATCATTTGTTCAACTTTTATTGGCTTTGTCTTGACTATCAGAGGACTTTTCTTCATCTGGACTTAAGCCCAGCTGGACTTAAGCACATGCTTAAAGCTAAATATGAGTTAAATTACTGTGCTGAATCAGGGCTTTTCTTCTTTCTGAGTTATTTTGCTGTGAATGCATTTTTGGTGCACATGAATATAAACTGAAGCTGTTATGCTAATAAAGTTGAACCTCCTGATTTTAATATTCTACATTTCTTTTCATTCTACATGGAGACGGTGATGAGTTCTTTTGTATCTGAGATTTACATGCAGTCCCATATTTTAACAGTGACACATAATTTACATGTGATTAGATCAAAGTATTTACTTCCACAAGTTTTAAAACAACAAAATCTGATATTGAATATGCCTATTTTCCACACCTTTTAAGTGAATACAGAATAGAAATAGCAGCTTGAAGCAGCAGAAATTTCAAGAGATCTGAGTTTAAGAGGGAGGTTTCACTGCACTATCTCCTTCTTTCAACTGCTACTGTCATGGCTGGGGAGTGAAAGTGGCAATGTTTTTAGAAATGTTTCATGAAATATTTTATAAGTGCAGTTTAAATTACTTTTTAAGTTGGGTAATCTGCCAAAGCTTTACATTGTTAACAGAGAAGGAGAAATTGCTTCAGAACTGACTGGTGTGCTCAGGAGATGGGAAAGCAACTCCTGCCGTGAATTCACTGTGCTTCACACAGAGAGTGTATTCCAGCATCTCTTAGCTATGTCAAGAAGCATCCCTACCTGGAAAAGATAAGCATGTTTTCCAAGTTGCATGGGAAATGCAAGTACCTCTGCATGGAAATGAACCCAGACAACATGCCCTCCCGAATGGGCTCCACATTCCTTTGATAGAGATTTCTGTTGAGAGACAGGTGTCTTGTGCTGTCCATTTCAGATTAAATACAATTGGAGAAATTCAGCATTCTTGAACCTGCTTTTTCTGATACTCTGTGCTTAAAACCTCTTTCTGCCAGGTGGGTGAATTGTCCTGATGAAGTCCTCTGTGCGTCTTTCATTCAATTCTGACTTAGCGAGTCCTGCTGGAGTCCCAGTTGGGTGCCCTGGCAGCTGCCCCACGTAATCCCTGTGCTGTGCACTCACAGCTCCACCTTGCACTAGTTGCTGAGCTGCAACTCAGCAACTAGGGTTCGTTTATTGTATGCTAGCCTTTTTGCTGCTTTTTGGTTAGGACAGAGCTATGGAGAGCTAAGCCACTGCCACCTACTTTACAGGGTCTGTCATTGTTGGGGGTTGTGAAACCAGTACCTTCACCGCGGGGCTCACGGCAGCTGGCACTTCAGGCATTCGCAGTAACATTGCTGGTCCCCTGGACTGCAGAGCATGGCTAAAGTCACGAGGGGTTTATTCTGTAGACCTTAGCCGATCGATAGGATTTGTCTGAGTAGCGTGAGGCCCGTGTGAGAGAAATCCATCCTTGCTTCAACACAGCTCTGTGTGCGTAGACATACGCAGGACTCCATATACCAGGTATGGCGCGTTGGGCAGACCTGAGCTGTTCCAGGCTGGGCTGTAATTGACTTTGAACACTAAGCGAGACCTAATTCGTCTGTCTCACAATTCCTCTCGTAACACAAAGGAATCATCTCTCTCCACTCTCTGCCCAGGCACAAGGAGCAGCTAATTAATTCTCCAGGGTAGGGATGAGGCTCTGGGGAGGTTCCAGAGGCAGAGTCCTGCCCTTGGAGAAGCAGAACAGCTGCGCTGGCCCTCCTGGTTGGGGATTTTTTTTCAGCTTACCCAGATAATAAGATCCTTTCTCCTCTTAACCTCTTACCTAGAGTGCAATTAGGGGTAAACAGAGCTGGCTGCTCTGTGAAGAAAGATGTGTCCTTAACCTGGCAAGCACAACTTCTTAATTATTAAGCCAACAGTGGGGAGAGTGGTCTGAGTCTGTCTGAGCCAGGTGAGCAGGAGAGCCTGCAAGACTAACCTGGCTCAGCGTAAACGCCACACAGTGCTTTGATGAGATTTCATCTGCTGAACAGGCTCTGTGAAGCAACAGCCTCACTGAGATTAGTCCTGGCCGGAGTGCAGTGCCCATCCCTCCCTCCAGACCTGCTCACAGAGACTGTTAGTGATGTCCATACTGGTCCCAGCAGCCTGCTGGCAGGGTCACAGGCTCTGCCCTGCCCTGCCCTGCCCTGCCCAAGGGTTGCTGTGTGTGAGTGTGTTCCACCATGTGTGCGTGCACGGTCATGCTGGTTTACCAAATCCAGGAGTCTCTGTGGTGTTCTCATGGGAGCAGACACAGTTAAATGGATCACAAGACACTTTCCACCTCTATTATCTGATTTCCCCTGAATGCATTTGTTCAGTCTCTGCTACGCTGTTGTTTGGTGACAGCTGTGCTCAGTGAACTGTTTTCTAAAAGCAGAGTGCATCCAGTTAACCACTTAACCTGGTATAGCAACGGTAAGAGTTTAGCTGGGAAGCTCCCCGCCCTGAGCTGCTTCTGCCTCTGTGGGAATTACTATGGGAGCAACAAGTAAGACTGATGCTGAGGGATCAGATGGACTTTTCAGCAACATCTTTCCAGTGCTGTGGTCCTGTAGCTTTTCTGTGCAGGCCTTTTGTGAGTTTTCTTTTTTCCCACAGGCAAATAGCAGACAAGATAAGCTGCTACTGCAGCAGATGACTTACATAAATGTTAATGAGCATCTAATGTGTACATTATTTTCCTGCAAAACGTGATCAAAGGTAGGAGAGTTTTGACAGGCCTCATTCCAGGGAGCAAAGTCAGCCAATCTCAGCCCAGGGGCCAGAGCTCAACACTGGAAATGGCGACTCCAAACGCAGCTTGCATCCTGGCTCTATTTACCTCTTCCAGGCACCCTTATAAATCTCTGCTTCAGCTGCCTTTCAAGTGAGCTGGATTTTTTTTCCCCATGAAAGAAATATTACTCTCTCAGGCTCATTTTTACCGTGTATGGCTGCTACAGCAGCATCAGCCAATTCCCATCTCACGCTGCACCACCCACCTGCCTGGATGCCGTGAGGACAAGCAGCATGTGGGCAGACCTGGAGGCACGCATACCCCTGCTCATGTAATCCTTTCCATTCTGAGGCAAGTTGGGTGGCTGAAATGAAGCCCTTTGCCGTCAGACAGAGCACAGGGAGGATGTGGGACACATCCCTGATTTTCGTGAGGGAGTGGAGGTGTCTTCAGCACAGGTATTCCCACTGACAGCCACTGGTTTGTTGTGGGTAGTGTCAGCAAGGCCAAGGACTAGTGAGGCTTTAGATGCTGAGCTCCTCCGGCTCTCCTGGCACCTTGCAGGGCAAGGTTAATGCCTTACTTGGCTTCTCTAAACCCTCCCTGTGCCCTGTGTGCTCTGCCCGACTCCTCCCTGTCCTGCTAGGCTGCAAGCCTGCTTGAGACATGCTGTCTGGTTACTGATTTTACACCCGTCTTATCTGGGTCTCTTCTTTATTCATCAGTATAGCTGAAACTTCCCCACAGTCACTCTGTGGTAAACCCCAGAGCTTGTGGGCTTAGTTTGATGGCATTTCGGTTTAGGGCTACAACCTCCATGCTGAACTACTCCAGTGTTGATAAATGCTATTTGAACTATTTGCTATTTGATGTCTGTAAAAGCTTTACAGCTCCTTCCATTAACTGAAAGCAGGGCTTCTCCTCCTGGTTTGCAGAGTCCTGGTCCCTGGCAGGAAAGGGGACTAAGGTAGCCTGCTGGGCCCCGGGTGGGAGCGCCCGAGCCCTGCCTGTCCTCTCCGGACCTGCCAGACTCTGGGCAGGAGGCCCTGAGTCACCCTGGCTGGTGCAGATGATTAAAGGGACACAAATGATTTAAACATCCCATTTCCCATTTCAAGACGTCCATGACCCTGTAAGGCAAGATCTGGGAGATTAATTATTGCAAATACTGTTGTCAGCAAATTATGCCTCATTCTCTGTTGTCCCTGATCAGATAATGATAATTACATTTACGCTTTGAAATGACTGAGGTAGTAATGAGGAGTTCTTGGTCTGCAGTTTGTTTGTGACAGGAAACTGCCAGAGTGTACAATTGAAGTTTGCGTTGCTCTGCTTTGACATGCAGTGCACACGACAGCATTTCACTTCCCAAACCGGGTAAGTGTAAGTCATGGCATCAGGTGCAAAAGCTGGTTTACGAGCCCATAATTCCCTTTATGGAACATTCTTTCAGGGTGGTTTAGGATTTGCTGGTTTGTGATCATTCCTACCAGTAAACTGGCGTTCCTGGGATGTTCACTGCAGGCTAATGTCAGAGGAACATTTTATCCCACAAATAACAGCCTCTGCATGGTTTAAAAGCCTTTCTCTATAATGAAAAAATAAAAGTGAAAAATTTGAAGCATTAGGCCTTTTTCTTAAAAAAAATACTTGAAACATTTCCACTAAAAACATTCCCTAAGAAAATGAACATTTTAATTCCATCCCTCTGATAAGCACATTTTGCACAGACAATACTTCTCATTTCCTGCTCACTTTATGACCGGTCCTGTGTCTGATTCATTCCTGTCCATACCACCTGGCCACTAGTTTCTGGTAAGAAAACAGGCCAATAGATGTGGGAGTGACCGATTTTTCTCTCAAGAGGACATGGGTCTCTTGTTCTTTTCTGTGGTTGTATTTCCACTGCTTTTTATTGAAACATAAATAGCCATGAACAGCACTGCTCTCCCGGAGGCTGACAGTTGACTGTGGAGGGGCAGTTTTATTGTTTCTCCTCAGGTAGTTGAGCAGATACCTTCCAGCTGGAGCAAGCAAGAGGATACAAGGGTATGTGTGAGCACGGGCATTTCGGTCATCTCTGCTGTTAGGTCTGAGATTGAGTTCTGGCAGGAGAACAGGATTGTGTGACTAAAGAGAAGGAAGTTGTATCTGATAAAAGGCCAGGCCTGGGAAGAGATGGCAATATTTCATTACTCTGCTCTGGCTTAGCTCTTTCCATGCTCCCTGGGTACATACACCTACCAGTGCCATGACACAGCTTCCAACACTGCTGTCATAGCTTAGCAGCTTCTCCGGTGTGCTGTGTGCTCACTTAGCTCTGCTTTGGAAGGAAGCTGCCATGGCGAGTGGGTGCAGACCCAGATCCAGCACTGCTCTGCAGCTGATCAGGTGATGTGGTCTCCAAGGGGAGCTGCGTGGCCAGGCTGAGAACATGGCGGGGAACAGCACAGTGGCAGTCCCTCCTGGCAGCGAGAAGAGGCAGAGGACTGCCCCACAGGCTCTGCAGCCTTGCCTGGAGCAGCAGCACGGAGGCCTGGTGCAACCCAGTTATCTGGCTCCACCACGCACCAGGCCCCAAGGTTAAGACCCTGGGCAAACTCTTCAACTCTCCTGTTTCACTAGGTCTGCAGGGACCAGTCCTGACCCTCTTCCCTCTTTGCTCAGCTGCTCACTGACTCTTGAGGACACTGACATCCCTTGTCAATGCCATGGGTGAAATATGTCCATGGCTGGCCTCTTCAACAGTAGATCTTCTCTGGCCAGAGTAGCTGTGGGGGTTGCTCACAATGGCAGTCAGTGAGGGGTGGCCCCTGCCTAGGAAGGGGGGCAGCCGGTGGAAGCAGAGCTGGAGAGGCAATTGCTGGGGGGGTCTCCCTGCCCTGCAAGGCCTCTACCCCCATCTGGTGTGCCAGGCCCTAGCAGTCTCCAGGAGATGTTGGCACAAACTTCAGTTGCCCTCGAGTTTTATGTCTAAGCCTGGGGATGTCAGAGCTCTTCCCTGAAGCAAAGCAGAGGGTGTTTGGTGAGGAGACAGCCCTTGCGTTCTCCTGCCTCCTGCAGCAATCCCCTCTGCTCCCCATCTAAGCAGGGGCAGAGACACAGCCTCCTACCCATCTTGTTTTCGGAGGCAGCAGATTGGTTTGCCTCCTGGTGCTTCCTAAAGGAGTTCTGATGTGGCAGGCTGCCTCTTGCAAATGAGCTGAGCTGCAGCTGGGCAACTAAAATAGGTCCCACTTTCCTCCGACAGACCAGATCTGGCTTGCAGGTGGCCTGCACCGAGTGCCAGCATGCTGGAAACTGCTACCAGGAGCAGGGTGGCAGCCGGAGCTCACTGGACTAGTAGTAGCAGCTCCATTATCTGGTACATTGGAGCCAACTCTTAGCCTCTCAGTTCCCAGGCACTGTGACATATGCTGTCTTAATGCCTCTGGCAAATTGGAATCAGCTTGGCTTTTTCAAAAGCCCTTTCATACAAAGGGCTGACATTTTCTGTGCTTTATTCTGGAGCTGGTTGGGTTGTTAAAAATTATACCCAGTGGGTAGGAGCTGCCATACCTCCAATTGTCTGTGAGGCTACTCTGTATTTCATCAGCCTTTTTTTTTTTTTTTTTTATTTTGGTGTAAGGAGAGGTGACCGTTGTTTTGAAACTGTAACAAGACTTTCCAATAGATCTGGAAATGTGCTAGTGGTAAATAGGTATCTGAAGAACAAGTCACCCCCTGGCACCTCAAGGACAAGGCCTCCAGCTGTTCAGTTATTCAGCCTGGATCATGGGCTCCAGCTGTAAATTCTGTTCTGCTAGCTTAATTCTACGCCATTTTTACATTGGCTTTTTTCAAAATGCATGTTTATTCTCTGTCTGCCTTCTCCCATTGGCTGTAAATGCCTTTCAGGGGGTCACACTCTAAAGTGCACTTGTCTTTATAAAGCTGCTCACAGTGCTGCATCAGGACACCTGTCTGCAGAGAGGAAGGTAGGAGACGTGCGTTTAGGATGGATCTGTCTGAGTCCACTCACAGTGCTGAGCCAAAATGGAGCAAACAGTGGGAAAAGCAAATCTCTCTTGTCCTGTCTGAATGTCAGCACGCATACAGGCACAGACATACGGACAATAGCAACAAATGCATAGCAGGGCTTCATACTCATCTTCCAAGGCAGCCTGGGAATGCTGGATGTGCTGGCCTGCCTTCTCCTTGGATCTTCATCTGATAATGTTTTTTCTCACTTACTTAGTGGAGCAACTCCTCTTCATTTATGTTGCAGCAAGGCTGGTGTGTTCATTTTCACAGCAGGGGCAGAGAAATCACACAAGGTTGTAGAAAGAGATGTGGGAGAAAAGCATGAACTGAACCCTCTGGCAAGTCAGGACAGGTGTCTTTACCGGCATTTCAAAGGGACGTAGTATTTGAATAATGGTAGAAATAGAGTGGAATTAGGAGACGCCAAATTGGGCTGGGAAGTGGGGTGTGCATGAGACTTCTGAATCATTTTTCACAGGAAATGGCATTGTTTCAGCCCTGTGACTCCATGCTGGCCAAAGCACGAGGTTAGAGCAGTGACTAATCTCTACAGCTCATTTAGCTTGTTCCTGTTCCAGGAACAAGGTGGTGTGTCGAAGCACGACTTTCACTTCTGTTCTACAATAACTATTTCAGACTCTTTGATTCTATATATTGATCACAGATATTCCAGACAACAGCTCTGCTCTTTTGGAGTGAGTGGTGAGATCAGACACAGACTTGTTTCTAGTGCCTAGACTGGAAGAGCCTGTAAGCAGTTCTGGTCTAAGTGCCTGTGTGGCTGAGGTACAGGTTAGGCTTGTGAATGATGCTGACTCAGGTGACTTTGGAAATTTCTCTTCCGGATCACTTATGCCAGGGAATGCTCCCAGGAGTCAGTCAAATAAGTGCACAGCTGCCCCACAGGGACGAGTCAAAGGGAGTTTGGACTGCTCTAACTGGTGAATGCATTGTGGAGGACAGCACAGAGCAACCTGGGGCTGGGCTATGGTGGCCGTCTCTCAACCCAGGCGTCCTCTGGCAGGCTGCCTGTACACCTACAGTCTCAGCTGAAAATGCAGCCCTGTCCCTTGCCAGCACCTGGGCCAGGGAAACAGTATCACAGGCTCCTCAAACTCCTTCCCTCTAAGATGCGATGTGGAAAATCCCCTTCCCCTGCTACCTTCACCACAAAGCCCCCCTAACTGTGGCTCTCTGCCACCATGTCTCCTCCCAGTGTCCCTCTGTCTTGCTTGCTTGCTTGCATTCTGTCCCTGAGGGAAGGCAGCTCCTGTCATTAAGGGACTGAATGCTTGGTTTTCTATTTGGCTAATTCTTGCATTATCTCAATCCCATGGGCTATGTAGAGGACCTGAAGCTAAAAAGG
Organism: Ciconia boyciana; assembly: GCF_034638445.1. Lineage (NCBI taxonomy): Eukaryota > Metazoa > Chordata > Aves > Ciconiiformes > Ciconiidae > Ciconia > Ciconia boyciana. The sequence continues at coordinate 1,557,343 of NC_132951.1, read as the reverse complement.
GCTGATTTGTCTTGTTCCTGCATTGTCTAATGGCTGTTGCCCATTTATACCATGCTCTAGAGCTTTAGTGACTCCACTCCAGTCCATTAGATCACCCCACTGAAGTGGAGAAAATGAACCATGTCCTTTCTTTGCCAGTGACTCTGTAAACAGTAAGAAAAGAAGAGAATTAAACCCTGCCCAGTAGAGAGATTGGTCTAACAATTATTTACTTTGAGCAGGCATATCTATATTAATTTGCTTTGGGTTGGCTTGATTTTCTTGATGAAGATTACAGTAGACAAGTTTTAGAGGAAAGTGAATTGCTTAATTGCCATTCAATACTGGGGGTATGTCTTGCCTTCCTGTGTTTGTAGAGATTTTTAATAAAAATACTTAGTTGGGATGAATGAAATATGAATGGAAATGTGTGTGTATCTGTGGGTGTGTGACTAAGCAGTAGCTTATATTTAAGCACATCGTTAAGCGAGTTAGTGAGGAGAGGAGTGTCGCTCAGCTGGCCTACTCTTTACTTTCACAGACGTGTACGAGTATGTGTTTTCAAGGCTCTTGTTGCAATTTCCTAATGAGCAGTAGGAAATAAATTATCACAGCACTGTGGAAATGGCATATATTCTAGCTGAAACAATCCATAGGATTACAGCAGTTCAGCTTCACATTTAAAGACAACAGATTTTTGTATTCCCTCTTTTGACTTGTCATATGGAAAAGTGAAATATTTTCCAGTGATTGTTTGTGTCAAAGTGTGATTCTGCCATTACCCTCCCAGCTTTCTGTGGTCTTGGTTTTTCCTTTTCTTTGCTCAACTGCTGAGCGTACAAATCAATAACTTGTTATTAACTCCTTTGGGAAATTTAATAGCTATTAATGGGATTCAACTAGAGGTTTACATGGTTTCATTTTAACATTTAAATAAGGCTTCAAAAGTAACTTTACATTAAGCTTCAATTTCAGACTGTCCTTCAAACTCTGATTTTCACTGATGAAAAGTTGAAACAGGGGGAGGTAAAACAGGAGCCTCAGCTGGTCTCACAGCCCTGCGTGGACACAGACATACTGAAGAGCAAGCATCTGGGTTTCATCCTGGGTTTCCAGTCTTTGATACTTTGATACAGCACAAAGTAAACAGCACATGCAGAAAGGCAGCCATGTGTCTGTCCTGGCTTCTGGAGCTCTCAGCGTCATGTCTCTGCAATTGGAGATGAGGAGAGTTAACTTTTTCTACTGCTCAGTTGGATCCCAGCTGCCCTTCTGGTTAACGCAGATGTCAGTCAGCCATGACTACCACTGCCTCTGGGGTACCTCTCACTTGACTAAAAATAGGCAGTCTTGGTAATCTCCTGAGAGATCTGGCTTTCCTGAAGTCTCTCATCTAGCTCCGCAGACCAGGAAGGTAAGGGACATTTTTGTTAAAAATCTTCAAATGAAAAGAATTACCTTGAACCTGTGGGATTTTTCCCATCAGTATCCAGGGAAACATCTCCTGTCCCTTGTCATCCCTGGCTTGCTCAGTAGGATGGGGATCTTGCAGAGCTTACTTGTCTTGGGACCACATGGCACTACTTGCAGCTTAAATTGTTAACACTGAGCATAGCAGAACAGTGTTGGACGAGGGATCCCACTGTCCCATGGTCCCGGGGCTCACCGGTGGTGCTGTTGGCACGTGCCTTGCTCGGCACAAGGCTCTGTGACTGAGCCCCCCTTGGTCCTGCTTCCACCCTAATAGATCAGTTTTGAAAAATGCCTAAACAGATATTTCATAGCTTGATGACAAGGTGATAGGTGTCTTAGAAATACCAAATTGAACCCTTTTAAGTTCATTTTGCCCTGTAAGCTGGGATAGACCAAGGTAATTTCAGCATTTCATTGTGTCATCTTCAGTTTAATACACAAATTACTTAATATGGAGTTGTGACTGCAGGAACACATTGCTGTTTCCTGTCCTGGTCTTAGCAATATTGAATTTCCCCAGCCTTACCAGAACTCAGCTCCTCATGCCAATCACAGAGACTGGTCATTAAAAACGGGAGAGAAGAAAAAAAAGGAGCTGTTCCTGTAAGCCGTGTGCTCCTGCTGACGGGGAAGGCAGGAAGGAGGAGATGGGCTTTGCGCCTAATCAGCCAGAGACATTGCACACTGCAGAGACAAACCCCGCTCTGCTTGAGACAGGCCTGAACTGCATCCTGGCTCCAAGTGACCTTGTTTAAACTGTACCTGGACCTGTCTCACCCGTCCAGGCTGCCTCTGCTGTAAACAGCTCTTTCCTCAGGAGCTCTCCTGACATACTGTTGACATGTTCTCCTTCTCTCCCCACAGTTCTCCCACTCCCTGGGGTGGCTGGGCAAGCTATGCTTTCATCTCGTATCAAAGACAGGGACTGTGCTGTAAAAAGCCATTGCTACTGGTGAAGAGAAGAAACGAGCTAGCATCACGTTATGGGTGAGGTGTGCAGGGAGAAAACAGGCTATCACCTGGAAAGCAGATCTCAGCCCTGGCCTGAACGTAACAGCCCTTAAAGCCAGTGGACATGAGGCCACGTACAGACATACTTTTTTTTCCTCTTATTTGCTGAAGGGGAAGAAAACAAACCAAAGAGTGAGAATGTAACGGAAGAGAGAGAGGTTTGAAGTCTAGAGCAGGAGAGCACTTGTATCATGTACTGTGTAGAGCAGGACCCGGCCAGAGGCTCTCCTGCCCCAGGCACGGGGACCTTGGCTCACTGGGTGCTGGGCTGGAGGCACAGTAAAGGCCAGGCATGTATATGTGTGTCAGAGTATGGGAGACACCAGACTGACCCCAGGGATGATGAAAGATGTTTTATTTGGAATTTAAGGAAAGCTTTTTGTTCTATAGCAAACAAGCCAGCCATGTGCCATGCGGTCTGCCAGGGCAATGCTCCCGTGCTGATGTGGGAGCTCTTAAGGTGTGCTGCAAAAGTGCGTGGCGGGCACACCGTGGGGGCTGTGTTCTGAAGTGCCATAAAGCGGCTATACAGTAGCAGTAGAAACGCTCAGGCTGGGGCCCCTATAGCAGGTTGCGGGAGCACAGCAGGCACTGCTCCAATTTGACAAGCACAGTGAGTGATTAATGAGCCAGGGAAAACAGGGTGACACATGCAAATACTAGAGATCTACAGAGGAAATTCTGAGGATCAAGTCCACCTTTGTAAACAGAAATATCTCTATTATTGGGGAAGACAAGAAGGGAGCAGAGAAGCTCTGTGACTTCCCCAGACAGTCTCTAATGATACTTTCTGCAGTTTGCATCAATCCAGATTAAGCTTTGGGCTGACACAGATGGATCTTAACTAGGCTCTCGTCCAATGGAGTTGCATGTTCCCCTGTCCCCTGCTTTCTCTGTTGCTGAGCTAGGCTCCACGCCTGACACAGAGTATCTGCACATCCCTTTGAGTAGCTAACCCTGCTTCCCTGATTGCTCTGCCAAATGAGGCTCTTGTTTCACTGCGATGAGGAGTGCTGCATTGATGAGGACAGTCCGTGTGCAGGAGGAAGTGGTTTTGGTCTGTAACTTTAGTTGTTCCAGGCAGAAATTGGAGCAGCTCAGAGAACTGCTGAAGGAGGCATTCTCAGTCTCCCCGGGTGCCTCTCCCAGTGTAAGGCCACTTACAGTGCTGGCCCCTGAGAACTTCAGTGATGGGCTGGGCCTTAAAAAAAAGCTCCAAGTTTGGGAAACAATGTCAAACAGAGTTGTGGTCAATGTGAAATGCCATTGTGGTGGCCTGGGATGGTGATGTGCTCATCTGGGGCAGGATGAATGGTGCAGAGCAATGCTCCTTCCAGCTCTGTGCTGAGAGCAGGGAATGTGGCTCCCGGTCTCTCTCAGCCCTGAAAAATGCACGTCAGGTTCTGCACACGCCACAGACCAGCCCAGTTACTGCAAACCTGTGCAAGTGGAAGTCTGCAGCAGTGCTCTGGAGGCACCACTAACTAACAACAGCTGCTTTTCAATGATTCACATAGGACTGTATTCTCTTTCGGAAAGAGATTTCATCGTGGCCTCTAAAGAGGAGATCAGTAATTATTTCTCTGCTCTCCATCTGTGGAGGAAAGCCTTGACCTTCTGGCACATGGTTAGATACTGAAAACACTTTGCTGCCAAAACAAACTTTTGAAAATTTCCCATGTTGCACAAGAGGGGAGAAGTTTTAGTATGAGATTTTCAGAGCTGTCTTGGAGCCCATTTTCTTTAGATAGCAAATGCAGATTTGAAAATCTGTACTTCGGTGTAAGTAAAGTTGAATAATGTGGAAGCTCCTTGAGCCATACTGCAGTTTTACTGGGACTCATCCACAGACAGTTGTGGATTCATTTGCATCAGCTTGAGTCTTCATCCTGTGCCTGCTGCTCATACAAGTGATCCCAGGGGTCTGTGGTGCCCTTTCCACCAGAGTGCAGTACCAAAGCAGGACCTCAGCACAGCCTGGTAAACATGGAATAATTATTCTGGGGCAAGTGGGGACATGAGAAGCACGATTGAACACGTCATGTGTCAGTCAGGGATGCCCATATCTTTAGCAGATAAGGGAGCAAGGTAATTGACTTTTCCAGGCTTGTGTTATCTGGAAACTTTCTCCCAGCTGGTGTGAGACTACAGTAACACAGAGTGGTTGGTAATTGCGATCTGCACAATGCACATGCTGCTAAGGTGAAGCCTTCTACTTCTTGAGAAGGCGCGAGCTTGGAAGGGTTCTGGGCTTGATTGTCATTCTAGACAAGTGTATCCTGACATCCTTTCCTTTTTACTATAAATCAGAAGCAAAATGAATAAATTAGTTATTGAAGTTCCTTGTGGGCTTCATTGATGCGATTGCAGGTGGAAAAGACAGGTAACATAACCAGAGGGAATTGGTGTCAAGGCTGCTCCTTACAGACCCAGATTATGTCACCAATCAGCTGGTGAAATAAAGAGATTTCCCACGTATATTTAGTAAATCAACATGACAATGTCATATACAATCGGAGTTAATTAGGCAAACCTTCTTGCTGTGTATAGCATACCTCATGCCTTAAAGGTAGAGAGGCTTCCGTCATTACTGCAGCTTTGCAAGTGTCAGGGGGAGCTGGTTGGTTGCAACTCTGCGTTGAAGGGCACCTACAGAAGCATCCTCTCCGGGCTGCTGCTCAGAGCAGAGCTAGGGGAGCTCTGGGCTGGGCAGTTTCATGCCACCAACCCCAAGAAAGCTGAGGCCTGGCCTATAGCACAGGGTGCTATTGCGAGGGGACACTGCTGCGGTTTGACATAAAGGGGAGATAGGAATGATTTACGGCAAGCCTCATGTTTCCCGCTTAATCTCTGTGCTCCCCGTGTTTCCTTAGGCCCCTGTGAACGTGACCTGCCATATTGCCAAAAGTCACATGCTTGTCCCCCAACAGCACCCGCTGCGGGATGCTGTTTCTGACATACATGAGACTCACTTCTCAGGTCAAAGAGGGACAGAAGTGACAATAACCCCTGCCCCTACTCGAGCTGCACACAGCTTCCTGGCATGTCTAGGGCAAAAGGCATTTGATCTCTGAAGGCCTCTGCCTCACCTCTGCCCCAGGGAGGAGAGGCCAAGTGTAGGGCAATGGAGTGACTTGTTCAAGGTCAGCCCATGTCAGAGCCAGGAGCCCTCCACCATTTCCTTGCTCTGACCGTGGGACTCCCATCTGGTTTGATTCAGCTGTCAATCCTGGAGCAGAGAGTGGCAGTAACAAAAGGCTTTTTCAGACATAATCCCACTAAACGGAGACAATCCTGTTATGTTTCCAGGCTACAGGAATTGAGACTTCAGTGCCAGAGTATGAGGACTCTGCCCTAAGGGCTTTGTTTCAGGACTTAATGTCAGGTGATCTCAGGGCCAGCCTGGTCTTTGTGCCCTAAAGCAGCACAGATTAAGCCCTAAACATGTATTTTTAAACTGAGCAAAGCCCAAGAGGTGTGATATGCAATCTGGGATGGGGAGGAAAAACCACACCCGCATCCCAGTAAGAGGGATTAGTCTGGCCAAGACAATAGCAGCCGTGAATCTCCAAGGGGCATGGCCTGACATGCCAGCTGAGGGCTGGGCTGCCCTCCCCATGCCAGCTACACCAGCCTGCCAAAGTTCAAATGTCTGACAAGCATCACACTGCAGCTCATGTATTCCCAGCCCATGTGTCCCCGATCCCCAGCAGAGGCCAGTTAATACCCAATTAACAGGACTCTCTCTAATGAACTGAGCCTTAACTGGCAGCCACTCCATCCTTTAATCTCTCCCAGCCAGAGTGGAAGGGCTTGGCAGGTGTCACGTCAGGCTGGGGTGACAGGGCAGATCGAGTCTGCCAAAGCATAGCCACCTGTCTGACAATCCCTCCCCGAGCCTTCCCCCCCCGGAAACACGATTTACCCCAGGGCAAACAGCACACGCAGCCCTGCTTCCATGTTCATCCCTGCAGGTCTGAGGAGCTCATCTCTCCCTGTCCCTCCCACCCCGCTGGGCTGGAGCCAGGACACCTTACCTCCCTGGCCAGGGCGGTTTTCCTCAAATGACTGTCTTGGCCAGTCACGCTCTGTCAAAGCTGTTCTTCTGCACCTGCCTGCCAGAGCCCCCTTTTCTAGCCATGCTCAGTGTGAAGGACTCAGTGCCACCGCATGTGCCCAGGCATCCTCTTTATGGCACTTGGTCCCCAAATGCACGAGTCAGCAGTCCCTTGTGTAAGACCCAGGGATGCATGGAAAACCAGACCTCACTTCAGGAGGTATGGCCGGCCCAGAGACCTCATCAAACAAACCAGGACTGGGCATCTTCAGCTGTTATTTCTCAGAACACAGGGGAGCCACCCACCCCTGTCTCATGGGTCCCCTCAGCACCCCAGAGGGCTGGAACTTGCTGTAGGGAGCTTTAGAGGTAAGCGGTTCCGGAGTTAACTTGGCTTTGGGAGCATCAGAGTGAAGCTGTTTCTGCTGTACAGGAGCGGCTGCCTTACTTTGCAGGGACTACTGTGCAAACTAGACGTTCCTCTCCATGTTGATCTCAAAAGTAGAAATCTGAGATATTGTTACAAGCTAGGAAATTCCCCTACATATCATATCTCAGTTCCCCCAGCCTTATCTCCACTCGCAGGAGGCTGTGTGCATGCAATACGCATCCCAGCAGCCTCAGGCAGAGCAAAGCGTGAAGATGCAGCACAGTGTGGGTGCTGTGGAATTTGGGTTTTGGGCCAAATGAGGCCACGGGGAAAGAAAGATCACATGAATAGTGATTTCTGGTGGCTAGAGACATCCCACCCTTCTCCTGTGCCTCTCTGGCTGCAGATAGCAGCAGCAGAAGCTGGTGGCGGGTTGCACTGGAGCCAGTCCTAACCTGAGCGCCTGGCCTGCCGTGGAAATGTCTGACTCGCCCCTTGCAAGCCAGGGAAGTTACTGCTTTTTGAGTGGGAGTCAGTCTGTGAGTGGGAACAACTGCCATTCCCAGACTGACCCCTCCTGCAAGGTGCCCAAAGCCCTGCAAACAGCTGTGTTTTTCAATGGTGAGTTTGTGAGAGGCAGTACTTAGCATGCCAAAGCGATATTGTAGCACCCCAAGTCATCATTAAAGATGACTCCATCTTCTGCATGCTGGGCTAGCACAGGGCTTATTTCAGCTCAGCTGTGCCAGTGAGTTGAATTTATTTTCCTAGTTGCAGTTCTTGAGTTTCTGAATTTAGAAAGCAATAGGTGGGATGAGCCCCACACAGGACCTAGCTTCATTGTGATGAAAAAATAAGGATCATACGAGAAAGCAATTAGGCTGCATCCAGGCTACCAGGCAGAGCAGGGGACCCACCCGGAACCTTCTCTGTGTCGTGCTGGGGAGGGTAGGAGAATGGCTTTGAATTACCCTGAGTAAGTCCTACTTTGAGCTGTTTATCAGAAGAACTGAGGGGCCAGATTAGGCTCCACAAGGAAACAAACTTCCCATCTCTCCACAGCACGGCAGAACGCTGCAGGCGGGAGGGGAACTCCTCTGGGGCTCCAGAGGTGACAGCGATTACTGTGCGATGGGCATCTTCCTTTCCTCAAACTGTGCTGCAGAATTAGAGTGAATTCAGGTGGCTTTGCCCCATGTAGTAGGAATTAGGATTTGACAGTCCTGTAGAAACGGAATATTTACAGTTGTACTGGGCTGTCAAGGACGGCAGCTGCTCACCTCTCCACAGCTATGGTATGGACGTTGATGACTTTCCCCTCAGTGCTCCAGCTGTTTAACTGGTGTTTCTGGGCATGCCAGGAGCTGCCAAGTCTGGATACAGGGTGAGGGCTGAGTCTCCAAGTCCAACAGATAATCACATGGTATCATTGCATTATCATATTTCCTTCATCTGCAGGTCTCGGTATGCTTCAAATGTACTAGTGAAGACTAACACCATCCTGGGAAGGGGTGAGATAGTATTAACCGAGCTTACAAATGGGGAAAGTAAGACTCTGAGAGAAGAAATGCATTTAGACACTGGCTCCTGTCTCTGTCAGGTGCCTGCAAGAAGCTGGGCCAAAATGGATTTGCTTAAAGCCCCAGAGCAAATCGCTGGAGCAGATCTAGGACTCTGTGCCCCAGCCTTTGGCTGCCTTAGCCACAAAATAGCTCCATCCCCCAGACTAGGAGGGGAGACACTGGGAGAAGAATATCGTCTCCTAAGTCACAGGGCTTCTCCAGATTTTTGAGGAGTTTTTAAGGAACAAACCTTTGAAGCACTTTCTTCTAAGTATTGGCACAGCCCCAGAAGCTGTGATACAAGCCCCTCACACTCCTGGTACTGTGACAGTCTCTAGCCTGGTCTGAATTTATGTTGGTGCCTGTTGCCTTGATGCTACGCGGAGCCAGGCAGCTCCTGCCGTGCAACTTTGCTCTTCCCCCAGCCTGGCAGAGAAAGGTTTGAGTTGCTTAGTCATCGTTTTCTAGAAGCCACTGGCCTAAACCTGAGGAAGCAGGCTGGATCCTAAGGGATCACTGAAGAGCAGTAGTCAGGATCCTGTGGGATCTGTGCAGACATATTGCCGGAGCAGCTTGTGCAGCTCCCCCCACTTTGCAGCTAACAGTGTGTAACAGAAGAATTGAGTGTGAAACAGCTTCCCCGCAGACCCCATTAGCCTGAGCTGGCAATTGCCAACATAAGGCCGGGCCATGCAGCCCTGGAGAGATGCTCGAGCTAGTACGGCGCATCTTGTCAGAGCTTCCCAAAGCAGGAGGGAGCAGAGAGTCAATGAGTGGACGACTGTACCTTCTTTGCTCTTAGGCACAGGGCTACCACTTGCCCATTGCTTCCAAGCAAAGCCCTGCTCCCTGGCCCACGCCAGCAGGAGGATTCTCTGAAGGGGCAGGCTGCACCGAGGGTGTCCTTCTGCCTCTGGTGGGGTGGGGCTTCTCTCTACCTTAATTTTCTCCCAGATGAATTTCTCCTGTGCCTCTAATTAAGCTTCCCCTTTGGCTTAGGAGTGTGGACAGTCTGAGCATTTGTAAATTACCCCATCCACCAGACAGGCTTTGTCCAGCTCTCAGACCTCTAATTATTCTGTTCAGCCCCTAGAGACAAGCGATCTGCTGGAGACAGACTGAGCAAAGAATATCAGGTGTGATAGACCCTGCTTGGACAGCAGCCCTGGAAAACACGGCTGCTGCTGCCCAGCACAGAGCTGTTGAAATACAGCCTGAACCTGTACCAAGCAGAGCTCTGTGTTTGCACATAAAAAAGAAAATACTCTTCCCTGCTTGCATGTCTGGGCTGGGCGGTGGTCAGTGTCCCCCCTGCTGTGTGTGTCACAGGCTGGTGCCCTCACATGGCAAGCGCCGGGCACAATTTCCTGCCAAAGTGCAGAACTTACGGCAGGTCACCCTGGGCTGTGCACAGCCAGTTCTGAGCTGAGTCTCTTCCTCCTTGCCACACACACCACTGCGAAGCTCTGATCCCAGGGAAAAGGGGATGACTGTCCCTGCCTCAGGTGGTGACCAGCAGCTGGAAGCACCACAATAGATGACTCCTGTTTGCTGTCTTGATGGCTTCCCAGCAGCAGTCCTTCAAGGAGCTCTTTGGGTGGGCATGACAGCACCTTGAAAGCAGTGCAGTAGGCTGCTTTGGGTGAGTTTAGACATATTTATTTAACACGGCGTATGAGATTCAGTTTATCATTTGAAAGAGACACGTCACAAGTCACTTGCAATCTCTTCTCTGCAGCTCCTTCCCCAGAGCAGCCTTTGCGAGCGCATGAGTATTTGGATTTGTTTACAGGAAGCATTTGGAGAATGTGGCCATTCTGGGGTTTCTGTTTTCTTATAAACAAACATGCAGGCAAAAGAGTTGGTCTCATACACTGGGCTGTGCAGGACAAGGAGTAAAAAAACTTGCCCAGCTAGGCTTGACTGGGGAGGCACAGGGAACGCCGAGCCCAGCGACTCCTGCTCTAGGAAAGAGGGGTACAGGCAGCCCTGCCCAACGCCTGACAGTCACTGCCTCGGGCATGGCATAGGAAGGGTGCATCTTTGGGGGAAGAAGACGCAAGCAGTGTGTTTGCCCTCTCCCCTCCAGGGCAGGGCAGCCGCTGCAAGATCACTCTTTATGCAAAGATTAAAAGAAAAAAATGCACTTCTCTGAGCTAGCTGCTTTGTCTAAGTCTTGAATGATTTTCTGTCACTAGGTATCAAACTGTAGTTGAAAGGATTTCCCGTTGACATTTAGCAGTATTAAATTACAAAATAACCACAAGTCAGCCACTCAGTATGATATAAACAGTGGGATTTGACAGAGCTTTTTCTGGCCTTGGGGACCAATTTACTCATTTTTACAGTCCCAACTCCAGTCATCCGCTGGTAATGCACAGCGCCTTTTGGACACCATCTATTTGGAATTAGAGACACATATGGCAGAGTGTAATTACCTATTTATTCTGCTGCTGAATCAGCAAACTGAGGCTAGTTAACATTACAGCTCATAAGCCCCTTTCATAAACATGGGTCAGTGCTGGAACTGGGCAAAATTAATGCAAAAGAAAAAAAGAATTCCTATTGAAAGGGGAGCCAAAAAAATCAGATGATTTAACAGGGAAAAAATGGACTCTCAATGCTTTCTGCGAGGAAGAAAATCTGAGGAACCACAGCCAGGCTTCTGGGAGGAGGAGCCTGGACCATCGCTTATTCCCACTGGTGTAAATCGGGAGTAGCTGTGGAAATGTCTTGCTGAAAGTCTAAAATAAATGAGAAGGAAATCAGGCACATTGGCTAGAGCTCCGGCTCAGCTCCCCGAGGAAACAGGCAGCTGGTCTCAGCTCGGAGCTCTGCGTACTGCCACCCCACGGGGTCCAGCTCAGGCCTGGTTTTATGCTGGCTTTTGGGGTTGGACAGCGAGTCACACTTGTTTGCACCAAGAATGGATTTAGCCCCTTGTCACCAGCTGCGACACTGTGGCTGGATGCACATGGGACTGCCTGAACTGGGGCTAAGCACACCCCCGGCTTCCTGTCCTATTTTCTGCCACCCCTTGTAGCCCTCCATGCAGGTTAATAACCAGTGGCAGAAAGCGCTTTGCAACTCTCTGCGAAGCTGAAACATTTCCTGGTGAGTAAATGGCAAAGCAGCCAAGGTGGGGAAAGCTGCTCAGGCAGGAACGCTGCGGAGAAGTGCTGCTTGGCTGACACGCCGCAGGGGCTTCCCCAGCCTGCCAGCCCCACGGAGAGCCCCAGCCTGCAGGACTCCACCTGCCCAGACAGCTGCAGAGTGCGACACTAAATGTGATGCAGGCGAAAGGGTTAACTTCCACCCGTACCAGCTGCTCCCAGCCAGGAGCAAGGAGCAGTGTCCTGCCCTCTGGGCAGACCAGCCAAGGGGAATCTGTCCAGTGGGTAACTGGATCTCCCAACCCTCAGGGCTGTTAGAGCCGAGTTTCTGGGGAACCGGACAGGCTTCGGGGCCCCTCCTCGTGCTCCCACCCCGCCATCACCTGTCACGGTAGAGCCCACTCCCCGTTTCCAGCATGTTTCCCTCCACTCCCTCCATACAGCCTGCTGTGGGACCACATGCTTTAAATAAACCAGGGCTTTGCAGAAGAAAAAACCCACCACAGAGAAAGGAAAGTCTCTACTAGCTAATATGGGATGGGAGGAGGCAGAGAGGGATTTGTGGGAAGGTCTGAATCTCTCCCCCCAGTACCCCCAGGCTGGGTGCTGCCATCGGCCTGGGCACTCTGGGCTTCTCCAGCGGCCTGGCAGCACAGCCGTGCCCTGCCCCGTGTGCTGGAGCTCCCACGCACACCAGCAAGAGCTGGCACGAGTGACGTGCAAACCCAGGCGTGATCTTGATTGACTGCAGAGCAGCCCAGACCTCCAGCCAGGCAGGGAGGCTTTCCACTGGCCTTGGGTCTGCACAGCAAAGCGTGCTGACATGGCCCTGCAGAGCCGTGTGTCAGTGAGCAAGGGCGCTGGGGGCTGCTCTTTTCCTGTTAAGTGGCATGTGTGCAGGGCTCTGGGGAATCTCAGCGCCCATCCGCTCTTGATGCAGGATCTAATGGCTTCTGTCTTAATCCAGGCACTGGCAGGTGCGTGTGAGTGTGGGCGTTGTGTCCTTGTCCTGGGGTTTGCTGGTTTACAGTCTCTGGACATGAAACATCGTAACAGCACAGCGCTGTGGGACCGCCGGTGAGCAGGCAGGGACATGATCATGAATGTCACATAGCGAAAAGCTGTGTGCCCGCCAGCCTGGGGTACAGGAGAGGTGTTCTAGGATTAAGTAAAGTTTGCCATGTTGCAGCGTGACATGTGTAGGGCTGGTGGCTGGAGAGTGGGGAGGAAGGTGAGACAAGGCTTGTCAAACAGGGCACGGAGTCAGGATCTGCTGCGGGGTCCAGGACTGGAATGCAGTGCAGGGAGGGGCTGACCGCTCACAGCACTGCCCGGAGGAGCAGGGGTGATGCTGGGCAGAGGCAGCAGGAAAGGCAGACCCTTGGGAGGGCAGGGAGGACAGCTGAACACCATGGATGTGGAGCTGGGTCTCTGCAAGGGCAGGGCTGAAGACTCTCTTGTTTTTGTGGTTAGTGCAGTGATGTGCAGGGCAGTGCAAGCAGCGTAATGCTGCAGGCCCGGAGGGAGCGTGCTCTGCGGCAAGGGCTGGGCAGCAGCTCAGCTGGTCGAGGGCAGGGAAAGGAGGCGGCTTCCCTTTCTCTCCATACATAGCAAAGAGGCAAAATAATAGCAGGAACCTAAGCTGCCAGCAGAAAAGCAAGAGACTATTCTGGAAAGCACCAGCTAAAGCTGTAGGAACCTGTTTCTCCTCCCACTGACTTTCAAAGCTTTGCAGTGATTAAGACACACATCACTGCCAGGGCTCCTCAGTAAAGCTGCTATTAGGTGGTTTCCCTGTGGGACAGGGTGAGGTACAGGACTTCACAATGATTTGAAGTGAGCTCGAAGAGGAGGCGTTGGTCCCCGTCTCTATCCACAGCTGGTCCTCACTCGGGCTTCTCTCTTGCAGGGTTTGTGGGCCCTGGTTTGGAAAGCACCTGTGAGCTGTGCTGGGCCCAGGACAGGTGGTGGCCCAGGCTCCACCTAGCCTAACTGGGAGTCTCACCTGGCTCCTGCTATTCCAAAATGGAAAGGAGCTGTTTTAATTTCCTGCCTCGACATTAAATTTGCCACAAACAGAGGGAGGGAACCGAGTTCCTTGGCTGAGCTTTAAACTTTAAGGACCGCAGCTGATGGGGAAGGGACTGGCACACCGGCGTGGGCACAGCCACCCTGTGTCTTTGCCCTGACAAACCTCATGCTCTGGACAAACAAGTTCCCTGCTCTACCCAGCACCTAGGTTTCTACATTTATAAAACGGGGATAATAATGACCAGCTTCACTGCAGTGCTACAAAGGCTGATATTTAAGTCGTGCTTTTAGGCTCTTCAGGAAAAGGCGTTACTATGATGTGAGCGTGGCATCCTGGAGCGGGGCCCTGTCCACCTGCACTGCCAGCCAGAGGAGGGAGCAGCCCGCCGTCTCCTACAGGTGCACGCTCTTGTGCTTGTTCTCTTTTCATTTTTACTCTTCAAAGGGCTGGGCATCTTGTATGAGGGTGTGCAGGGAGCTGGGATTTGAACTCATTAGCTTTGTGCAGCCTGCACCTGCATCTCACTTATGTCTGCAGCCTGTGGGGAAACAGTTTTGTTTTCTTTTTTCCCCCTTTTTTTTGTTTAAGAGGGGAGGAGAGGGAAGAGAGAAAATGACAAGCGCTCAGGAGGACCAGCTTGGTTCTGGGCCAGGTGCTGCACAGTAGGAGCAACAAAAAATGCCTTAGAGGTAGCTGGTGAAACTGTTCCAGGGAATGTGACTGAAATATCTGTGCCTCTCGCTGTGCTAAGGCCTCATTTGCCTTGGGACCACATGCAAGAAGGGATCGTGCTGGGAGAGCTTCTCTGTGGCTGCTGGCTGGACGTCTCCTGCCTAATGCGTCCACAAGACCAACCCAATTTTAAATCGCCAGTTGTGGATGCACCTTGTTTGGTACAGGCAGAAAATAACACAAAATTCCTGCCTTTTCACCCCATCCTCCCTGCAGAGGGAGTGTGTGGAGAAGGAGGAGGGTTAGACCATAAAGCTGGATGGCAGGACTTGTATATCCTTATTCTTCCCTCTGCTATTATTCACTCTGCTAGCATGGATTTTTTTACTTGAAGCATTAGTTTCCCCATCCATAAAACAGAGATGGAAACTAGGAGCCTCACAGGAATATTCTACACCCTTCGGATGTAGTTTGTCTCATCTGAATTCACATCTACCTGCCTCTTCCCCCCAGCCCTCTATCTTTTTCTTTCTCTATGATTTCAGATAGACTCCCTTAAGTCTTGTTCCAGGCCTAAATTAAATGTCTGCTTAGAAGTCAAATCCCATCTGTGGCATGCCCTGTGACCTGGCAGTCTTCCTTTCCATCGCTTAAAGCTGGCAACGTCCCAGGGTCTCAGGGAAGTTCTGCAGAAGGATTGTCAGGCTCCTGGGATTTAGTTTAGATCAGTATTTCCAAGCCCAAAACCTGTTTTTGGGGAAGGGAGAGAAGAAAGCAGTTTGATGCAGAGTTTGAAATTGGCCATGTAAAGTCCATACACTTAAAAGTTAAAATGTGAAGCAATCTGTTTTATATCTGGATTTGTTGGATCCTCTTAAAGGCTATGGAAACTTAAATACAAGAAATCCTGCTTTTCCCACACTTGCTGTTCCTTGGTTATGTGCTCTTTCTACTAAACATCCTGCCCCCGGAGCGTGCAGCAGTTGTTGGTACCTGCTCTGCTGGCAGAGGCTGGTAAGAGGCTGCAGGTCGCACATCTTTTGTGAAAAGTCTGATTTTTATCTCAAGTGAGCATTTTTGCTTAATTTAATACCAGCACTTTGCAGTGTCTGAGCAATGCACAAAATGTACCTAATGAATGCGGAGGAACAAAAATAACAACAGGAAGTTGTTACAAAAGCAGCAGAAGATGCGATCTGCACCACGGCGGGATCAGGCTCCGGCCCCGCCGCGTACGCAGGAAACGAGCCACAGATGGGGTGCCAGCAGTGTCCCCAGGGAGGGAGACGGAGTTGGGACCCACTCCAGAACTTTTCCATGGGAATTTAGCAAGACCTATTTTCTGATGAAGTCGAAGTTGGCAGGACATGTAGCCGAGCCAAGGAGTTCACTCCAGAACATGGTGATTTTTAATAAAGTCACAATTGCTGCTCTGTGCTAAATGAGTCATTTTAAAGTCAGCCCCTCATAAAACAATCCCTTCTCAGATACTGCTTCCTTCTATACATGTTTCACCAGCACAGCATACTTTTATGGTGTAAACACTACCTTAACTTATATTGCTGCCGAACAGTTACTGCTTGTTCTCGCAGATTTCTCAACAGTGAAATCCAGGGCCATGCACAATGCCAGTGAACAACGTGCTTGTAGAAAGGGGCGGCAGAATTTTACATCCAAACCCCAGTGGCGTGAGCTGCAGTCACGGTGACAAGTGCATTGACGTGTGCATGTGACACAGCCCCTGCTGGGGCCCAACAGGCCCCCCCCTTGTTCCCCGGCTGGTCGGGGTAAGGGACCGTGCCTTCCTGGCTGTGCGTGCGGCTGGCCAGCGGGACAGGCAGAGGTAGCTGTCGGGCTTCTTTCCGCAGCAAGGACGCTCATTTGATCACTTTCTAGTCCACTGATTTTTCACAAACTTTGTCAAACTGAAATCTGTGTTGGAGCCTCCTTCAACTGCCTGCCAAATTACATAAAATTATTTAAAATTGGCCAGTGAGTTAAAAAGATAGCGGGTGGAGGAGGTAGGGGGAGATGACAGATGGACGGTGTGAATGCAGAAGTCTTGCATCCTTAGGAAACTAGGCTTAAAACATTCAGAAAACTGAAGAGGTCTCTGATCCGTAAACCCCTTTGTTCCAAGGCACTAATCTACCCAAACCAACCAAGCTGTTGAAGTGCAGGATGATTTAGTTTACTTGGTTTTGTTTATTTGCTTTCTGAGGACATGTGGGCCGAAATCATGTCTGAGAATATGGCATGTCTTGCATTATTTGACTGCGGATCACAACCTTGTAAAACAGCTTTTTTCTAAAATACACAGTGTGAGTATTTGTAACCTGAATGCAAACTGCCAAACACACGTTCACAGAACTCTGGTATTTTTGTTTAATATGTATATATTTTCTTTTACAATTTGGACCTAATGAAAAACATGTGGTTTGTGCTGACTAAAAGGAATAATAGAACTTTGTGATGGCTGTGTCAGTTCCTGCTGGGCATTACCAACCGCGTGTACTCTCTTGCTGGCTTGTGACTCCAGATACTGCAGAATAACTTGAACACGTTCCTGATCCCCACCCAAACCTGAACATTGCGGTTTTCAAAATGCTGTTGTCTTGGCAACCTTCCAGATCCTTTCTGGGCATTTAAAACTCGGCTGAAACTAGTGGAGCAAAAGCATGTTTCAAGTGTTTTCCCAGGCCTCTAGCACAACACCTGACTGCGACCCTGCTTTCTTCCCGATACTTGGTTGCTTCACTTGTCTTTGCTCTTGTTTCTGCCAACAATGGCACCGCTCTGGTACCTCCCTGCTTCCTTCCTGTTTAAAAGAAAACCCCATATCTGCCCAGCATTTGAACCAGGGGCACCAAAACATTTTTGTTCTGTGGTTATTCACAACTAAGAACTGCAGTGAGGACAGAGATGCTTCACGGGCTGTCCGGAGAGCTGAGTCAGCACTTTCAACTTCCTGAGTGATACAGACTCAAGAGGGCATGAAGCAGGGCTGCTGCTTCAGAAATGGCACCAAAACACTACAAATGCAGAAAACTGCTCAAAAAAATGTGAATTTGAATGAGTGCCATTGAAACACATATAGGAAAATCCTTCATTGTGAATGTAAATTTAAACAAAATCGTCTGCCTCCTGCGTTCCCACACAAAGGAAACCCGCTGCCTCTTCCCTAGGAGAGTGTTTTACCAAGCTCATATGAAACTCTTTTTACAACATCCCTTTGTCTCTCTTGGAATCTGACCAAGAATTATAAGCCTTTAAAGAGAGCTTTTTGCTTGTTCAGGCCCAAAGGGAGTAGCTGGGTATAAATAATAGATCGGCCTCTACTGTTTCCAGTGTTTCTGTTTTGCTGCTCCTCACAGACACAACCTGGGAAAGGTGTGGCGGTGCCTGTAGCAACAAGAGAGCAGTTATCTGGTCTCCCTTGAAGGAACATGATGATAAAGTGAGGAACAGCTGACAGGACCAGAGCTGGTATGTGTAGCCCAGCGGACGTGACGTTCCAATTTTAGAAAACTACAACTGGGGAGACTCGCTCGCTTGCTGGACCTTGCTGCTGTTTTCCATACAGGGAGCCTTGGGACAGCAATGTCTTATCTGTCCGGCCTACTCAGCAATAACAGCCCCTCATCCAGGCAGCTGATGGTTAACAGTTAATACCTTTGGATACACCTAGCTAAGGAAAAATGTTAGGGATTTGCAATACACAGCCAGGCAACATGAACTCCTTGTTTTTCCAAGGTGAACAGCTCTGCCACGTCAGCCTGCAAAGCCACAGTTATCCTTTGTTTCCACTTTTGCCAGTATTGCGTCTTCCATCTCTCACTTGCATGTGAGCATCAGTGTCGCAACCCCAGTGGTCCAAGCAGTCCTTGCTTCCTGCCCACCCCACTCCCACCCATCCCTGCCTTTCTTCTCCTTTCATCTTGTGCCTTCTAAGCTATTAAAAAACATCTCCCCACCTTTCGTAAAAGATACCCTTAATTGTTCTTTCTTCTCCCCCAGTGTCAAATTCTGCCTTGAATTGTCAAGTTTGACACTGGCAATTTAGCAGAATCCCAGTTCCCACCCCCTCTTCTCCATTGCTGTGGTTTGTAAGGAAGGGAGTTAGGGGCTGTTGCATATTCCCAAAAGGAAAGTCTTGTATTTATCTCTTGGCAAGCAGAATTAGGAACCTGAGTGAGAGTATACAGACTTCTGCTCCCTTCTACTCCTCAGTTACCTTCTTGGTCTCTCTGGGCAGCTTAAGGCTTTTGTGCTGTTTTTACCAAGGTCAGCGATCTATTCCTTTGTATTCACTGTACTCCACTCAATTAGTTGAGGGCATTTAACATGGATTTTTCATATTTGCATCACAAATTCTAAATGATCCATGAAAAGCAGCTGTTCAGAAACTTCTGAATTCATTATCCCCAGTGTCTTGGAGTAAAGAAACTTTGCCAGCCATTTGATTGGGGCCCTGTGTAGTCAGTATAATGGGAAACTGTCAGTCATTTTTAATCTGCATTGAAGAAATAATGTGATGCTGTGGCATCTGGTTTCCATTTACATTCTCTACAACCTCTTCTTTACCTGACTTGCTGTTTACTAATAGCTGTGTCAACAGATCAGTAGCTGAAGACCTGCGGAGCAGCACCCCCACGGACTTTCAGTGTTGGCATGGTCATGTGCAGTGGTGTTAACATGCCACAAAACCATTTCAATCTCATTCCTTCTCTCTTCTCTTCCTCTAAAGAGAACATGCTTTAGATTTGAGCTGGAATTTTTTACTTTGCAACACAGCATTCCTTGGTCTTGTTTGCTGGCTCTTTTAGAAAGACCTAGGACCTTGACAAAACAACATGGTGATGTGAATAAAGGAGTAGAACAATAAAACCCCTGCCTTTCACAACAGGCCTTGATGCCATGGCCTGGAATAACAGAGGTGAGTTTAAACTTCAGAAAGTTTCAGCACAAGGTTTTAAGGATTGCTTTCCAAGTCAAAAAGAAACTGCAAGAACAGCGGGGAAAATGCAGAACACAGAGCATGCAGGTTCCTCTTCCCTAAATAAGCAACAGTGGGCTCTCCAGTGAGTGCTCTGGGTGTTAATTCATTTGGGGTTCAGCTTCCTTCTGGTTTTGAGGTCCAGTAGTTAGCAAAAGGAAAATTCATAATCTTCTAACCTGAGCTGTATTTGTGATATTAGCTCCCCTAGGTTTGCTTAATCATTGACAAGCTCAAGTAGAGGCTATGGAGAAGGACCCCATCACATTGCAATGAGCCGTGGCCATCTTTTTTGCATTGTCACTTTGTTTTCTAAATCCTTTACTTTGTGTCAATGATGTTTTTTCTACAGGCCTTAGCACAACAGCAGCTGAGATTATTTCTTAGTGACAGCCTCAATGTTTTCCTGTCTAGGCATTGCACAGCACACATTTTCAAGCTCACTAGTCATGCGTTTTCCCTGAACTCTAGCTCCTGCTTATGCAGCCCTTCTATGTCGTACTATGTGCATCGTCTTACTACATCTTACATGTGCATCCACATGTCCAGCTTACAGTACTACACACCTCAGCACGCATGGGCAGCCCAGCCCACACGTGCCCTCCTCTCAGCTCTCCAGCGCTCCCAGACACACAGGTTTGTACCGTGAGCACAGGATACAGCTAGAGACAACTTCTTATGCACCACATGATTCTTCTGTGTTACACACACGTGTGCAAACACCACACCAAAAATCACATGCACAGAGCTCTCATCAGCCCTTCTGCATCTTCCACCCAGCCAGTTTCTCAGCGGCCGCTGCATTCATTCGTACAGAAACAGTGTGGCTGAGAGCCAGAGGCTGGTCTTGCTTTCTCCTCTCTTTCCTTCCTTCCTTTCTTCGGCTCGCTGGGTGTGACAGTCTGAATGCAGTTGTTTATTGCTTTTGTTTCCACATATAATCAGATCTCTTTCCCTGACATTATGCAGCTCAGCACAAGCACTCCAGGTGGGATGAATCCAGTTCAGTGCCCTCCTCCCACCCTAGGCTGCTCCTATTGCTAATGAACTGCAAACAACCATGTTCCCCATGTTCAACCTTCACCCTGCCCGATGCATCCATAATCTAAATATAGGCCATAATTATTCCACTGGCGTCCGTAGACCCATTGACAGAACTGACAGTGGCAGAGGTCGGGAGACCCTTTGCACCTTTAATATATTCTCTTAACCATTTCCATGCCACTGATGGTTACAGTCTCCCTAACATCCAATAAATGTCTGGGATTTGTCCTTTGACTGTTCCAAATCTGTTTGTTCCTTAGTCCTCTCAGTTCCTGTACCACCAAACTGCAGGCTGATTATTTTCTTCCCTCTAATTGGGACACTTCGTTTGTTTATCTGGTTGTGCAATCAAAACGTGAACTCAGAATGCTCTTTTCAAGCCAATGACCTGCATCTCCCCCAGATGCAAATCCCAGTGCCTGAGAAAATGAGTGCAGGAATCGATCTCCTGGCCAATGCACTGTTTCCATGTTGGAATACCCTGGAAGCAGAGGCACTGACTTTCCATATTATTATTTTTATGGTCCTGTGGAACAAACACTTGAATATGGTGCTGTGTGAGTGAATAGCAGGGGGAGAAGCTAATCTGTGCTGTAAGAAATTTGATCACAAATCATTTAGAGAATGTAAATTGTAGGGGAGAGATGTCACTCCTGGCAGGAGGTCGCCTGTGTCACCTGTCAGACAGTCCCCAGTGGCGATCATGAAAATTTCTTTGTGCGATTATTAATAAATAAACATAATGCTCTGCATTTCTGCAGCACCTTTCACTGGAAGGACAGAAAGCACTTTAACACTAAGAACTATGCTATGCAATTATTTTCACTTCTTTTCAAAATATTATTTTAAAGGTCAAATTTGTCATTTGTTTCCTGGGATCATAAAATGGTATTAAATTTAAACTTCATGATTTCCACCTCCACCTCTGCTCATTTTGAAGTAAAGTATAATCTTCACTTTACATCTTGGTAAATTAAAGGAAGTGACAAGTCATTAGTTCTGAGATGTATGTTAAGGACTTGCAGTGCGGTAGCTCTTAGAGAGTGTAACAGTGGTCAGGAATCCCATGTGCTGCTACAAAGTACAAAGTTTTTGTCCCACAGAATTTATAGTTTAGTTCAAAACTAGGAAAAGCAGTAGAAGAGAAAGGAGGAGGTTGGATAAGACCAATCGTGACTGTTTAGATCTCCTGTAAGCATACATCATGTGGGACATGAAGTTATAATCATAAAATTGTGCGTAGTGATATATTGCTGCACTTCTAAAGAATTGGATCCTGGCTGTGCATTTCAGTATATGTGTCACCATAACTGTTAAAAAGCTAGAGGAATATATGGAAGAAGTGAAGAACAGAGGGAAGAAGAGCTGTTGATATTGTATGATCCCTGCGTGTTCTGCTAACCAGTATTGCCTCATTTTTCATTTGCATTCTTTTGTCCTTGTGTATCCATATTGTTAGCCTGAAATGTAAAACTTACCTGCAAGCTTTTTCTGGGCAGCAGTCTTCTTTTGTCCTGTATTTTTTGCACAACATGAAGCACAGTTTGGGTTCTGACTTATGAGTAGGACCCAGAAGTCCTACAATGTTACTAATCTGTCCTGCTCCCATTGAAGTTTATGGCAAAATTGATCCCACTTTCTCTAGCTGTGAAATTATATAGCACTGGTGCGATGAACAGATCTTAGAAGCGAAGAAGAGAACAAATCACGAAAGAAAAGTATTACCCAGAATAGATCCTTCAGAAACCATCCCCCATGAAAGGGGGCTGAGAATGGGAAGGTGCATGCATGGAGCTTCTGGCAGGGTCACACTTGTAACATCTGGCTGTGAAAGCTGGAAAGCGCTGCCAACTCCTTTTGAATAACAGGCCATGCTCACGGAGACCGAGCGTAACTGTGCATTCCTGCGAAACTCGCCCAGAACACTTGGAAGGGGTCGCGAGGAGGAATGTCAGGGAAAATAGGGGAAGGGCCTAGGACTGTTAAAGCCAGAGCTGCTCAATCTGGCTTCAATTGCTTTTCTCCTTTTCTTCCTTTTCTTTTCTCTTTTCTTTCCTTTCTTTCTTTCTTTTCTCTTTTTTATTTTCTTTTTTCTCCTTTTCCTTTTGTTTTCTCTTCTTTTCTTTTCTCTTACCTTCTTTTCTTTTATTTCTTTTCTCTTTTCTCTTCTTTTCTTTTCTTTGCCCTTGCCCTTGCCCTTGCCCTTCCATCTTCCTTTCCCTTTCCCTTTCTTCCTTTTCCTATTTCTTTTTCAAGAAATTCACTCATGGAACTGTAAGAAAGCAAATCTCTGCAAAAATACAAGAGAAATCCATCATGGCTGAGTAAGGGAAGGCATTTGGGTATTGCTAACGACCGGAGACACTGTATAAACAGGGACCAACTTAAGACAGGTCATTAAGAAAATAGGGGAGACAGAGCAGTAAAGCTTGTGCCTTTGCTACCCCAGTAATGAAGCAGTTAGAATGGTATATCTTTACTATCAGCTTAACATATGGTTTGAGTTCACACCTGAGCCCAAGCTCTCTGGTTACCCACACTGCCCGTGTGTCAGCGCGCCCCAGGCCCCAGCCCAGTGAGCCACATTCAAACCCTACCCAGAGAAGCAAGAGGGAGGCAACTAGTTTGAATTAAGGTGCTTCAAACTCCATCACAAATGGTGGTGTAAGCTGTAACACAGGTAGTGTGGGTGCAGCTTAGAGCTCAAACAGCAATAGAATAGTGCTGCTTCTAATTTTTATAGCTCCATATGTGTTGTGGCCAGTCTTGCTTCTCAAAGCAAGCCTTAGATACCGCTGACTTAGTACAGACACTACAGACACTTCTGCCAACAAGATGGTTAAGAGAAGAAAACTGGTGCAACAGATTGCACAGCATGGGATGTATCAGAGAAAGTACTGAAGCGACATGCCTCTGTCTCCCTGTGCTCTGTGCCACACAGCCTCTTTCAGATTTGTGACCCTCTGATCACAGGAGGTTGGGTAATCTTCCAGTCCCACAAGGTCTCCTACCAACCCTCTGAGTTACTCCTCACCAGACATTTCCTTACTGAGATGTCTGTGGGGCTCCCTCTCCCTATTACATGGATCCGCTCTGGGTCTGGCCACAGTCTGCAGCAATGGTGCAGGACACGGTTCAGGTCTTCTCTTTGGGTTCCTTCCCATCACTGACCTTCCTTCTCTCTGCCCTGTTGGAGTCTCTCAGGGTGGTGGCAGCAGCAGCAACCAGCTGGCCTGAGCACAGTGATGTGAAGTTTAGATATTTGCTTCTCTTTTGACCCCCTCTTGCGTTGTCCTTACACTGACACACAGACTGCTTCTTGTAGTGCGGTGTGACTCCTGGTTGTTCAGCCTGTTGCTCAGGTCCTGCTGTATCGGCAAAGGCAGCCACACCTGCGTTTCACCAGTAGCCACAACTTTCTAGTGGTGATGAAGGACTTCTAAGGAGCAGGCGCTGCAGCTGGGGATCACCTTTTTGTTTGACGTTCTCTTTGAAATCTAACTCAAGGAAAGCTTTGACTGCTTGGCATTATTTGTCCTATCTGCTTTCTCCCTCCATAGTATAAAGTTCCCAAAAGAGGACCATGGGAGATGCTGGCTGCAAGGGAGATCCTAGTGACCACATGCTGTCAAGAGCTGAGGTGCCAGAAAAGCCAGGGAGTCGTGAGTGGGCAGAGGGTGGTGCAGAGTCTGCAGAGACACCAAAAGGGAGGATGTGCTGGCTTTGGAGCAGAGGGGCAGTTACATGAACGGAGCTGCAGAAGGGAAAAATGCATGAGTCAATATTCATCCATATATTCATGATCTGTAGGCTTGAGTGCTGTGATGCTCATTATCTAGGCATGACCTTAAAAACTACAGTTGATTGAGAACACGGCAGCCCATCTGCTTGGCAACACAGGCTGCTGGGGGCCTCACCCCAGCACTCTGCTCCCTGCACTACTTCTCTGTTCTTGTTTGAATACAAATTCAAGGGCTCAGGCTTCATCTCCAAATCTTTTGCTAGGGGCTGAGACAAGGCATCCACAACTCCTTCTCTCTCAGGAGCACGAGTGAAATCTGTGTGTGTGGGACACACAACTTTCTCTGTGCCCCAGCTCCAGCTCTATACAGCAATCTTCCTCCTCCTCCCTCTCTCCCCAAAATAAGCAGCGACCACAAGCCTGTGTGCCTGAAAAACTCCATCTTCCACTTGCCCTTCCACAAAAGCAACAGAAACAGCCATCCCACAGCCCCTGCTAGGCAATGCGGAGCTCATGGCATGAGCTCTCTTTGCAGTTCAGGGTGGTGGTAGGTACCACCTCGACGGTTAGACAGGGACGGCCCTACAGCCAGCCTGGATGTAACAAGGAGAGTGTGCTATGGCTGACACTGAGGCATTTCCTCTGCCCCTTCGCTGTGCGGAGCGGCTCTGCTGGGGTGAAACACCTCTCCCTGGCTGTCCTCTCCTCACGGGAGAACGAGCAAATTCATGAATGAAAACTCACCATTTCCTGCCCTGCTAGTAGGGGACAACAGGCATCTTCTGTTTTCTCTCCTGCCCCGCCCTGTTTGCAACTGACCAAAGCAATGAATGAGAACTGTCCGCTGCCACTTAATCATTTAAAATACACAAGCGCCAGAAAAGAGGAAGCAATGTTAAATTTTCTGTCCATGCAAAAACTCCTTCTGCTCCTTCCTCCAGACACCTTCCTGAGCCTGCTTTCTAGCATCCCTTCTTCTTTAAAAGAAAACGTGTCTTTCTTCTAAGCAATTAAACTCTATAAAAAAAGGACATTTTCTCCATCATACTTTCCCATCTCCCCTTTCCTGGATGGCAATCACAAACTCCAGATCTCACGCTGCGAAGGATATTCTGCCACTGGTCACATCTGGTTCCCTGATGAGATCTGCAGGCGGCTGAGCTGGAGCATTCGCTGGGTCACGTGGTGGCTCTAGGTTGCCTTATCTTCCTGAAGACCAGCGCTTTTTTATCTCCTTTGATTCCATTTCTCTCTTTTTGCAGCACTCTTATCAGTTTGAGACTAAACTGCTGCACAAATGCTCGTGAGATCAATCTACAGATCTTAAATATGGTAAAAAAGAGGTGTTTCTCTGAGCAATCTGTTGGAGAGATTTTGTACTGACTTTTAGACTAGTTCCACACTGGTATGCATTCCTTTAGCATTAATGCTTCCTCTGGGACTCGAACCTTACAGAAATATGAGAACCGAGCATGCAGGCTGCAGACACACTATGAAAGCCAGCCTGCATGTAGTGTGTGTGTGGAGAAGACATGCTGCAGCTATGTCTGTGGAAAGAGAAATTCACAGCCTATCTGCTCTAGCTACTGCTGGAAAATGGAATCTCTTTAAACTCTGTCATTTTCATTTGAGGAAGAAGGCTTTTGGTTTTTTTTCTGAAAATAACTTCTAGCAGAAGTCTCCTCAGTGCACGCTATTAAGAATGGAAAATAACAAATAAGTCATTAGGCATATATTAAGTCAGTAAGGCCAGGTTTTTATCAATAATGGACTGAGGATGAAGGGTACAGTGACAGTTGCATTTAGCACTCAGAATAAAGTAAATCAATCAAATTGACTGTACGTCGATTTAAAATCCTTAAAGATTTGGGTCAAGATCATTCTAGTTTTCCCGAAACAGACTTGTAACCGGGAATCTTCATACCTGCAAGTAATACAGAAATTTTCCTGTTTAATTTTCTCAGCCTGCACCAATACCGTGTGTTTACTTGCTGTGCTTGGTTCTGTTTGAACAACTAAAATAAAGTGGCCTCACCAGCCATGGGTCAGCACTGAAACATTTGGGCTGTAAATAATGAGGAGGTGGTGGTTGCTCTACAACTGTGTGAGTATTAGCCATAAAAGCTTTAGAGGCATAAAAGAGTATTTCCTCATATTTTAGGTTAAAAATTAAGTTATTTAAAATACTTTTATTTATGTAGTTCTCCATTCCTTACAGGCTGATCTTCAGGCTTATACTAGCTACTAAGAGTTCCTTTTCACAGTTCTATTAGTGGGATTTTAAATACTGTAGATTAAAATGTACATCAGCCCATCCTTGAACTGTATAAAATAATGAAATTGATTAAATTAAAATGGTTAGCTGAGATTTGTGAATGG
Organism: Ciconia boyciana; assembly: GCF_034638445.1. Classification (NCBI taxonomy): domain Eukaryota; kingdom Metazoa; phylum Chordata; class Aves; order Ciconiiformes; family Ciconiidae; genus Ciconia; species Ciconia boyciana. The sequence continues at coordinate 1,530,913 of NC_132951.1, read as the reverse complement.
TGCAACCTTCATTGAGATGGACGTGTATAAAATACACTTCTTTTACACTTCAGGAGACTCGATCTGGAGACATAAAGCCTAATCTTGCCGTCCTTGGGCACAGCCTGCCGTGTTCAAAGGGAGGTGTCGCTGCGCAGGGGATGTGATCGGTGCCTGGCGTTAAACACACCAGGGCGAGCCAGGCCGCAGGATCAATTTGTGGCTGTTCTTACAGGGATCGAAACAAGGAAGAAGTACAGTGAACATCTTCTGGAAGTTCTCACTTTGGGGGTTGTTTAAAAGAGAATTTCACACAGAACTGTAGCATGGAATATGAAAGAAAGTCTATTTCTGTCAAGACTTAATTGAGGAAATTTAATTTTCTTTCCTAACTGAATTGCTGTTGATAATCTAAAGTAATTCTGTCTGGTCTGTCTAATTTAGCAATGAAAAACCTGGATCTTGAAGCTGTGCACAAGAATGTAGCAGATTTTTAAAAACAGCTTTTCTGAATAGAAAGATGGTAACTTATGGCAGCGTAACAAAAGATCTTTTTTTTGTCGTTGTTTTGATGTAAAACACTTAAGTTCTTATACCTCAATGCACTGACACTCTCTTTTTAAGAGAAAGAAATGCATTTTTGCAAACTGTACATCAACAGACCTTGGGAAGATTGAGTTTGGAGAAAAAAATTGAATTCATTTTGTTTCTCTAAGCACTTTCCCATGTTTCAGATTTTGTACTGATAGATTGATGATATGATTTGCTTTAAAACCAGGTGGCCTCTTAGTTTCCATCTGTTGTGTCTATTGCTCTGTCTCTAGTGAGAAGCATTGCATAGCTGTGCAGGCATCTGTACCCTTGAGAGAAAACTCTTTACGCTATCAGAAATGCTCAGGGAGAGAGAATCTAGTTTTACAGTATCTTAAATGTGAGACATGTCAGAAACTTGAGCCCCTGGAATGATCATGTTTATATTCACCCAAACTGAATGCACTGAATTTATATTAGCTTTGTGTAAACAACTTTACAACAAAAACAAAACCTAGTGACATTTCTGGAAGAAACAGTTCAAATCTTACAAAACCACCTGAATGTCTCGCAAACATTTGCTGCAGTTTCTTGTCTCTCTGGATGCCAGAGGTGGCACTGCTTTAGCAGTGTTTGCTAGACAGAAACAAGACTGTTTTCCTAAAAGTAAGAGTTTTGATGGATAAACAACGCCGTTTGAGCAAAGACCTGGCATGATTTTTCAGGTTCTGCAATACAGACTTACTTTGGAGCTTAAACTATGTGAGTGGAGTCTGCTGGAAAAAGTGACTTATTTGAACCAAAATGTCTTCGGTAGCAGGTTCCCCGCGGCTCTGGTGTAAGTGTAGGTGTAGGTGACGCAATCAGTCGAGAGAGAGGAGACGGAGCAGCCGAGTCTTACGCTCCACGCGGGCTGCAAGCGTTTCCCTAGAAGTTGTACGTTTGTGAATGTGACGCACAGAATGCAGAACGGGGCCTCTCCCCGCTGCTCCCAGGGAATGGAAATAATAAAGACTCGGTGCTGTTCGGCAGGGTGTCATGGTGTCTGACCGTCTTCGCTAGACAGCCGAGTGCGGCACCAGGACACCTGAAGGAATCTGGAAACACGTAAAGGCCAAGGCACAGGACAAACGGGCTGAAACTGTCAGTCATGTCCCAAAGAACGGGGCTCCCTGCGTGCGCGTGGTTTCCTTCTGGGTGCCTGGCGTTAGTTAATGAACCGGGCTGCCTTGGGCTCCCTCCGTCCTACCCGCGTTTCCCATCGCAGCTGAGGCGGCAGCTGTAATAAGCACCACACTAACGCTTACAGCAATGCAACCAGTCTTGCTTAGAGAACTGATTTAAAGAAAGAAACAACCTGTATTATTTTAACTGGCAAAGGGCTGAGTAGAAATGAAGGTGTACTGGCAAAAGGTGCTTTTGCTTGCCTAGCGTTTCATTTGCCGACTGCTCTAAGTCATGCTGGCATTAGCACTTTCTGCTGTGACGGCACCAGGAGCTTCCCAGTCGTACCAGCAAACACCTTCTGATGGAGCTAGGCCTTGGGGCACAAAAGTTGGCAAAATATGAGCAATCATGTTTCTCACCAGATGTGCTGCTACCCTGCGCCTTTCGCCCAGTGTAGACAATTAGACGGGACTTGCTAGTTTCATTTTTATTTATTGTGAAGTTCACTTTCAGGTTTTTGTTAACTTGTGAAAAATCCCGTTGAATTTCAAGTTCAAATTTAACTTAAAACATACCGAGTACTAACATCTGTCTTCATCTGCAAAACACAGCAATTTGCGAGTGAAGGATTTTCCAGCTGAAATGTTGGGTGTATTTTAGAGCCAGACCCGTTCAGACCCTGCTCCTGCAGAGGCACCTACGCGCGTCGCTTTAGGCGTGCGGCCGCGGCGGTGAAATGCACGGGATCCATCGGCGACGCGGGACCCGAGCGCCCAGCGGAGCCTGCCCGAGCCACCCTCCCGCAAGAGCACCCCGGGCGACCGCAGAGAAGCGGCGGCAGCTCCGCCGTTGCGCGCCGCCCTCCGCTTCGGCCGCCGCCGCCCCGCGGCTGGCCCAGGCGGCGCGGAAGGCGCTCCTCCCGGGCCCGCCGCCCTGCCGCTGCAAACGGGGAACCCCGCAAGCAGCCGCCGGGTCGTCTTTCAGGGCGGGGGGAGCCGCGGGCCTTTCTTCCGACACCCGGGGCGCGGGGAAACCGTCGTTTTCCGGGGGAGGAAAGGCCGCGGCGGCGGTGGGAGGGCTTCGCTCACGCTCTGTTCCACAGGGGCCGCCGGGCTTCGGCGCTGACGCACCGCGGGACGTGGAAAAAAACACCCCCCCGCCCCCCCCAAGGAGCGGAACCGGAGCGGGAGCGGCCCAGGTACGCGGCGCCGCGGGTGCCGGCGGCTCGGCCGGGCGGGCCCGCAGGTGGGCAGAGCGCCGCCCGGCACCGCCTCCCGCCCCGGCCCGCCGCGCGCTCCCGGCCCGCCCGGCCTGCGTGGCAGCCGGCGGGGCGCGCGCCCGAGCGGCGGCGGGCAGCGCGGGCGCGGGCGGCGTGCGCGCGCGGCGAAGTTGTCTGCGGGACGCGGCGCCGCTCGCTCGCTCGCTCGCTCGCTGCGGGGGCCGCGGCCGCCTGCCCGCCTCCCTCCCCTGCCGCGCCTCCTCCGGGACGGGCACCGGCGCTTCTCCGCCGCCTCGCCGGCCGCAGGTGAGCACGACAGGGCCCCGCCGCCGAGGGCCGCCGCCGCCGCCGAGGGCCCCGTGCCGGGGGTGTGCCCGCCGCGGGCCCCTGCGCCGCGCGGCCCCTCAGGCGGTGCTGCCGCGCCTCCGCCGGCCCCCTCGGCAGCCTCGGCCGGCCCGGGCCGCGGGTCGAGCGAGGGGTGGGAGGGGGGGGCGTGCGGCCGCGGTGCCGGGGCCGCCGAGGGGCGTGCGGGCAGCCGTCCCGGCGCGGGGTCCGGGCCGCGGCGCCTCGTGGCCTTCCGTCTTGCCGGAGCTGCCGCGCCTCCGGCCCCGGGGCCGACACGTGCCCGGGCAGGAGTGGGAAGTGAACGGGAATGTCACCAGAGCTGTGAGGGCTGGCGGGTCGTCATCGGCTCCGGTCGGGGCGGCGTTGTCTGGCAGCGTTAAGATTTGAGCGAAGTTAAAACTGTTATAAAAACACGACTGTTTGCGTGGTTTGGTGTCATCGCAGGTTTTTTTGAGGGCGTTTTGGGGTTTTTTTTACCCATTAAAGCAGTCGTGCTGCCAAGCACACATGCCCCGGCCGGGCCGTTCCCGTACGAGCGCCCCTCCAAGTGCCGCTGCCCCAGCGGGGAGCCCGGGATGCGCTTTCCTTGGTTTGTCTCCCCTCTGTGAGACCCCGGGAGCTCCTGGGGCCGGTGAGAGAACCCCGGGAGCTCGGGCAGTGCCTGGGCCCCGGCCTGAGACCCTCCCCAGCCGCTTCTCCCTTATGGTCGCCTGCGACTGCAGCTCCTGGCGTTCCCCTCGTCCCCTCCTGGGAGAGGAGTGTACCTGTTCTCGGGGTGCTCTCGTGTGTGCTATCTCAAAAGACAGGCACTCTGAGAGAAAACCAGCCCTTTAGGGATTACCACATTGCTTTTGAGAGAGCACATGTTAGAGCTGAACTATGAAATACCTCCTCCCCCCCCCCCCCAACATGTTATTCCCTCCAAAGTGTGATTTATACTTGTTTAGAATAATGGTGGATTTCTGAGCTCCATCTGTTTGTCTGTCTGTTCGCACACGCGGAATATTTCTGCCAATGGTGATTGCCTACGGCATTATTGCAGTATAAGTAGTTTGATAGGAAATATTGTAGCAATTAGAAGTCCAGTGATGCAAGTTCCTGACAGATTATGACTGTCTTGCAGTGGTTCCTTTAAAAGTTCATTTTTGTGAATCATTGTAAGCAACCGTTTAACTTCTGCAGCATTTCTACAGTTTTTACATTTTGAGACATCTCTTGACATTGAGACAAACTCTTTCCACTGTTGTTTTTTCCCTGTTGACATTCTTTGCGGCAGTCAATTCTTTTAAGCAACAAGAGAAAGAAAAAAAGAAAAAAGGAACTTGTTTTAGCTGAGAATGTTGCTGCCCCTGTTTCCTATGGTGCTATGCCTTAGGGACCTAAAAAAAACGGGGGCTGGGAGAAACTTTTATTGTGGTGGAAAAAGAGCATCTTCTGTGGGAAGTGAGATTTCTAGACGGAGTGTGAGTGACTGCTGTCACCCTAAAAGAACTTGTCAGAACAGAATCAACCTTTTGGTTTCTTAGCACCTGCGACGTATAAAACGCTTCTGCTTGTTTTGTTTTCCCTTCTTCTGGAATTCTGTTTCTTGACAAATACATGTTTTACAAGAGAGGATGGACATGTAATTTGACTACAAGTTTTAAGATACCTTTTCAGATTCTTCAGTATTCATTTTGTTGGGAGAAAAGAAGGTGAAAATGAATAACTTGGACTCCAAGCCCACACTGGGAAACAGATTTTTTTTTTTTTTTTTTTTTTGGTATTACTTGCCTTCTGTGATCCTACCCGAAAAGTTTTATGTCAATATATAATACTTAAATCTACATTGAAAATATTGAGCCTACACTGGCTTTCTCATTTCTTGTAATAATCGAGGCTGTACTAGAGAAAATGGGAGATTCTGAGATTTACCTTACAATATGCTTTTTGGCTTCATTCAGACCTACCTGTTGGTCTGAAGGCCTCTTTCGATGGCTTTAAAGAGTCTTTTGCGTACTGAATGATCTATTAATGATTGTTTACTCAGGGGAAAATGAGTTGGGTTTTTTTGTATGGGGATAGGAGCCAGAAATACCTGTGTGGGTTTTTCTGCTGCTCTACCTCTGCTTTCTTAGCTGTAAAATGGGGGTAGTTACCAACAAGTGCACGTCCCGCACACCTTCAGAACACACTTTCTAGATGTGTAGAAGACGAATTAGTGGATGTACTTTAACATCTTTTCCTACTTTATGTGGTGCCAGATATATTTAACCTCAAGGCTATGAAAAATGTATACACAACAAACAACGTGGCAGCACAGACTAGACCATGTGAACTGGAGCGGCCAGCAAGTGGGGCAGGCGGTAAAAATCAAATGTATTCATTCTGAATTTAAAGCAAGAAAATTGACTGTATGTTGCTGGAGGAGCAGAGGAAGTACTAGAGGAAGATTTCAAAAATGAAATGATGAAAGTGGATGTCAGTATGACCTCAGGGGCCTGACTTTTGCTCTGTCCTAAATGAACACCTAGTTGGGATACAGCCCCTACAGAAAATGAGTTTAACAGCCCAACTTGTGTTTTAGCTTTTGTCATTCTGATTTGCTTTTCTGAGATGATCTGTTTATAGAAGAGGTTGTTCACGGTTGTTCATCTCCAGCAAATGAGAAAAATAAATACATGGAACCTCATTTTAGTGGTTGGGCTCCTCTTTACCATTGAGTGAACATGTTTTTAAATGCAACTTCCTCAGCATTACTGTGATTCAACTCTCATCTAGATAGACAGTGGCCATGATGCTCTGTATGGTTTGAGCACAGAATTATGATTAAGGAAGTCGTGAATAGCCATTCTACCTGTGACACACACTCCTGCATTTGTCTTGTAAACTCACTTAACCAGTCTGTTTTACCTTTTATGGGAACGATGGTGACTAATTCAGTGTATACCTATCCACGTGCTTGACCAGGTTGTTTGTAGGAAATTATGTGATATATGTCTTTGTATCCAGTATAAATGCAAGAAAAACATTCTTGCAATATCGAAAGCAAACACTAAATATTCATGCAGTTGAAATATAGTTCATAATTGCCTTGATACCACTCATCACTGAAGACCCTGACAACGCGGCTTTTGGCAAGAAAACGGTGACCCACTCTGCTACTGGTTACACAACAGGCATGCCAGCAGAGGAAGCTCACATGCATCCGTGCCACGCTCTGTGGACCAGACAAAAATGGCCTTTCCCAGTATAAAATCATGTGGAAGTTAAAGACTGTCTAAAATGGACAGAATTAACGCTTTGTCCTGTTAAAGGCAGAGGCCTTGAAAATAGTTTCTTCTGTTACGAAGTCCTGTTAACACCGTGTTTATTATACTCACCCTTCCCTTTGTAAAGCTTTTAATACAAGCATGTGCAAGTACTCAGCAAGTTCCTTGTGCTTTTTCATCGGTAGATCTCCTAAGTGCCCTAGAAGATAAGTACGGTTTATCTGAAAGCTGAGGATAGCAGAATCAGGAAGATTTGGTATGTCTCAGCGTCATGCAGAGTCCCTAGGTGGCTGAGCTAACATCAGACAGCTTGGTGGTACCAAACTGGACGGTTTCCCTTGTGTTCTCTGTTCCCCTGTGCCAGGGCTGGCTTTCTGAATACTGGTGAGTTGGCTCAGCTGAGTAAATTGGGGTAAAACTAAGGAACCAAAAAAAAAAGAGGGAGAAAGCAAAAAAAAAGTTTGATTAAATAAGAGAGTTGAACCACTTTATTCTTTGTGGCTGCTGAAAGGGCGATTTGTGTTTTCCCTAGCTGTGTCCTTGCCTTTTCCCAGAGGGGAGCTGACCCGCCGAGGGATCAAAGGACTGCTGCAACGGAGGGGCTAGGATGTGCGCCGGGGAACGCAGGCTGGACCCTTCTGGCCTGATGCTTTTAAGGGAGCGGTAGTCTGTCGCCTGCAGTGCATGTTGGATGTGATGTGATGTAATAGGTCTCTTCCACTTCTGAATTCCATGCTTTACTGTCGAGCTGTGTCTCTACAGTTAAAAGGAGGAAAAAAAGTAGTATCTAGGAGATAGAAGAAGCATGTGTTCAAACTGAGAGGTGATGTTGGCCCAGACAGTATTTTTCTTTTTGAAGAAAAAACAGAAGCCAAAAAATTTGCATGCAAGATCTAGATGTAAAACTGACTTTAAAATCATAGCCTTTTTTCCCAGCAGGTTGAAATTGCTGCAGTGTGTCTGAATTACATAGAAAATTAAGCTGTATAAAATACTTGTTTAAAAATTTCTTACAGGTTTGGGAGGGGTGTGTGGAGGTGTGTGCGTTTGTTTTTAAAGCCAGATTGGAAGCTTCTGTCTTTAGTTGGCTGAAATGTAGGACGGGGAGAACCAAGGTTCTGTCTAAGTGTGTGACGAAGTGGGCAGTTCTAGAGCTTGTAAGCTAAATTTTGTTTAAAAACAGAAAACCACAGGGAGTTATTTTTAATAGTGGTTTGAATGCAGAAGTCTGTAAAGCTGTCAAGTATTTTTATGGGTAGATAGGTCTTTTTCTATCTTGGCTTATTTTTCATATGCATATTGGATTGGATCAAGATTACTTCAAGTTCTAACCTGTGCTAAGTATTTAAACATCTGGACTTGCTGTAAATGCCATTGCTGTACGTGTGTGAGAAGTCTCTTGGATTGTTTTTTAACATTTTAAAATATTTCAGAAAAAAAAATAATTTATTCAATTGAAACAGTATATTTAGCTTCCAGTGTTTAGTTGTATGATACAGCTTATCACGTGGCATGATGCAATAAATTGCAAATAATTTTACGGTGTCAGTACAATTAAAGAAATTAAATTTCTAAAGTGTTTACTTCAGCTTGGTGCTACTTTAAGTGTCTGCTATCATAGATTCCAGGCAGTGAACAGCTGTCTGTCGCAGATGGGAGAGGAAAAAAAACTTCCCCTTAGCTTCTTACTTCTAAAAAGGTTTCCATATAAAACCAGTAGTAATGTAATACGACCTTTTAGTCAAATTTGAGTTTCCTGTTACACGTTTAAGTGAACCGACAGCAGACTCTATCTATTTGAAACCAAATGGTGTAAGTGAATGAGACTCTAGGAATTTTGTACTCCAAAGCGTCCTTGAAACCTCACAAATGCTTGTTTAGTAGTCAGAATGCATTATTTATTACAGCTCAAAAAAACCCCAAAAAAAACCAAAAACCCAGACTTGCAGGTAGTTTATGAATTACTTCTTTAGAGTCTGCTGTGTTCCAGTAAGATAAGGTGGTATTGTCTGTCCTGTTCTTGTGCTGGGTTTTACACAACAAAATCAGCTAGATTAGAAACTGTCAAGGAAGCATGTAGCAAATCCGTATTTTTAATAGAGTCCAAGTGCAATGAAGTCTGAAAAAGAGCGGGTGTGAAAGGCGTAATGATTTTTGTTAGAGTTGAGTGTTTTCTGCTAAGACATCAAGATGGCAGAAATGGAGTTTGTGCACAGAACTACATGAATTTAGTTTTAGATTGTAAATTGGATATGCTGTTCTATGAGCTAGTACACCATGGCAATTATAAAACTTATTAAAATAGTTGTGACATGTCTGATCACAAAATGCAGAAGATGGTAAGATTGTTCTATTTAAATTAAAAAGTTGCTGTGCTGGCATAAAGCTTTTTCCCTTATGGTTGTTTCCTCACTATCTCCCCCCCTCCGGACTATTAACAGGTATATAATATTCCCTAGGCACTTCTTAAAGTTTCTGTGTTTATTTGCTTTGAGTAACTTAGGTCTGCAGTTCTGGACTCCAAACTTTGTATGTGCTTCACATGATGAATCAAAGTAGGTGCCAAGCCATCCCCTGCCTTTGGACAGACCTCACGCACCAACCCTGACAGACCAATGCAATTGCTTTTTAGGAAGGCAGTTTATTTTGTCGTTTTATCAAAGTACTGACTGGTTTTGGTCGTAATTTCAAGCAGTTCTTCTGTGGCTATTCTGATTTCTCTGTTGGGAGCTGGCAGATGCAGTGGTCCGTGCATGTTTCAGTTCACCATGTTTTTAAAATGTGGCTGCACCTCTGGACTGATTTATCTCAACATAATGTGTAATATGCCTTTTTTTTTTTTAATTCAGTGGATGGATTGCTTGTGTAACATCAGCTGGAAATTGTGTTGAAATGTTGTTTTTCCAAGCATGGAGATGCTACAAAGGCCTTCTGGAGATGCCAGAAACCCCTTTTGGGAATGAGCCTTCTGGTTAGGGGCAAGAGATGGCTCCCAATGTTGTGTTGCCGGTGGCAGGATGATGTGTGGGAGTGCTCCCTGGCACGTTTCAGACAATGCTGGTTCGGTGAGCTTAAACCTCTCATAAGCCAAGCTAACTGAGGAATCAAGGGTAGTAAACCCGAGTGTGGCAATGCTAGTGAAAAGGGCAGAGATTCTCCTTTGAGGAGGGGGGTGATAATGTCTTGCGCTGCCACAGCTATTTACAAAATGAATGGCTGTCAACAGCCTGGCTGGTGCATCCCCAGCTACACATTTCAGCATTGCCAGGAGACAGCTGAGGGACCTTCCTGAGGAGGTCTCAGTGTCTTGTTTCAATGCAGCATCCCACCTTTCGGGCCCGAAACATCCTTCGGTATTTGATCTGGGTGGGATTCCCCAGGACTGGTTATGCTGTCCGTTTGGGGGACGCTTATCCAAGTGAGTCATAGTCGCCTCACCTAGTGCACTAGTATTTCAGGGGTCAAAAACCGAACTGATAAGGGCTGTGACCCTGTGCCCAGCCCAGCCTGCTGACGGAGCAGGTGTTGCTCCACACCCTGGGGAGGATTTGCAAGTCTTTCATTTTGCAGGGCTCAGTGACAGATACTGTTCTCCAGTTACTTTTGTTGTTCGGTCTTTGAGAAGCCCACTTGCTATGAGGCGGGAAATATCCACCAGCCTGTTGAAAACTCATGGCGTGCATGAAGTGGAGCTTTAAGTCCATGCTGACAGGAAGAACGGGTGCTGGATAGTTGGGATTGCTCTCTCTCGGAGCCGGTGTGCTGGGAGGTAGCACAGCTCGAGCTGTTTCATCCATACTCGCTGCTTGGTGGTGCTCACTTCCGAGGCAGCCGCTGTCTCCTGGTGCAAGTGGCTCAGGATAATATAAGTTCCAATTTGCCTTCTTTCCTTAGAGCCAACTGTCCTCTTTTACTTGGGAGAGTAGCTTTTTTCTTAACCTAGGGATTTTTAAACTGTGGAATTGGAAATCAAAATCGCTGCAGATGGTGCAATAATTGGGGAATGTTGACCTACAGGATGGATTGCAACTTCACAGTACATTCAATACGATTCCTTTCAGGAATTTCAGTTTAAATCTCTGTCCTGTTGTTAACCTGGACGCTTGTCTCTGCTGTCCTGAAAAGGAGTGGGTTTTCTCCTTGTTGTAACATTTTGTTTCTTGCATAGGAACACTCTGAATGTCAAGCCTGTCTTGGAGAGTTTGTGATGGGTTCTGGTTCTCAGGGCAGACATATGTTATTACAGTGAGGAGATGGGTAGAAAAGCTGTAGATACTTTACGGTTCCTTTCCTCCTAGAGTGGGGACTCAGGGTAGAGTAGGTATCAACAAACATGGACACAAAAACTCCCTCCTCTTTCATTCATGGAAGTTCTGCTTTCATTCTTTTGTGCTGTCAGTATTTCATTAGCTCTTCTGTCAGAGCTGTGCAAAACGTAAGTCTCAAATGTTAAACTTGAACAAAAAAACCCAAAAAACCTTGAAAAGGTTTTTAAAAATATATGAATGTATTCCAAAGAAGCAAGTAAGTCACAACTATGTGTGTCTGTATGCTACCCTTTAATCAGTTGGGAAATCTAAGTGGTGACTTTCAGCTGTCACTATATTAAGAACCAGTGCTGCCTTTTGTGGCAGTCTGTATATACTGAACTCAGTACTATGTAGTAAATATTCTTGCTGTGTTTTCATTATCATTCTACTTAGAGTAAGTGCTTCTTGGGTGGGTATTACAAATCTGTTAATCTTTATGGTATTTATAGGGTAATTTTTAACTCTGTTGAGCTCTTTGCTTCCTTGCGGGTCAATTACTCAATTTATAACATTATGTCAGTTGTAAGAACTTTACCATCCAAGGGTAAACAGTGTTGCGTATGGTTCTTTACCTGTGTTTGCTCTTAGTTCTTTGTATATTAAGGTATGCAATAACTTACTCTGTGACTTATTTATTGGGATTTCTTTTAGTTTCCCTGGTTTGTACTGTAAAGTGACTATGATGGCTTATTTTAGCTTTTGTGCTTCATCAGTAATGCAGGGAGAGGGATAATGTGCAGCAGGTCTCTCTGAAGAAAAGACTGTTAATCACATTTCAGCTACTTAAGTCAAAAGTGCTGTAAATAGTGTTTAAATATTTTTGATTGTCTATTGATGAAACAGATTACTGTAAGTCAAACATTTTGCTGTGTAGCAAGCACACAGTTCTCTAGGGGAGGGTTTGGCTCTGTAGTAGGGAGGGATGGCTGACTTGGTTTTAAATTCTCACTGTAGTTGTCCACGTTAAAGTGAAAATCTGCTCCGACTCGATGGGGTTTCAGTTGGCCTATGGAAAGATAGAATAAAGTTATCTCCTGACAGTGGAATTTTTCTTCTTGAAATTGCCTTTCCCCTTGCTCCTTTTGCTACTGTCAGCATTGCCACAGCAGTGTGACCTGATGGTGGTGATCCTTGTGTAGCAAAGGGGCATGCCCTCTTTCCATAGCATTTTACCCGTTGAGAATAAGTTTGGAGCTGTAGGGTGAGAGAGAGAGGTATGTGTAGTCAAGAAAATTGCTGGTGACTTGGAAACCCTGGGTTTGGGGAGCATCCATCATTGCTCATGCGGCCGCTAGCTCTTGGAAGCAGTACAACGGTGGGAAATTTTCTGGAAAGCCTAAGGTAGGTAAGGCCAGAGATGCTAAATAGTCTAGTGCTGAAGTCTCTTCCTTTTGTTACCTGTGAATGCTGACGTGTAATCTACTGGCTTTTCTTCTCTTATGCTTTTCTGTTGTATATTTTCAAGATGAAGCTTCTGCTGCAGAAGCAGGTTTCGGCATCTATGATGGCTTTTTGAGAATCTACTAAGTCCCTGAAGGAGCCTGTGTTCTTGTTGCACTCTTCTTTCTTTCTGGGGGTAAACCATGATTCATTCTCATAGACAAACAGACCGTGGAGCATTTTGGGCGTAACGTACTGTAAATTGGCCCTCTCAATGAAGTGTGTATTGTTTTCAAAGATTCAGCCAGGTTTTTTTGGAGTTGGTTGTTTTGTAAGCACATCACACTATGGTGTTCCCATTTTTTGTTCTCTCCCCCCCCAATATTCTGTTTACTTATGGATTAGAAAAACATCAAAGGGGTAATGAAGGAAACAAGAACTTTATTTTCAGAATAGGAAGGTCAAATATTTACTGCCTCAGTGTCATTCATTCCATCAATAACAGGGCAATGAAAAACAATATTTCAGTACTGCTCGGACCATCTGCTCCTAGTCACTTCAAAAGGTGTGCCTAGATGTGACTGGAGTATTTGGTTTTACATTTTCCTAAAGGCAGCTGTGTGTGGGAGCTCTGTGCTGGTGTCTTCTCTCCTGCACAGCGTGGCCGTGGCACGGGTCTCTGCAGTGCCCTCCTGCCTTTTGTCAGCTTTATTTTGGAGTTTGTGGGACTGGCAGGAGAAGCTGGCAGTGTCTTTCCTCCGGCTGGTGTGCAAGAAGTTGGTCAGCTAGAAAAGCTTAAGTGAAAGTGAAGCCTAGGTTGGCAGGAGATGAATATTGTGTGTGTGTTTTTAAACAACCTGTTCGCATGTGGTGCTCCAAAGGAAGCAAACTTTGAAATGGATCATTCATCACGAGACTTACCAGCCTTTGCTGAAGTCGCATGTTATCTTTCCTATTGTTCATCTGAAACTGGGGACAGCTGAGTGCCAGCTTGCTTGGTTTTTTTGGTGTCATAGATGGCACTAATGAGTTTGATAAAAGCAGCTAGATGATGTGGGGAATATAGCTTCCCTTTGGAGACTGTCTCTAGTTTGTTATACAGGACCATATTTAAATTTATATCTAGTCTTAAGTCATCAGGCAGCAGTAGTAACCAGGGTAGCTTTTGTTCATGCATCCAATATGTGGAATTAATTCCCCTCCAGACTCAGTTGCTGTTGTCCATAGTTTTTCCTTCATGCTGTTACCATAGCATGAAATATCGGTGCTTGCAAGTACATGGCTGTACATTTTGCTGAGAGCATGTGGCAGTTACGTCCTTGCATGGACTAACCATCATTTTACTAGCAGGCTTTTGGCTTGGTTTAGATGGTAAACTCTTCAGGGAGTGAGTTGTCATGCATTGGAGCTGGGGTCTCTAGCTGCTGTGCCGAAGCAACTCTCCTTGCCATCTCCCATGTTTTAAAGGTTAGGTTTGACCTTTAAAACTGGACGGTGTGGTCCTGCCTCTGCCTCCCTACACTGAGGGTTTGCATTTGTGGGACTTTGGATTAACCTTTCTCTTGCCTTGGTTTGAGCTGAAATAGTCCACATCTGTCAACCAACTGGTAGCTGTTGCAAATTCATTAATAAATATTTTCTCTTTATTTAAATATCTTATTTTTCTTCTGCGTGTTCCCCTTTTCCACACATTTACTCTTTTAAAACAAGTTGTTATGCAGCTCTTGGTTGTAGTGTGGGAACTCTGTCCGCTCACAGGAATGCGTGCTACTGAAACAGCTTTGTTGTTTTTATAGAAACCTTGCCCACACACTCCTTTTGCTTTCCAAATGCCTATAAATCCCTGCAGGATCCTGCTGACATCACTGTGGTGATCCACGTTTATTTTGTGATACTGTCTAGGGGTTAGAGCAACGTAGAGTACGGAGTCAGGACAGGCGTGTGCTGTCCCCATCTTTGACTCCAGTCAAGTCTGGACATTTAATACAGCAATTCGTGTTATTTCCAAATAAATTGCTACATCACTATTCATTTCTTTTTTTTCTAGGAGCTCTTGAAGGTGGTTTGTTTTACATTAGGTCAATTTGATCCTTTGCTGTCACTGCTCTTTATAATTTTTATTTTTCTGCTTTTGCCCTTGCTTTGCCCGTGTTGCTTGCTGCTTCACAAGTTGGGGAGAGCTGCGCGCGGATTTTGCTGGGCTTGAAAAATTATTTCTATTGATGAGTAGTAGTGTGTTATTCACAGGTATTAATAAGGTGTCAACATAATTTGCATTGATATTACTAAACCATACTGTAGCTTATTTTGGAATACTGTAAATACTTGTGTTTCTTTTCTGAAACAAACCTTTGTGTTTGTGCAAGTATCTGATGGTAAACAGTTGTCTTTGAATGCTGATGAACTGGTCCATGATAGATGTTTTCGGCTGTGTTCTGCATAATTACTCTTAAAAACTGGTAATTTGAGATGGTTCAAAACTTAAATTTTACTTAGTTCATGGTTTGCTAAAAGCTAAATTGCATTCTATGCCTCAGCTGGACTTTTTTGTTTCTTTCTTTTAATTGCATTAACACTTTAACCCTAAGTACTTCTCATCATGGCTGTGGCTGAGAGGTATCTGGTGGTGGATAGAACAGATGCTGCATTTTGGAAACAAAATGTAAAGGCCTTTGCAAACGTCTGTTAGTTCTTTGGTTTCAAGCTCTATGACACAAGGGCTTTTTTTGTTATTATCTGAAGGACTGTGTAGTGTCTGCAAAACAACTGGTTTTTTCCGCCCTCAGTTTTAGGGGGAAGGACAGACCAAGGCAGGGCAAGTCTTCTCCACTCTGCTGATTTCTTGTACCTGTATGGTGAGAAACTGCTCAGTCTCTGGTCAATATATCGCTGTAGAGCTGGGAATGTCTGAAAGGCACCTTGTGGTACATAGCAGAGCTTTTTCAGACAAACTGGAAGTGAGACTGTGGAGCTGTTATCTTGGTAAGTAAAGCGTATTTTTTTCTAGCTCCCTCAAATAGGTGAATTTCTGTCCTAACAGCATAGTATTAGTCTGAGATCAATGCGGTGTCTTGGCACTTCCTTCCCAACCTCCCCTGACTGCAGGGTGGGCAGGATAGAAGATTTTTGTTTGCATGAGTAAGCTTACAGTTTTTAATAATCTGATACTACTGAGTTTATGCTTCAATATTGAAGCTTATTAGAGTAATAGAAAATTGTTACATAGAGGGAAGAATATAGTGTGAAATGTGATTTGTCTCTTATACAGAGCTTGCACATTTAGTTATAATTTTCTTGAAAGGTTAATTCCCAGTTTCTCTTCAGAACATTCTGTGCAGGCCTTTCTGTAGCAAGAAAAAATTGGACCCAATTTAAATAGACAAGTCTTGTGAATCCTGAAAGAATTTGGGCATTTAGCCCAGGAAAGGGAGAGTTCTCTGCAAGAACTTCATTAACCCTGTCTGTCATCAAAATAAGTAATAAAAGTAGCTATGCAGGCTTTATAAAGAACAGGTCTTTTTTGTTTTACCCTGTAGCCTTGATCTGCAAGGCACTGGTGAATGAGTCTTGTTCTTTAAGGAAAACTGTGCCCATGTGAGAAAGGAGATGGAAATGTTACATACAGTGGTATAGAAGTGTGGATATAAACTAAAAAGCTGCATTAATTGTTGGAAAACTGGTGCCATTAGTTCCAGATACTCAGGAACGTGTAGGGAAGCCAACTATTTTGTTTAGTATAGGTAAGACACCTTATAGTGATATTGATAATACAGTCTTATTCAGCATATTTTGAGGTGGAAAAAATACAAACATATTTCTAACATAGCTATTTTTGTAAGTCGAAAAATGTTAAATCTTTTTACACGGGGAAGAGTTTCTGCTTCCGGTTGGCTGTTACTCGCGAGATCCAGGGGCTGTGACAGCTCTCCCTGCAATGCTAGCAGCTGGCTGCTTGGAAGTTTTGCATAGGGTTTTATGAGGTGGCTTTGAAGTCGCCTTTGGATTTGAATCATATGAATCCTTAGATGGGCTGGGCTGCATAATTCTCGGCGTCATTTCCTCTTACTTCTGATTATGAGAAATGTAAATACTTCAAGCTGTTGCACTGATGTTTTGAAGTTGGGTGAACATATATCTGTATCTATATATATCTGTATCTTTCCCTGTTCCTTTTCCCTGTACTTGGACAGATATGTTGGCTACTAAAGACTCAGGTTAATGGCTCTAGAGATAAACTGCATGAACAGAGTGGTTACAGCAGGTTTCATGGATTTTGAGCCCATCTGACATGGGCTTGCTCTTTTACTTTGGTCTGCCTAAGCTTTCCTCAAACATTTGAGAAATTACAGCAATATTTCAGAAGTATCTTTGTGAGGTTTGCTTAATACTTGTCGAGTGCTTGGAAGTGTGCTAATTAAACGGTATTTATCAGTGCTAAGTGGTGGTGTTTCTAATCACATATGTATATATGTATTTATAGAAAACTTTGTGAGGATTTCGGGTCATACGTTTGTGAAGCTTTCTGAGAACAGACCAGGCTGAACGGTTCCCATGTTTGGGTTTTGGGGCTGTAGCAGCAGAGCTTATTTAAAATTTTCTTTTTGTACTTTGGATGTTACTTCTGTTTTTGTCTTACTGACTTAAGATGATCTGTTTGCTTGTGCTCTTGTTTGAGATGGCTAGTTGCTAAAGGTGTCTTGATAGGAACAAGCTGTGGAAGTAGTTTGGATTCTTAGTTGTGTGTGGTAGAAACTTACTTTAGGGATTGGCTTAAATTGGATGTTTTTGCCATAGGTTGGGAACAACCAGTCTTCCCTACTACTTGATTTTTGGCTCTTTTTTACAAGGGCTCTTCAGATGTTGATCGAGAGTGGAAGCTGTTTGTATTTCACATGTAGATTGTCAACTTGCTGGTAGTACAGTAAGTTTGCTTACTTATGTGCAAATAGCTGATTGTTCCCTTGAAGCGGAAGGGAGACCGCACAGCCAGCGTGATAATGAAGTTGACAGTACTGGTACAGACAGTGCGCGTTTCATAGCTGTATGTGATGTTACTTATTTCAGTTATGATTTAATGATGTGAAAATGTCTGGCAGTTTCTGTGAACGTATACGTTATGAATATATTTCCAGCCTATATTTAATCTTTCCTTCATCAGAAATGAATGAATTCTGAGAAGGATAACAGAAATGTTCTTAAATAATTTGGCTTCAGGCTTGAAAGCTTTATTGCATTATAAATTAAAAGGTGAGCATGTTGTTGCATGCTTAGTAAGCAATACAGTAAAATTCCAGGTAGATTTAGTATGTGTTTATTTTTAACATATGTTTCATTAGCACCAGTAGTGGCCTGAGAGGTCTATCTCTAATGTTTCAAAGGTTGTAAAAATGAATATAGTGAATACTTTTGGAAGGCTCAAAATTGCAACTAGAAGAATATAAATTCTTACTTTATCTGAAATATACATAAGTGAAAACTAGTTGGGGAAAAATGCAACCTGCTGTTGCTGTGCTGTCTTTACAGTATTATCTCTCTTCAGAGGAACTATTGTCACTTTAAATGCCGCTGACCACTATCCAACCTCAATTTTGGATTTGATATTTATCTACATCTTACACAAACATTGTACATAAATATTTACATGTGGTGTTGCACTAGGAAATTCCGTGCAGTGAAATAAGAGGTAGGAATAGCCCAGTTAGGCTGGTGGAAAGGAACATTTACCTTATCACATTGATTAATTTGTCATAACTCTAAATCACCAAGTACCCTTGGCACTGATCCTCGGACTGTTTAATAGGAGCTGTGTGAAACCATCCCTTGTAATGGATGGATTGAGCTACATAGCATCTGAAGTGTATTCAGAAGACACTTACAAACAATTATGTCTTTTGATTTGGGACCAAGTTCTGGGGAGTTGATACTACAACACAGGAAAAAAAAAAACCAACCAAAATCTAACCGTTAACTTAATTTGACTTAACTTAACCTTTTTAAACCAAAATTAGAAGTAAGCTAACTACCTTCCTGGTTGTTGGTGAGAACTGATGAAAGTAATGGGCATATGAAATGTTCTATCAAATTTATTGTATAAACTCAAGTAGCATCTTCAGGCATAGTAATACAGTCGAGGAGGGGAGAATACTGTGTCAGACCTTGCTATTTTCAAGTCATTTTGCTAGATTTGTCCCCAAACTAGAATACAGAGTATTTGAAATGATAATCTTGCTTGCTTAAAATGGGAATGTGGACCTGAGCTGGATGTAGAGAGGGATTTGAAAGAGAGTGGGAAGTTTGACACAGATACTTCATTATTGGCAGGAAGCATTTGTTTTATTGACATCTACAGTGAGATGGCTCCAAATAGCTTAAATAGTTGACTTAATGTCATTTTGCTTCTAGGTATGGAACAGTGAATTACAGTGTCTGTCACAGCATTTGTTTAATGACTATCAGTTGTTGACATAGTATGAAAAAGCTCTAAGGCTTTTCAGCCATTTTACTAAAGCATTCTCAGTTAGTGGATTATCGGTCTTTGAGAAGGCAGCACTCTGTTACTGGCTGTCGAAAATAAAGTTCGCACAAAGCCTTAACAAAAAGTCGGCACAAAGTCTTAATACAAACCCATCTGCACCTGCTTTCAGGGTAATTCCAACGTTTGTAAAATGGAAGGTGTGATTTGTTACAAATATTCTCATCCTTTTTAGGGGTTTATGAATTGCAGGTACAATTTTCACTGTGGGCTGTGACTTGGTTTCTGCATTTTGATTGGGCAGCAGCTACTTGTAAAATTTTGAATATGTAAATACAGAAATATATTTTTGTATTTTCTTACTGTGAGGCCAATTCCATGGTTTGAATATTTGTAACTTCTATTAATATGAGTTATTTAAGGTTGGATGAGGATACACTTATGAAAGTTTTCAAAAATATCCATCTGTTGAATGAAATTCAATGAAGGTTGAGTTAAAAAACACAGCTGGGGTCCTTAGTACTTAAAAATACTGATAAAGAAAATTTTACTTTGAAACACAACTATTGTCTTTACGTGCATTTGGTGACTGATGCTTTTATTACTTCTAGTACTAGATCCAGGGCCTACCCTTTAAAGCTTCCCTGATATTAAAGGCTGGGGAAGTTGATTTCTGACAGTTTTCATTTGTCCTTTAGAGCTTACGTCAATGAGGATGAGTAAAGTTATATTAGATAATATATTAGCACTTTGGTCATGGATGACATTACTAAATCTAACAAAGATGTATAACTGAGTGATCTTAATATATTGTTTTTAAGAGTCTGTTCACACTTCCATGTATGTTATGCTTTCTCAGGCTTTGCAGGTGTACATAACTCATGCTGTGTTACAGTTGTGTGTGTATATCTATACATATGGTTTCATCTTAATGCTAAGTCTAAAATTTTGAAACTATTTACTGGTGATATATCTGTACTCTACAGTTCTATCTTGAATTCCCTTGTTGCAACCTGGAGCTGTTGGTAAGACAAACCGTAGAGTCCTTCCTCTGCGGGGCTGGTGGTGTTTGTAGGCAGCCTTGCCACCGCAGTGCTCCAGCCAGCTGGGCACTGTGTTAGGCAGCTCTTTCTGAACTGTTTTTTACTGAATTGTATTACTGAACTCGGCTCTTGCAGCATTTTCTCCTGTCTCATGCATTTCAGTGGCATTCCTCATGTTGTTTCCTTTAACATTCATATTCATATTTTTTTTCAGTGTTGGCAGGTGTGTATTTCACATTAACATGAGGGTTTTTTTGGATGTTAGACTGCTATTTGCTTATGGTAATTTCCAGTCATCATAAGGTGACTGTTGAGAGAGATGAGGAGAGAGGAAAAAAATTGTCAAGCATTTACAGTAAATACTCTCTGCTTTTGGAAACGCTGTCAGAAGTTTAATTGTTAGGTTCAAGTAAGTTTGTCATGTGCCAGACAGAATCAGTCTGCTGTAATGAATGGGTTACACACTTCACCAGCAAAAAGGGAGAGTGAGAAACCAAGGGATGCTCAGGATTTCCTGTCACCTTGCACTGCAGAAGGAATGGGATAGGCTTTTTAACCTAGCCTGTAATTAGGTTTTGCATGGAAGCATATATTACTGCGCTTGCTTTGCCAAAGCTCTTCAGTATGATGGATGAGATTTAAAGGTTGATCTGACTAAATTGCAATGAGAATACTAACGACAAAGATATTTCTGTTGTGAACTATTCCTACCAGACATCATAGCTGTGACAGAAATGGTGTAAGATAATGGACAATAAAAGTCACTCGAAAATAATACTCTCCTAGGATTGGACTGCCTTCCCCACGGCACGTACCCTGAACCAGAGCGATAATGTAAACATAAGCCAAGATCATAATTTAAATATATAGGTAATCTCATATAGTATCCTGACATTTATTTTATGAGCAAGCAAGAGGAGGAATATTATTGGGCAGCAGAGAGGAAGAAGGTGTTACTGATGTGGTTGTGTTTATTTTGTAAAATAGTTTGCATTGCTCCAGTCTTTGGGGAGCCCACAGTGAACAGCGTGCTGATGGCTCGGGGAGGTGGCAGAGCCTGGGCTCCACTGGCAGCGCCTCCGCTGCGGATATTGACAGCTGACCTAGGAGCCCGGTTTATGTGCGCTGCCGGATTTTATTCACAGTTAGTCTCAATTCTTTGTATATTGGAAGCCTCCAATATGTATTACAGAAAGAGCCGCTCTGCGCAATGCCACCCCGTGCTGTGTCCCTGACCGTTGAGGATCGGTTTAGCTGTGGCTGGAGTGTTTGGGTTTGCTGGCTCCTCCAGTGTTGCGGGCAGCAGCAGAGCTGAACGCGGGGCGCGTGGAAGGAAGCAGCTGGTGCGTCCTGCAGGAAGGTGAAGTGTTGGTACAGAAAACGGTTGTAACACTGAGCCCTCGTATGCTGCTTTGCTGTCTACTTTAGAGGTGCATGGTCCTATCACATTGATTATGCATCTGGGAGCAAATCACTGGCCTGTAGTTGGGTTTGAGGCATCCAGAGGCACACGGTGATGCCCGATTAGACTGGTCACAGCTGTTTCGCCAAGCCGGTTTAGAGAGGAGCTGCACCCGGGGCAGTAGGGTGTGTGAGACTGAACGCCAAGATGGTGATGAGGTTCTGCTCCTTAATGAGTGTCTGGTAACTAATGATCTTGGCCTTTGCTACCAAGTGCCCTGGGCTGTTCTGCTCTGAGAATCCCACCTGTCAGGTACCTGCAAGGTACCACGGGGTTCGATGGGATTTTGTGCTTTGGTTTGCTTTCTACTCATTCATGCGTCAGAGGGACGGCGTGGGGCGTGAGGACAGTTAGGTACCCAAAGAGGAATTGCAGCTTGGGACGTGGTAGGGGAGCTGGCTGCACGAGAGGGTTTTTATTTTCCCTTGCTTAGTAAAAACTCCAGGTTACCTGTGAATACTGCCACTGTATGCACTGCTGCAGTAGTAACTGTACTGCAGAAGGGTGACAGTAAGTGGCAGGGTGCTTAAAGACTATGATACATTACTGTGTGGGTGGAGTCTTTTCTTTTTTAGGTGTTTTGGCATAGTTGGACATACATTTCGTGTTTCTGCTTTTTTCATTGTTCCCCTATGGAATGGAGGGCACATCGTGACAGACAAACCTACATCAAGTTGTAGTTTGAGAGAATAAGCCGCTCATCCCACGTGGGCTTTGGTCATATTCCCCACTATGTTGTTAAATTTATTCCGAATTCTTACAGAGTAACTGAATTGCCTGCAAAACTATTGAGATACGAACCTGAAGAAAACGAGGTGGAAGTTTTTGGTACCTTGGGTATTTTCAGTGCATTGTTTTCAAAATTTCTCAGCTTATACCATAAGATCTGTTGGGAGGAGTGAAGCAGCTTTACACTGCGTTCAGTTATATATTCTCAAATACTTATTTATTTTAAGTTGTCCTCTGATTTAATTGGAAATCTTTCACTTCCTTCCATTGTTTTCAGAAGCTGTTTCCCCCAGGGGATCAGGTACAGGCAAACAACCCTGCACCATTCAGTTATATGGGAGCTGCCATTTTTTGTGTGTGGCTGTATCCTGCCATGATGTCTGTCTTGTATTAGAAAGTTAAAAGCTTTACCAGGACAACGTGTGTCTTACTTTATTTATACTATGCAGCTAAGTACTGATATTTTAATAATTGGAAATACCAGTGGATTCTGTATTCATGAGAGTTCCCTCTGATTTTGGTATGACAAATGTACTTTTGTGGTTGGTGCAGAGGGAAGTGAGCCTGTGTCTGTTACTGTAAAACAGAGATGGCACGTGTACGGGGTGATTGATTTTGCTAATGTTGAATGATCATAAACTCCAGTATTTGAAAGTAACCTGAACTGCTGACACTTCTGCAGTTGTAAAAGTTATTGCATTGGTTGGCAGCCAAGACAGGTAATTTGGAATTTGTCTGGCTGATTAAAATTGACCCCAAATACTAAAACAACTGTGATACATCCTTAACGCTACTTGGCTGGAATATCCTGGAAGTAATGCTGCATCAACAGAGCTTTGGTGAAATCTTCCTGCCTGCGCTTCATTTACCAGTGGCACAAACGTGATTGTCTGCTCCGCTTACCCACTCCTCTTTCCAGGACTGGAACCCAATTGCTATCACTTATTTTCTTTTTTAGTGTATAGTTCCCAAAGCAGATAATTGCTTTTCTGGAGGTAGAGGTAAATGCTTCAGTTTTGATTAAAATAGGGTGGAAATCTGTCTTCAAAAGCTGGAAAATGCTGCAAGAGATTTTGTGAACTGTATACAATTCTTCCTTTTGTGTGTGTGGATTTTTGAGGCATATGTGTTATTGGGGACTTACGTGTACGAGATACTTGAGTATTCGTAGTCATTGCAGAAGGCTGTTAGGTTGTTCTTGTAATGCCTTTCACAGATGATGATCCTGTTCGTTTGTCCACTTTCTGGAAAGATATGTGATGCTTTACGCAATTTAAAAATGTTTTAATTTACTGTCGTGGTCAAGACCCAGTCTGAAAATGTTTGACCCTGCAAAGCTTCTTAGGAAATTTGGAAGCAGGAATAAAAAAGCCTGTCACTTGAGAAGTAAAAGTGCAGAGCTAGAACAATGTAAAGTAAAAACGTACCAATGTTAAGAGAACTTATTCCAAGACCTCTTATTTCCTACTATTGTCTTTGGCTGTTTAAACAGATTAAAAAAAAATCTTCAATTATTTGTCTGCAACTCCTCCCCTTCCATTCCCCCCATTTGATAATAAGGAAGTGAGACCGAATCTGGAGTGTTATTGTCACTGCTTGGTTGTGTGTTGAGGAGCTTTTCTTTCTTCCCTATTTGATTTCTTTGATGCTGTATTGTGTCAATGATACTGTTGCTGTGAAGAAGTGACATGTAAAGTAAACTTGTTGATCTTGGTCCAGTTGTTAGTAGAGTTATATCCTAAATACACCAGGATAGCAGATCTATTTTCTCCCGCTTCTCATGCAAGTCAAAGAC
This sequence comes from Ciconia boyciana, assembly GCF_034638445.1. Taxonomy (NCBI): domain Eukaryota; kingdom Metazoa; phylum Chordata; class Aves; order Ciconiiformes; family Ciconiidae; genus Ciconia; species Ciconia boyciana. The sequence continues at coordinate 1,507,230 of NC_132951.1, read as the reverse complement.
TGAATTAGATGGGGAGACACAACTTTGGTTTAGACGTGGTGACCACTGGTTCTAGATGTTGGTAAACTAAGTGTTGCATTTAAGATTGCTACTTAAAAAAAAAAATTGAAGGAAAATTCATTACCTCTTAATATCGCTGTCAGTTAATGAGGCATTACATGCTTTAACTAAGCTGAAATGTTATGTAGTTCAGCCTTTTTACTGCAGTGTGGTTTACATTCACATGATGCTGTATGTAGAAACAGCTTCTTTTAGCGTGAGATACTCCTAACCCGCATAGCCTGAGTGAGGTGGGAGATTGTAACTCATTCAAGTAACTTTGAGAAGATCATTCCTTTTCAAAGGAATGAAGATACGGCTTTTGGTGTGCTACATCTCATCCAAATGCTTATGTTAATTACAAGGAAGAGTTTCATGGTAACTGTTGGATTCCATGAGATAATGTACTTAATGTACACATTGTGTAGCCTGAATGGAGTGATGGAGCAAGGGGTGGCTAAAGAGATTTAAACATTTCTTATGTGTTTATGGTTTTATTCAGTAGTCTAAAATAACTCCTATCTAACATGTTGCAGCTAATACCCAACCTAACTTCAGGATTAGTAAAATGTAGTTCAAAATGTGGTCGCTTCCTCAGGAGAGTGCCAGTAACTGGAATGAGGGTGAAAGTCACTGGTTTTAAGCAGTTGTATTGGATACTCTCATGTTCTTTCCTCAACATTTTCGTGTTTAAAAATATAATTGCAATATTGGTTCTGTAGTTAGACTTTTAAAAAGAGAGAATCTCAAAAAAACCCCATAGAATTTTGTAGAATTACAATTCTGTGCAATCTGTGTACCTTTTTTGACATAATAAAGTGCCTGTGTGGTGTTGGCTGCTATTTGAAGACCCTCCAGGAAGTCCCTTCCTGGGGATCCCCCTTCCAGTCTACCTATGACATGTGCTTGCCCATAGCCCAAGAATAGCCGAGCTGACAGCTTGGAGCAGGACACGCTGTCCCGTAGGTGTCAGCGGGCTTGGAGCTGGTGTCATGTGAGCTGTGCCGTATCTCTTTTCAAAGCCGGTATTTTGTTCTTACTTCTTCCTTTGCTTCCAGCTGTAGTGCTTTAAACAAACCCAAATACTCCGCCTAATACATTCCCATACATGCTCGTGGCAGCTAGGCTGTTCTGAGCTGTTAATTGCCTTCCTGTTGTCTAATCCCTCATGGTAAGTAACTGTACCTTGAGTTTCCTTGTGGGAGCTGGAAAGTTACGGTTCTCTTAGGAAAATGTCCCAGATTTGTATCTGATCAGATGGCTCGGGTTCTCATATTCAGAAGTAACTCCCTTTTCTCTTTTTGACCTTTAGTCCTTTCCAAAGGCAGGTCGCAGTAGACAGGACGTTTGATCGGTGTTAGACTACGGATATTTCACATGACGCTGCCTGGACATGCCTTTTATCTTGAGGCTGTGAATGTGAAATTTCTGAATTCCTTTGGAGATCAGTGGCGAGAAGCGAGGCCATCAGTAGCCTGCAGTGTGTTCTCTGTGTTTGTGGACTTAGAAGAGAAAGAACGTGTGTTACGTTCTCCCTTCAAGTAAACAGCCTTTCTTCAAATAATTAATAATAAAATAATTAAGATGGTTCTGGCAGTGTAATGTAAGGTAGAAATTTCATAGGACAGTTTAATGTTGATATTGAGATGTATTTTTATTTTTTAAGTATTCACCTGGTTACTAATAAACCTACAGATTCCCAATACTGAAGGAATCTTAAAATCAAACTTCTTCATACTAATAGTGATTACCCTTCTCCCACTGGAGTTTCATAGTACCAACTTTGAAAAACTGTTTGTATTGAGAGTTAGCCTGTTTATATGCAGCAGGTACTCCAGCTCTCACAGCTCTTTTCTAGTGTTTGTTGGAGTGAAAGTTCTTTGCTTAAGAAACAAGAAGAGTCTTTTTTTCGCTTTCTCCCTGATACTGCCTGTGCATGTGTACAGTAGCTGGTGTTGGGAAAGATCTGCTGGAGCCTAAAGGCTTGTATCACTGACAACTGCTAGAAGAACCAAGCACAACTTGCTACAGAAATTCTTCTGCATTGTATTTTCTCCCCTACTTTCCCAAATATTTAAGATACCTTTGTATTTTAAATTAAGAGTTAGTCATTGCCCAAGTGCCAGGCATGCACTATTAATATACTAATGAGGTCAGGTTGTGCTCTTTCACTGAGTGAATACTTGCCAAAACTCTTCAAACAAGTTTCTGAAAATGCTTGCGTTGGCCACTAAATCTTCCCTTGTCACCGTTACGCGTCTAGTTGCTGCTAAGTCCGCAGCAAAAATGCGACTCTAAATGACATATTACCTAGAGCATGTGTGGATAATGAATAACTAGCTATGAATAGCATTATTAAATAAGCCCAAAAAAACTGCATACAGTCCTTTGTGGGGAAAGGACGTTAGTGTATTTATTGTGCGTGTTCTGCATATGCTGTCAATGTATTTTGAGGACTGGCTTTGCTCTCGGGCCAGAGCCTGACCCCAGAACTGGCATGGAGCAAGGAGCGCTGTGATCCTCTCTGAGTGTCCCTGAATAGCCAATAAAATTACCGGGATTTGTCCTCAAGTCAGGCTCAGACACAGCGACACTGATAGTTCAAGTATGGTTTTTGTTTCCTAGAAGGGCTAGAAAATGTGTATATGCCCGGTCTCTTGTGCTTCTGCAAACAGACGATGTATCTGGCAGGCTTCCGGCCAAAAGCCTGTACCTGCCCCTGTCACTGCTCACTGCAGCGTTCCTGAAATCCGTGCACAGCTCTGTCAGAGGAGGATTAGTTAATCTGGGATTACATTGTTGTTCCAGCACTAGGGATGTCTCAGCTGCCTGATGGGCAGCTCTTTACAGCTTTACGGTACAGTTTTTGAAGGTGAGGAAGCTATCATTGCGAACTGCTGCGTTGTGCTGGCCTGGGAACCGCAGCATCCGAGTGAGCCTTCCCTCTGCAGGGAGGGACCTTGTGAGAGGGAAAGCGTGGAAACCACTTAGAGTGGTCTCAGCACCACGGCTGGGGTCTGTGGGCAGGGTGGCCTGTCCTGGTGCCGAGGCAGTGCAGCTGTATGCACGCACTGGGAGGAACGTGGTATTTCTGCACAGTGGCGATGAGCAGTCGTACCTGTACTGCTGGGTGTTGGACTTGGGTGGTGTTTTCAAATGTCCAGTGTCCTGTTTAAACAGTGACAAGTCTGGTACATCCAGTTTGGGAAGTAAGTTCCGTTGCCTCATTTAACCATTGTGGGAATTTCACTTTTCCATTTCTTTTCTCTCTCTTCCCCCCCCCCAAAAAATGAAAACTGACTACCACACTTCTGATTCCTTCTAATTGGTTTGTGTTGTGGTTGATTACAACCTCTTTTTTGAGCCCTCTCACCCCAGTACTTGTGTCTCTTCCTTCCTGCTACCCACAACCTTTTGCTTGGTTGTAAAATACTGCTCAAAATAAAATGAATCTTGTCATTCTGTGAAATAATTTGATTCAAGGTAGACCCAAGATGTGATGTGTGGAAGTTTTATGTTACAGGTGCTGGATTTCACAGCTCTTCACCAGCTGTGCTACCAGCATAAATGAAGGCTAAATTTTGTTTTGTGTTGTGACTCAGAACTTCACAAACAAGATCTTTGCACTTAAAAAAGGGAGGGGAGACTGAATTGGTCTCTGTGGGGTGAAGGGTGATTTTAGAATGAAAATGAAGTATCATTGCAAACAGTGATGGTGAGTTTATTTTTGCCTCCTTACAGTAAGCTCTGTAACTGATAACTTTTGCTAGATTCTCTTCTCCAACGCTGCATCCTTTTAATTTCTGTAATTTTTAAAATAGAAAACTTTAAAATCGGAAATTGTAATTTTAAAATAGGAAATTCTGCTGGACAACTGTGCTTAGTAATTGCTGCAGGTAAAACTGGAACAAATCCATTCATGGAATTTTCCCTTGTTTGTTTGTTCCTAGAATAAGACTTTGATCTCGTTGAATCTAATATGGTTTCTACCTGCTGCTTCCTGTGGCTTACCAACCTGCATGAAAACTTTTAGCTTCGGGGTAGGGAAGAAAGCGTGTGGGTAAAGCTACACTTCATAGGTTGTCCCTGGCCAAAGAAAGCTACAATGGTCTGGTGGGACTTTTTGTAATTTTTATTTTACAAATGGAAATGTGCTGACCTTTCTTGAATGGTCCACTCCATGTCTGATCATCTGCGTTCGGTAGTTCTAGGGGAAGCAGCACTAGTCGCTGTTACAGTTGACAAAAGCAATGCCTTTTGTAGATTACATGCCACTGACCAAATAAACCCTTTTCTGCTATTTTGCTTCTTATGAAATGATACCAGTAATATTTGTGATATTGGTATTTTTGTTTTGTAATCTCGGGAGAGCTGGGGTGGCCTTGACCTGTTGCTGAGTCCTTTCTGCTTGCAGGCAGCAGCGGGTGCGTTCTGGTCCGTCACTGAAGAGCTGAGCTCCTGGGGGGCTGGTGGTGGATAAGGGCTGGCTTGCTTTGAGAATGGTATGTGCGAGTCAATCCGAGGGAAGAAAGGGGAGGAATCAGTTCTTGCTGTCTTGATGTACAGCCACGTATAGGCACACCCCTAGAAAGAGTTTCTTGCTTTCAGCGCTGGATGGATAGCGATGAGACTTCTCTCTCCCCTCTTTCTTTTAACTCCAGCAGAACTGTGAGGCAGAGTCTGGTATGATACCATGGAAGGGCAGCATAACCATCCACATCATCTAGGGGACCAGAACAACCCTCTTTGCAAGCTGCCGGGGCAGGAATATCAGCATGATCCCCAGGTAAGTGCACGTATCTCTTCAGTCTTTCTCCTTCTCTGTTTTCTTCCCTTCCTCTTATAAAGGTCTATCGATTTCTTGGCATTTAGCCTCCCCCCCTCCCCCCTTTTGTTTATAGTGCAGTTATAGCAGTTTTAGGGTATATCCAGTTTGGGATTCTGCCAGCCAGCCAGAGTTTCCTGAATCTAGTTTTTTGATGATAATAAGAGAAAAAGGAAATACTTTGAATTTTGCTTCAAGCAAGTATTTTTAAATCATCTTATAAAAACATGTACTGTGTTGGCTTTCTCTTCTCTTTGATTTCTTGAAGAAAAGGCCAAAGAAAAGCAGTTGATTGTGTAAATGTATTTTATCTCCTTTTATAGTTTAATAATAAATGCTGAAGAGGTAATTACTAAATACAAGAAAAAGTTCATCCTACATGAAACTGTAGGATCTCTGACTTCATTTCCTGTGAGTGTCTGGAATCTCTCCATAATGTATTTTGTCTATGCTATTATCAAGTTTCACTATAGAGGCTCATATCTCTCTCCCTTCCCTGCCTTTCTGCGGAAGTGGGATAAACTAGGGTTAGACCTGTATCCAAAGTGATGTCGATACCTTCACTGTAATCATGAAACTTGGATTTTGTGAATTCTGGCTGCTTGCCTCTTTTAGACTGTTAGTTTATCAGAGCAATTAAGTTTTACCTATATGTATTTTAAGGAGTAAGCAAAGCATCATGGAAAAGCTGTCAGAAAGAAGACCATTGCAGCTGTGGTGTAAGGTTACCTTGCGGAGGGGGCTGTGGGTGTTAATTTGTCATTCTAAACGTGCCGTCCAGTGGTGATCAAGGTTCCCGGAACAAGAAGTGGTCGTTAGGAAAGCTGTATCAAAACACAGTATAGGATTTGCAAAAACCCCAAGTTGCCTACACATAGAGTACAATGGTGAATGTATCTTACGCAGCACTGCTGGGAAAGTAACGTTGTATGGAGCAAAGCCCCCCTCTCCTAATGTAGCAATTTGTCATATTAAGTCATTTAATAATAATTGAATCCCCTTGATTAATCTCCTAGAATTAGCCAGTTGCATTTTGAGCAATTAAGGTTAATTACTGCCTCATTTGGCAGGATAGAGCCCCTGTAATTATTTCATGAACAAGATTAGGAAGTGTTCCTGTGCAGCAGATACATTCATGGCATCTTGGAGCACATGTTAGAATTTGTAATGACATAGTTAAGTGTAATTAGTAGCTAATAATCTATGTTCTGCTGTTATGCTGATGCTGAGTGGGCTCATTTTGCTGTATGGTCATTGTTCAGTGAAACCTCCCCTCAACTCTGTTAATATCCAAGTTGTGTTAATGGGGGTCTCTGAGTATACTCACTGTTCTGAGAATGATCTCGTTTGGAATTCGGATTGCAGAAAGACTTTCTTTTGTTTTCGCTGCTAAAATAAAAAAAAAGAAAGTTGAATAACAAAAATATACAGTCTGCCAGAGAATAGGAAAAAAATGCCTCTCCTCAGCAAACTCAGTTTAGAAATGAACAAAAATTGTACTATTTAGAGGGCAGGCCACCTTACATTGATGGCATGGTATGATTGCTTATTACGTATTTCTGATTTTCCATTTTGCAGGAACATAATTATATATCACTTTCAATTTTCTGCTACCTATTACCTGGAAGAATCCAAAATCACATCATTTCTTTCTTCTGAAGATACAAGTAATGCAGACACACTATATAATAGCTTGTGGAAGAGAGGGAGGTTTGGGAAGGAAAAATTGACCAAACTTGTCTTGCAAGAAATGTCATGCATGGCAGGGATAAAAGCTTAAGCAGAAAAAAAGGAACTTGAGCTTTTAGTCTCAAATGAGGAGGGTTCTTTATATGGAATGGCCCTCTCTTCCTTCCAGCCCTTTCATTCAGAACTACTGTGCACCCCCAAAAGACGAGAGCAAGAGTGTGCTCCTCTGGGAGAAACTTTTCCTGTAACTACGCTGCTTCCCAAAGCTTGCTCCCCCCGCCCCACGTTCTGACAGAGGTGTGACTTCTGTTTTATAACTAGTTAGTAAGAGCTACGAGTGAGTTAGCAGACTTTGCTTTCTGTCTGTAACTACTATAGTTTAGTAATAAGATGACACTTTTGAGTAATGCTTCATATTTAGAAGTTTTCTAATTAGAGTAAGTGAGTATATAAATATTAAAAAGGCCCAATAAAATCACAGTTTAGCTGCTGGCTCCCTTACCTGCCAAGCATTACCCTGAAGAAGTTTGTCAGCAAGAGACAGAACATTTTCTAGTAATGTTCCAGAGTGAAAGTGTCAGTTATTTAAGTCTCTGGATTATTTGGTTTTTATAGCAGTAAGCAATAAAAGTTATTTAGGAGTAAATCAGTGATATAAAAATACGGAGCTATAACTTTTGACTTAGTTTTTGTACTATATAAACATAATAACTCACTTTTAAACAACCCTTTTATATACTCACACAGCTAGCAGCAGAGCTGTTCATTTTGGTTTGCAAATTAAAGCTAGATTTGAACTGGTCATCTAGCAGCAAAGACTTCAATTTATTGTTTTCTGAAATGCTTAGATTATTTCTATGTTAATATTAATTTCTTTGTGAATATCACCTTGGTCTGCTGTTTTCAAGCTGGTATTTCTCCCTTTCCTTGTCATAAGCTAGTACAAATATCTGCTGATAGGGATATTAAAACTTTGAAATTCAAGCCAAGTTCTTCAGCAAACTTTAAATTCTAGGTAACAGGTCAGGTTAAGGATATTTTATGATGGCTGTGTAGTCTAGTTTTGAAGCTGCAAATTGAAAAACCTGATGTATTCTTCAGTAATTACTTGACTACCTGTTTGAAGGATAATCCATATTTTAAAAGTTTCCTCATCTCTTGTGAGCTTAGAAGTTCTTTTTTTAATCAATCTGTTCTAATGTGGTCTCATAAATTCACACTGGAATTTCAACCTCAAAGTATGCAGAATTATTTTCAGGTAGGCATTATTGAATGGAGATGGGTGTATAATTTGGGACATCGTAAAGAGGTTTGAAACACCAATGTTGATAGTAAATCATTGCTTATAATGCATACATGTTCAACTGGAGGGGCTGAAGCTTCCCCATCTACTACCGCAGATGTCTTTTAAAGGTGAAATTAGTTTACAGTAAATGTCATTCAGATGAAGTATGCACTTTAGAAGCAAGGAAACCATTGCTTTAAAATTAATGATGCATTGCAAATATCAGAAAAAAACTTATATCCAGCGTAAAGATAATTAAAATTCAGGTCAGAAGTGTATGACTTAGTCGGGCTAAATTTTTTAATGAGATTTCAGAAAATTAATTGGGCGAGTATGTTTTTACTCTTCTAAAGAATATTTCATTTCATGGCTCTACAGGAAAGATGCCTTTATTGGCATCTAAGGATTATAGTGTCTGACTTTTTAACTGTTGGTTAACCAATCTTTAACAATTTTTAGGTTGATTACAAATAATCTAAACGTCTCGTGACCTTGTAGCCATTTGTGCAGAATGATGACTAGTGCTGGTTTTCCACATGCCAATCAGAGAGCAGTAAAACAACTGGCTTTATTATTAATTAACATTAGCACTCTGGGTTTGTATATTGTGCAATTAGCAGAGAACATTCTCCTTTTTTCAGCTCATTCAGGCTTATTTTTTTCCGTGCCTCTGGGAGAAGCAGTCGTACAGGCATTGCTCTGCAGCATGTTGTATTTTACTGATATTTTTGTCTTCAGTCTCTCAGTACTCTCCTTTGCCTGAAATGCTGGGTTAGAGGCTGCAGGAAAGGCTGCTCGGACAGTGTTCTCAGGACTGCTCGGGTTTTCCCCAGCTCTTAAATAATTACAAAGAGGTAAATTTATTGGCCAAACAGTAATTGTTCTGGAGATTGGAAGTCTTTTCCACAGAACAGTTTCTTCTTATTCTTCCTTATCTCAAAGTACAAATTCTGAGCTATACAACTCCTCATTTAAAAAATATAAAAATTCTGTTCAGGTTATGTAGCTGTCCTACCTGCACATGGTTATAGCAGCGTATGAAGGATTTGGGGGAAATGGTACCGAATCTCCAGTTGTAAGCGTTGGCGGGTTTGTACTCCCGCGCGCTCAGAGAGTCGCCTCTGGTGGCACTGTGACAGACACCCCTGAAAACGGGGAAGCTGAAGTAGAAACTACATCCTATCGCCAGGAGCAAGTACATAGCAAGGAACTTCTCTAATGCTGTCCTCCTCCGTATTTGCCTGGGTTGCTTTATAGTCTGGTATAGAGAGACTCCTATTAATCTTTAATAAAGTTTCTTATCCTTGCAGCATATCTGTTCAGGTGCGTACAAGATAATATAGCTGAAGTTTTTATTTCATTGGATTTTCTTAGTGTTATAAAACCTTAGTAGTTCTGTTTTGCAGAAAATCTCGTAATGCTTCAAAATTTGAGGCTGAAAGTTCCAGTAAACTTCTCCGTTAAGTATTGTGACAAGGGCTGTCGTTGCATACTTTTGCCAGCTTTGTAATTTTTGCTCTCGCATCAGTGACTACATCTAAAAGAGAACATGTATGCCAGAGATGTTGTCCAGAATAGCTTGTTCTTGGAATAATCTCTGCATTTCTTCCTAAAAATGAATAGCCTCTTTATTTGAATGAGGAATTAATTGACTTTAATCTTTGGCTTTTTTTTTTTTTTAAATCAGTGGAGTAGTAGAAGAATGGGACTTCATTGTGTGGATAAAGAGAACAGCCTTTGTCTCAGAACTAGTTCTTCCCAGACTGTCCCCTTCCTACAGCTGCCCTGGGAACAGAAGTGTGCAAACAGCCCAATTTTCATGGTGTCTTTAGAGGTCCAGTCTTTGGGGGGGTGGGGGTTCTTCCCCCTCTTTTTTTGTTTTGTTTGTTTGTTTTTTTAAAGCTCCATCACTGACCTTGAAACCTGTTCTGCAGAGGCAGTGGCTTGGTTTTTCTGTACTCATGCAGAACTGAACCCTTCACTGAGCCTGAATTTGTCCTGAAAATGAGAAAATCTATTTTTGATGAACAGGTTTGAAGATGATGGTGGTATCTAATTTTACACACAATTTATATCTGTAAATAAAAACTCTGAGATTTGCAGAAATAAAGATCATGGTTTATTTGAACGAATAGGTGTTGGTTCTTTGACAGCTTTATGAAAAATGTGGAAGGACTTGAAAAAATGGAGTTCCCCTTGTCAGAAGTCATGAAATAAGTGAAATATGTGTAAGGCCAGACTGTAGGGATGATATGCTGAGGAGGCAGATCTTTCTTAGGTAGTCTAAATGTGTCCTTGTAACAGTATTTGTAAGAGTTACCTGCTTACGTTGAAGTACAGTAAAGCATAAGAGAAGGTTAATTTTAAACAGACGTATGGGAAAATGGACTGCCCTAATCAATAGGGAGCTTTCTGGTATGGTTTGGTCTAACCTGAGCATGCTCTCTGGTTTATACTGTAATCAAACATCTTCTAGCCTGTATGAAAGCTCCATTACTTTAATTAGGTCTGATAGGTTGTGATAGCAAATGCAAATCTAGGTCATTGCATATGTAAATGTGCAGCTGTAGTCCTGGAGGATGCCAGAACATATCAGCTAAGGTGTCCAGTCATCACCCAGCATTAACTCCAGCATGGCAAGCAGACTTTATGTGCTAACCATGTGAAAGTGGTTAGGACACACACATACACCCTGTCACTTGCCTAACATTTATTTATATTTTCAAGTTAAGAAGTTGCTAGATATTTCTTGGCACATGCTTAAAATATTAATTTACACTTAAACACTCTTGGTTTAAACACACAATTTAATGATTTATGAAGGGCAAATGGATACCACGATGGATTGCAGCATGGATGTCTTCCTTTAAAAGGAAGTTTTGTGGTAGTTACTTCATAGAATCTCGTTAAAACTGCTACCTCTGTTGTGAATGTTAACTCCCAAGTTAGAAAAGCTTTTGCTCAAACTTTCTTACTGCTCAAGGAGGCACGCGTTCACGGTTAAGGAAATGCTTTGATTCCTTTCTGTTTTTTAATTAGGAAAAAGTGTTTTCTAATTTTATATACTGACACCTTTGTTTTGGCTGGGTAAAGCGATTTGCTTAGACAGCTGGATTACTTTGCTTAGTAGCTGATGTTAAAAAGTGGGGAAATGGAGATGTTCCTGGTTAGTTACCAGTCAAGTTGAACAAATACTTGTGTTCAGACATTCTTGTGGTGATCTCATCACGCACAAAATGCACGTAAACTAATGTTTCGTTAGCGCTCCCTGGAATGAGGTGAGTATTGCTGCATTGCTGTTTATCAAATCCCTGCAAAGAGAGATTGCAACCAGTCTAAACTGAGAAAGCTGCAGGGGCTGATTACTTTGAATATTTGCTTGTCTGGTTTCATCCCATGTTGCCTTACTTTGTTGATAATTTAGTAACTTAAAGGGGAATGTACGTAAATAATAAAGCAGTGTTATCTTAACACCCTGCTATTTATCTGATGACCCGTAGGCTACCTTTCTCCTCATCAGTGAAAGGGTACTCCCATTTTATTGTATACCATACACTGCAAAGCTTAGAGAAACGAATCCTGAATCTTCATTTTAATTTTTATTTTGCTGTGTTACAGCTTGTAAGTGCAGTATAACTTCAAGCACAGCACAAGTACTGAGAGTAACCTTCCTTTGCTTGCTCGCACAACCTGTGAGCGCAGCCGATGGTGGCTGCACCGTGAGGTGGGGAACGGGGCTGCTTTCAGAGTATGGGGGAGACTAAAGTGACCTTAAAGGGAAACACTCCCTGAACGGTTTATGGGAAATACTTGATGAAATTAGCTTCCTATTTCTGTGTGACTAGCCTTCATGAATAACTGCCAATTCTAATGCAGCCGTCTTATTTGTGTAGGTTATTGTTCATGAATTAAAATTTGTATTGTGTCGTCTTTAGCCTAGAGAAATGAAAACCCTTTCTCATAGTGTGAGAATATTTAAATGCTTATGGTGATAGATGGAAAAACTTACCTGTGGCCTTGGCATTTCAAAAATAATTACTGGAAGTGTCGTTTCATCTGAAAAGGAGTGGGTTTGCTCTTTTAGGGAACTTAAACTGAGAAAGCTGATGATCGTGATGGCCTGGAGTTAAATGTCCAGTTATGTGCCTACTTGAATTAGCAGGGATTGGCTGGACATTATGGTATTGCATTTTTGTCTCCTCTGGAGTTCATAACCGTCTAAGCTTTTCAGTTTAGCAGCAGTCCTTGCTCTTCGTAACTGCAGAGCTTTATCCTCAGCAAGTTCTCAACGGCTGACACAGGGCAGTGGTGTGGACGTGCAGGGCAAGCTCTGGCAACAAACAGCCTTTTGCTGCCAGAGAGATGAGGAGGAAGAGGACAGCAGAAAGACCTGGTGGTCTTTTCACTGTCTGGTTTGTGATTTATATCTGCCTCTCTATAGCATCAGCATTTATAAAACGTAATCATTTTTCTTGAGTATCCCTGCAGTGGAGTAGCTTTTGCTGTGGGGATGTCTCCTGCATTTGTTGTGGTAAAGATGCTGTAAAGGTGACAGTCTTCAAAATAGCTAGTCTTGGTTGATTGATGCAGTTTGTGGGTCAGAAATTACTAGTTAGGGGACTGTATTGGTGAGTTTTCTTAAAAACATTGAATTTTACAACTTTGTTTACAAAACCTCTGCCAAATTACTGTGATTGTTGTTCAGAGTTGCACAGACCTTGAAATCTGGAAGCTTTTTCAAATGTCCAATTCATACTTTTTATTGTTTGTTGAATAGTAGTTGTTTTTATTTCTGTTGCACAGAAGTCCAGACTTATTTACTCGTCAGAATAAATATACACTGTAAGAGATCCTCATGCTGTCTTGTATGTAGTGCTGGCAAAAGATGCTGGACTGAAAGCCTTACCTGCATTTTGAATCTTACTTCCAGCCTCAGCTCTGTGTTAGGAAGTGACAGTGGCAGCAATAACCATCTCCTTAGAACATCCAGCCCTCCTGGCCTGCTCTCCCCGGACACTGGCGCTGGGGTTGTCTGCTAAGGATGCGGCTGTGAACGAGGGCTGCGGCCCTGGGAAGCTCCCCCCAGCTTCTGCTGTGTCCTTGTATTTTTGTGGTTTTCGATGGGAACTCTGAAATGGCTCAAGATGCTGAAGCTTAAAAATATTCTACTTGGTGTGCATGGCAACTTTAAGTAATTAATTTTCATAATTTCTTTTTTAAACATTGGTTAGCAGTCCCGTTAATTACAGAAGAGACCAGGATGGCTCTAGGGAGCAATTCCTAGTCCACGGAGTACATAATCCTCGTTACGCTGTGTCTACCTGCCCGGCTGGGTATTTACCTGAGCCGGCTCAGAAGTAGGCATCAGCATCTCCCAAGTGACACAAGCTGGCAAAGTTGATGAGAGGGTGTGTAACTAGGGAGACAGTAATTTGGGACTAATTAGTAACTTACACGGAAGGCAAGGCTTTGTTTCCTTTTTTAAAAAAGTCATTTAACTTAATTCAGCCTATGTGACTAATATATTTACTAGGAATTAATGCATTTATGGTCAGAATTATCTATTGACTGCTCAGCCTAGTTTAAATTCTTCACCATCAGAAATGAGAGCAAGAGGGTGTGCGCATTTGGTGATCTTAACTCTGTTCTGTACATTTTTGGTAGCTGTTACTAGTTTTATGCTTTGGTTTGGTTAATATTTTTACGCAAGTCTCTGCCATTACGTGCGTGTGTGCTTGTGGCTGTATGCTGCACTTTTATATTGCAACTGCTCTGGTATAGTATTGTCTGAAGTGGACAAAGAAAATTGAAGGTGGGAAAAGGAAAGCCAGACCACTCCGTTGTCCATTGTACACCAAATCAACACCACATTTCTTTGTCTTTCCTGCTCGGCAATCCTTACTGTGAGGAATTTATCCTCTTGAACATGATAAGTCATAGAAACCACTAGTTTGCGGTTATAAAGAAGACAGATTGGGAATGCAAGGACATGTTTTTGCATCACTTTTGCTAGATCATTGATTTAATTTCTTTTGACCTGAACAGAGACATTTAACGTCGTACCCATATCGCTGCACGTTGGCAGATTTTCAGATAGAGAAAAAGATTGGACGAGGACAATTCAGCGAAGTTTACAAAGCAGCTTGTCTTCTGGACAGAAAACCTGTGGCATTAAAGAAAGTTCAGGTGAGCATTTAAGTTCAAAGTCTTGCTATTTAGCAAGTAGAATGGAAATGTTTTAAGTGTCTACACAGGTTACTTTGAGTCGGATACCTCTTTCAGTATTCTTTTGTCAGCAGTAATAATGCAATGAAATGCTTTATAAATTGAGAGTTTAAGGTTTGAGAGCACTGGATGATCTGGTTTGATATTTTTGCATCAAAAAACCCCAACGCTCTTGCTTTCTTATTTTATTCAGTTGGGTTTTAGAATGTTGTTTTTTTTTTTTTTACTGTATTGTTTCAGGATGAGGAATAAAGAATAATGCTTCTGAAGGTCTCAAAGCAGTTTTACAAATATTAAGTCAGGTTGGTTTCATGGTGCTCAGTTTACATCTGGATATAAGAGGCCAAGTGGTCCCACTGTGCTCCTGCGTGCCCCTCGGTTGTGTCCTCTGTGGCTGCCTTCTCCGTGTGGCCTCCATGGGACCCTATTTCCATTTTGAGCAGTCTGTGTGCACTCCACGGTCTTAAACCCACTCCAGGATGACGAGGGATAAAGTTTCTAAATCCGAATTATGTAGCAGTAGTGCAATCTCATACTTATTTTTAATTTCACTTTTTACTTTATAAAAAGGGTTCACTAAATTATTATTAAACGCGTGTGAAAGAACGAGGCCCTAATGGCCATAGTCATACAGCTAGGAGACTGCCATCTCGACACAGATGATTCATGAGAGCACGAGAGCGTGGAGGGAAAAATGCCTGTGCTTGCTGATGGAGTTTTAGAAGAATTTCTGAAAAAATTCCATGTGAGCAGTATAGAGTTGTAACTTGGCTTGAAGTATTGTGCTGTGTTCAGAAACGCATTTTGTTTGAAGAAATTTTCCTTTAATCCTGCAACAGAACTTTTAAACTCTTCTTTCTAGTGACTGACTCTGTGATTATTAGGGAACGAATATTAATGCTCAGTATTATTGTTAATTATTACAGAGAGATCAGTGAAAGCTATATCTCTGTTTAAAAGAAAAAAGTAAACCTCTTATATTTTATTTACCATGTAAAATTAATAGTAACTAAACTAACTATGTTTTGAAAATCATGACAGCAAATTCACAAAGTAGTATCTTTATTTTTTGTGCTGCTTAGAATATTGCCTACAGGTTCTAAAATTAATTTTACCCTATTGCTAGCCCTTTAGTGGTTTCAAAATAAAGAAAACATTGATCTTTCTTTGATCTGGGGGTTGTATGTATACTCATTACAGTAGAGGATACACAAATTGGGAGAGGAAAGACCAATTTCTTGTTAAAATAAAAAATTCTTTTTTGTTTTCATTTTCATCTTCTATGTTTTTGTCTTTGAAGATTTTTGAAATGATGGATGCCAAGGCTAGGCAAGATTGCATTAAGGAAATTGATCTCTTGAAGGTAAGAGTTTTTACAATGACTTTTTCTGGTTTTTTGTTTTGAGAAAAGAAAAATAGTTTTCAGGTTGGCGACAGTCATTTACCTTTTATGGCAAATAAAGCTTATCCAGCGCACACAATGATCTTAATAGACTGTGCTTTCTTTTGCAAGCTAGAATGCCTGCGTGATGCAAGAGTTTTGTCTTAAAGCTTGATTTTATTGAGTTTTCTGCCTATAGTCTAAGGAATCTTAAAAATCTTTCTGTCATAAAAAACCCCACAAGTACTCTTCTTCCAGGGGCATGTAAATTCTGCGCTTCATGTGTTTTGAGTTTTGTTGTGTTTGTCACTTTAAAATAAACTAATTGATGAACTAGCTAAATGGGAAAACAGTTTTGCAGGTACATGTCATGTATGTGTATATATATAAATATCACACATTAAAAAATGGTAGTTTAGATAAAGGCTCTGAAACCAGAGAGTGTTTTTAAGTGATTAAACCAACTAGTGATTTTTTTTTTCTATCTCAGTAACGTTTAAAATGTTGGTAGAAAGTATATATACATTGCACTTTAAATATCTATTTTGAGTAAATGCAACAGATTGTAGAAGGCTAAAATCTTAGTTTAGCTAGTCAAATTTAATTTTAAAAGTATTAAATAATTCATTTTGTAAATGTGATTTTAGGTATTTCTATTTAAATTGTCAATTTATAGTCACGCAGTTGTAGACAAAGCTTGAGTCCACTAGACTGTAGTGAAGGTATACAGGATAAACATGAAGATAGCAGTTTGTGTGAACATGATCCAGTTGCTTAACAGTCATGGAGAAAAATATTGCCAACGTTAACATTAAAAAAGAGAATTTGTGACATTTTTGGGTTCTAGGTAACCTAAGCAGTTTTGTCTTGAACTCTGGTTATGGAAGATGTCATAAACTTGCACAGGACTTATTCAGAGCAGAATGTGCAAATTTATTAGAATCAGAGGAAAAGGGAAATAAAATACCCACGATGACAGGAGACTGGAGAAGGTCAGCTCCATCCGCCTGTGGGGGATGACCAGCGGCAGCTTACCTGCTTGTGCAAAGCTCACCGAGAAGCCAGATACCAAACCGAGGTGACCGTAGTGGCCGAGTTGTGAAAGCCAATACGATACATTGAGCTAAATAGGGTTGGTAAAATTGGATTATTTTGCACAATATTTTAGAGAAGACTAAGAAACATTCTAGTAAAGTCATTTAGTTGGGGTTGAAGGGAGGAGCAAGAACAGTTGCTGGCAGTCTACAGAAACATACTACTATGCTGTTTATTATGCAAAACATTACTGTGCTGGTAGTTTAATTATTATTTACTGTTGAATGTCAGCAAATCTCCCTGCTTGGACAGTTGTGTAGCACCATCCAAGGAATCTGAAGTCTGAGTATGTTAAAAAGTCAGTTTGATGAATCCCGATGTATTACAGATGCAAAGGGGATATATTTCTTAATACTGCCTATAGTTCACTTCCTTCAAATGACTACTAGTTTTCAAGTCAGAGCCACCAAAATCCATTGAATTTTAGCCAAGATGTGTGTAGCTCAGCTTCTGAGAAGATCAGCAGATAATAAGTAAAAAGTAATCAAAGTTGAAATTGCCAACTGGGGAGCCGCCATGCTGTTCTGGTCGGCGTGTTTGCTAACCCAGTGCAGGAGCAGGCTGTTCCCCGCGGGTGGCCGGCAGAGTTACTCGGGGTTTGTCTGGAGGCAGGGGACGGTTGGTCTGTCAGCGTCAGCAGCTGGAGTGCACGTCACTCTGTGCCTTAAGATGAGTAACTTGTCAAATTGATATATCTGCAACTCATCTTTTGCTAATTGATCACTCCCATGCTGCCTGTTCTCATGGCTTCCTAGAAATAACCGAAGGTCTGCATGTGGAAGTGCTGGGACAGTCGTGGAAAGTCACATTTCAGAACTTCAGAGCTGCTGCATCGGAGTAGGACGCGGGTCCCTTCTCAGGGCTGGGTGGTAGATGTTACCATTTATGCAGCATGGGGCAGAATAGTCCGTGCTTGGAAGTAGGAGAGAGTTTTAGAAGCAAGGCTTCAGTTCTTGCCACAGAGTATGCATGATCTCTGGCCTGGCTTTTTACGAAATTCCATGGGGTTTCTTGTTCTGTTGTGAGCTTTTCACGTTTTGATTTCCTTTAGAATAGTGTGTGCGCAGCTTCAGGAAAGTATGACAGGTGTCTTTTTCTCAAATTAATGACTTATTCGCAATAATTTTAATTTCAGCATTTTTAGTGTCATTGTATTAAAAGATAAAATACCTTTCACTTCCTAAATTTATCAATTAATACAATTGTTCTTGTGTCTAGAAAGTGTAAAGTGTGTAAGGACCCAGTTCAGCACAGTATTTCAGAGTCTGTTTAAATCTTGCTCAATTTAACTTTTCTGCATCACTGTTGATGTGAATTACATGTCTGCCTTGCAATTGAGTCTAGTGTCTGGCCATGTAATATGGGATATTCATATTTTTTAAACTTTCTTGCTACTTTTAAACTGGTGTCTAATATGAAGTTTTTATAGACTATTACTAAACAACTTGCTGTAAGGGCTTTTCTTTCTTTGTTGTTTTTATTTTTAATGTAGGCCATTGAGGAATTTGTGAAGGAATTACACAGACTTGCTGTACTCCATCCCTGTCAAAATAATACTTTGTCTTTTTTGGTCAGACACTTCTGAGTGACCATGGAAATAAAGAGGGGGGTGGGGGGGTATGATTTCCATATGAATTATAATTATTCAGAATTTCACAGAAGGCAGACAAAACTGTATATTACTTTCAGTGTAATTCTGGCTAAAAGGTTTAGGTAAAGCAGCTCAGTAATTTGGCTGTAATCAGCATTTGGGCTGCCAGCACCCACACTCGCTCATTTAGAGGTGGCTTACCCTCCCGCATGCCCCTTGCTGCCAGTGCCGCTGTGCATACACATCAGGCATTAACTGCCATCAAACTTTCAGGATGCATTAAAGAAATAGGGAATGTCATTAACCCAAGATAAAGTGTTTGTAATCTTTTGTGCATTTAAGGATTTGTGAGAATGAATATACTTTCCTTCTGACAAAAGAAACTTCAGATAGTCTTTTCCATGCCACAGACAAATACGACAGTTACAAAAATAACCCCGGAGTCAATATATTTATTTAAAATAAGGTTGACAAAAGGGAGAGTGGAAGTTTGGCTTATCCAGAGTGGTCTACCTGGCTGTTCTGGGAAAACAGCGTTCAAAGGTCAGTGAAATAAATTGTAGGAAAAACATGTACATCTGCCTTCACACCTCAGCAAGGTCATGGGCAGTCTGCTGGGCCGTCTAGCAGGGCTCCTTCTAGAGCCCTCATCCCTCTGCTCAGCTTCAGCAGAGGGTGGCGTCAGCTTCTGCTGCTGAGACGGGAGTCCTCGGAGATCTGCTCCTCAAAAGAGTGATCACAGAGGTTAGCATGGTGGCGTGGGTGTTTGCTTGTTGGCTTTTAATTTTATATAGCTTCATCGTAATAGAAGAAACATCCCTCTTTAGATCTAACGAGTTTCTTCAAATCAATACAAACCATCAGTAAAAAGTATGTACATGCTCTCACAAAAAAAAATATTTAAAATCTGTATGTCAGTTAAGCAATGCTTGGGTCTGAGTAAGTTGGGTTTTGTTATACCTCTCCAGAGGTGCGCATCTTCATTCCTTGTTACAGTTGTCGTAGTCTGACGTTGTGTTTTATTGGCACGTGGTGCCGAGGCTTAGGGAAAGCCTTGTTTGACTGCTTGAACTTCCCAATGCCTAGGGATAGGCTTAACTGTATCTGCAAGAGCAGCGTGCAGTACCCGGGCAGCGGGTGTGCCCGGATAGACGGTGCGTGTGATGGTGTGGGGGGAGAGGGGCACCCTGATGTGCGTTAGGTGTCAGTGGCTATTCTGCTTGTGATTTTGGTGCTTTTTTGGCTGGAAGTTGATCTTTGATCGATGTACCTGAGAGCAGACATTTAAAAGAAATTTCAGCAGAAATGGTGGCCTGTGATATTTATTTTATTTATTTATTTATTTAAGGCTTGGTCTTGTGGGAATGTTCTTCTCCTGATGCCTGCACATGGATCCCATTAAGGCTAATGCACACTAGTGTCGAGGCATTGCAAAGCAGAATCTATCCCCTAATGTGCATGCAGAGAGGAGTGATTAGCATGATGGATCATAACAGTGTTTCTTTTGGCTTTGTAACCCCTGGAATAGACAGGTTGAGTCGCAGCTGTTTAGTAGATGAAATGCTCACTTTAGTAGTTTCAAAATTTACTGCATTTCTAAGAGCACAAGAGAAAGATAATCTAATGCAAAATGAGCAAGAGAGAGTGAATAGAGAGAGCTGGATACTTTATCTTCTAAGCAATTACTGTTTTCCACTTTAAGAAATTTGGACATAAAATATAAAAACAGAAATTTTAATTTGTTGAGCCTGTTTCTTAATTTAGTCCTGCAAGTCAAGCGTAACAATCTGAGAAGATCCACATTTTTAAGAAACATAGGAGGAAAAAAAAATTAAAAAACCAGTTGTGAATATAAGAAGAATCTATACCGAAATGAAAAAAGTAATCCATGAAGATGCAAGCATAAATAATCAGAAAAATAGACTGACGTATGCAATTTGTGCATTATTTTCCTCCATCAAAGTTTTCATTTAATTCTGTTCTTATTCTAAGGGGCAGAGAGATCTCAGGGAGTACTGTAATCAACAGTTGGGGGTTTTTGTTTATATTTAACAGGGGGGAAAAAACCCCGAGTTATTGCTTAACAAAGTTTCTTTCAGGTTATAGCCTTTACTGTTGTAAACTCACGAAATATTTAAAGGCAGTTTCACCCTATTTTGGTCCGTATTGCTCTTTACTTAAGACAATTTTATTATGCTGTGCTTGCGGTAAGTGGTATTTCTTACAGGATTTTTGTCTACGATAACCCAGAGCACAGTTTGTAGTGGCACCCATTATGAACTGTTTTGCATAATGATTACAAAACTGGTACAGGTATTGTATCTTGGAGTTGTCATTACTACAGCGTTATAAATTTTCTTCTTGCATTCCCTCTATCTGCAGCAACTGAACCACCCCAATATAATTAAGTATTTGGATTCTTTTATTGAAGACAATGAACTTAACATTGTCCTGGAACTGGCCGACGCTGGTGACCTCTCTCAGATGATTAAGGTAAGGATGTGTCAGGTCTAGCGGTGCTACAAACTTTCGGGATTAGGCAGAGACAGGAGGCGGTGGGGGTAAGCACATCTGTGTTAGAAGCACTTTTGTTCTCCTCTTGTGGTTTTACACACCCACAGGGTGCTTCCAGAGCCTAAACCAAAGTGTTCGGTGGCATTTTAAATACGCCAGGCTATGCCACTTGCTTCTAGTCGTGGCTTCGGAAGGGAGCAAGCCTCTGTACGATTTGGTGGGATGTGTGTTATTTGCAAGGTTGATTTATCCAGTCTATGATTGATGGGGACATTTAATTATTGTTAGATTCACTGTTCACATAGCCTGTCTGCCACTCTGAAGACATTCAAGAAAGTGTATTGACTTTCTTTGCAATGGGGATTTGGGTTTGAGAAAATGTTTCAAGTACTTGTTCTTCTCTTATGTTGCTCTTAGGAATACTTGTATTGCTGCAAACCAGCTTTAGTTAAGCTGTTACCACCTGCTTTTATATTTTCTTTGACACGTTAATCTTTAGACGTACATCCCTTGTGAGAACAGATGTGTTATATCATGTTTGTTAGCACTCTCAACCTTCTCTCCATGTTTTACCTGTTTTTTTGCCATCATTATTCTGTAATTATCATAAACGAATGTTTGGAAAGTTCTCCTCCTCCTTGTTGTCACAGTTAAAATATCTTATTAACAGATTTGTTTTCTTTGCCAGCAGAGCTATGAGGCACTAGGCCAAAGGCTGTCAAACAAGTTATCCATTTAGTCCATAGTCAGCGGCTAAATTTACAGTATCCATGAAAAATCTGCTCCATCTCATAGGAGAGTCCCCCTGGGCGAGCGAGCTGGGAACAGGCAGTTGCCAGAGCCGTTCCTGGGGAGAGCCCCAAAATTCCAGATGCAGCCTTACTCCACAGCCACTCAGTAGCAGGAGCGATGGTCAGATCTGCCCCGAACCTGGGGGACGAGCCGGCGGTGACCAAAGCTGCACGGTCGGGCTGATGCCACTGCCTCGAGTGCGTGGTGACTCGCGCCAAAGGCGGCCGCCTCCCGCAGCCGCGGGGGTCAGGGTCTCGGTTGTGGGGACAGAGCTTGTTCTTCTGCTGGGGGAGAGCTCAAGCGTATTTTTATCTTTCACTCTTTTCTTGTGTCTTCTTGTATGTTTTGCACTTTTCCCAACAGATCCTGGGAAAACTTGCAGTTTATCTCAGGCTTTTTGTAGTTGTGGCTAAAGATGGGGAAAAAAGTGAGGATTGTGAGAGCAGGAGTTAGGGCTGTGATCATCCTGGGGTGTGCAAGTGTTTTGCTTGATTTTTAAATCTTAGTTATAAAAAGTTTTACCTACATAATTGTGAGATACTATCATACAAAATATTTGCATTTTTTTGCAATCTTAGTTTAAAACATTCCCTACTGATAAATATGTTCATTTATCTATCAGGGTTGCTTATTTAATTTTTTAAAATTACTTTCTATGTCATTATAAATAGGAGTTATGTTTTTCCGAAACATAATTTGTAGATTCTTAGGTTGACAACTTGAACAGCACTGTAACTCGTGTTCTTTCTGCCAGCGCTCCCCAGCCTGGTCTGTTTTCCCACGTGTTTATCGCAGGCATGAAGAAGATGCACTAGGTTTTTTCAAGGTCATATAAATGATGCTTTTCCATTGGTGCAAATCTTGGCATTCCTTTTGTTTTTTTAATAGAGAAAAAAACCCTAAAACCAAGAGGGAACAAAAGTCTCCTCCTAAATATAGCTTTAACTGCAGAAGAGGAGTTTGCCCGCCTGCCCCTCTGCGTCACCCCCACTCCCCACCCCTCCCTTGGGAAGTTACGCTTATGTGAGGATTTTCAGTTTCGGGGAGGCGGTAGGAACAGCAGTAACAACACTCTGAAGGTGCGAGAGTGATAAAAACAGGGGCTGTCTTTGTCACGCCCCTGGTGCCTGCATTATTTATGAGGTATTGTAAAGCTGATGTAAGAGTGTGCTGCAGGATAACCCACTGGAGAGTTGGGACTTTCTTGTAAATGTCAGGCGAATCTTATTGGACATGACATTTAGAAAATCATCACTTGTGGTCTTGCATATCCACTCTTAAATACTTTAATGAGAATTAAATAATTTTATCGTGTATATAACACTTTATCCCTCACCCTCTGTAATTCCTCTGTGCTCTCTATCAAGTTTTGGTTTGAAACCGTTGCAATCTGTCAGATTTGCTGCCTGGGGAATTGCACGGTCGTGCCCCTTCACAGCTGATCTGCAAAAGAAAATTTGCCATTACTTGAGTCAAACACGAACCAGTAACAGCATTTCACATAAAATACAAAATGTGACAGCGGACATCAGATGTCTGTACTGAGAGGAAAAAGCACAAGATGCAGAAAGGGGCAACAACCAATTCCCTTCCTTTATTCTTGCTCTTGCACGCTGCTGATGGAAATTCTCAAGGGTACGATGCAAAAGAAATGCAGTTGCAGTGTGCTAGAAGGGTGTACAGCGTTTCAGAGCTAGTCGTTATCCAATGACGCTTTGTGTATCAAAGGATGAGGATAAATCTTAAACCTCTGGAAGCATATTATAAGTGTGTTTCGTTAATGCTCTGGATGAAGAACTGGCTCAGTATCTAGCACAGGAAGAAGCAATGAGAAGTCAGGGACCAATAATCTGAAGTAGCGCAGTTTTGGGATGCCTTGGAGGAGGCAGTCACGCTTTGTGTGTGATGTGCGCGGCTGCTGTGCATTTCTGAAGTGGAAAAAGAGTAGTTGAAGATATATAACGTTTAGCCTTCACTGAAGTGTGCAGCTGGTTATTTATTCCTGTAATAAGTTGCTCGGGAAGAAGACTTCAGCATTCCAGAGAACCATCACCGTGCTGCACTCCTTCATATTGTGTGCATTATGCTTACGATTATTTCATTTGAGAGCTGTTAGCGCCCAGAGGTCCGTTGAATCCAGACTCAACTTTGCTTGGCACTGCATAAATGCACACAAAATGGTCTTTTTCCAGATCTGTGTGTGTCTTGATCAGTAGTGTCTTTTTGTCTCACTACAGATAGTTCAGTTAATTTAATATTCCTATTATGCATGAAATAGAATATATTATTCTACCTGATCACAGAAGAAACCTGGATACTTTATTGATATTCTGGCCATCTTGTAAAAAGGGGAAACAGATTTCCTTATTGTTGTTAATAGACTGTACAACAATGAATGTTTACAAGATATTTTTTTTTAATGATCTTTTGTGACTTAAGGCAAAATATTTGAGACATTTGTTGTTTTGAGGCATTAAATATGTTTTGCAAGATAATTAAGGAGATTAATGCTAATTATAATTGGTGTCCATTCAAAAATGTCAAACCTATTTAAGCATATTTTTCATAATAGTTGTTAATTAGTGAACTGCATTGAAGTTTACATACAGAGAGAAGGAGTTAAAAGCTAATCAGAAGAAAAGTCATGCTGCTGCAGATCTGGAAGACATGAGCAACCTGCAGCTGACTAACATGAGTCCAGGAACGAGTCAAATATGTTGCTTTTTCACTGATCTTTTATTTATTTCCTCCCACAGTATTTTAAAAAGCAGAAACGGTTAATCCCGGAAAGGACGGTGTGGAAATATTTTGTGCAGTTATGCAGTGCAGTTGAACACATGCACTCCCGCAGGGTGATGCACAGAGGTAACATTAATTCAGTCTCTTTTCACTGAATAATAATATAATGTTCCAATTAGTAAGCGCCTACATTCAAAAACAATTATGCTGATGTTCAGCCAATGCATGTTTAGAGAGGCTGGAGCTTGCAAGATGGATTTCTCCTTCTGTCTCTTTGCCTCATTGTTAAAGGATTCAGTCCGAAGTGAGTGTGGTATTAGGAAGATGAGCTGCTTTGTATTCCAGACACTGATATTAAGTAGAAGTGTCAAACTTGCCATTAGAAAAGTGTCAGAAGTAAAATGCTGAGACTACTGGATACAGTGAACTCTAAGAAATAGTCTTCATTATATTAGCTGCGACCTTAGAGAGCTTAGAAGAGTTTTTCTGTCTTGCGAGCTTTTCTGAAATATTAATACAAATACGTCCCACACTCTCGTAACCTGTTCTCCATTTTCATTACTTATTTTTTAATCTCTTGTCTTAGAACTTTTCGTAACTTTGAGCTTTATCCAAAAATTATGTTGTTTCTTTCAGCGTAAATGAAATGCTTCGTGAGGGATTTGACCCAGGAAATGCAAATATCCCAAAAGGCACCGATACCAATCTCTGCTGCTTATTATTTCCTTTATCCTTCAAAGCAGTGAATTCTTCACTTTTTTTTTTTAGCAACATGATCTCATTTTTGCTCCTTTATACATCCCCTGATGCAGTTTATCAGTTGTACCTGAATTAGGCCTGTAATTGGTGGCTGAAATTTGGAGCCTCACACATTTAGTCTGCTTTAACGTGAGGAAAGAGCCTCACTAACTCAATCCTGACATGACTGCTTGGTAAACTGGAGTTCTAGTAATTTTTACACTCCATGAACAAACTGGGCTGTATAGAGTCCAGAATTTATGTATATGTGGGACAATAATTTGCCCTTGGTGTGAGGGGAGCATAGCGGGCAGTACACTTTCCTGTAGAAAACAATAATTTCCAAAGAGAAGCAGACTTATTTCTTTGATTTCCATCAGTTAAAGAGGTTGCCTCCATTCTGTTGTGCTGTTTCCTACATTTTCCCTCATTGGTATTTCTTGTGTGCTGGGAAGTGTGCTCTGATTTTTGTGTGTGTGCAGAGCTTGAAGTCTTGGAAGACTCAGCCTATCAAAGCTATAAAGAAATGCGGTTCTGCTCGAGCCTCTTCTGTACAGAGAGCGCTCCAGGCTATGTTTCTATTGCAGTATTAGAACCAAATAACCTTTTGTGGCTTTGACCTTTTACCTTTTTCTTCTTGCAGACATAAAACCAGCCAACGTGTTTATAACAGCCACAGGGGTGGTGAAGCTGGGAGATCTTGGATTAGGCCGTTTTTTTAGTTCTAAAACCACTGCAGCACATTCCTTAGGTAAGATGGTACTTGTACAGTTGTCAGCTGTGGTGTTCAAAAGAAGTGGTGTCTGTCCTCTTACTGTGACAGAAGCTTGATTCAGTGGGTGCCTACTATGTTTTCTATGATATGTGTTTTAAGTACTCTTCATATGAAATTAATAGGTATTTTTTGTTTTAAAACTCCACTTGATTTTTTTTGCTGGAAGGTCTGGCCTGGTAAGTGTATGATTTATAGCAAATGTAACAAACGCAGCTTTTCCACTCTAAATGGCATGTTTGCCTGCCCTCTGCTACTGGAATTAGATGTTACACCACCACCGTTTTTAGCAGATGCTGGTCAGCAGTCTTACCCTGAACAGGGGTTGTGGCCCTCGTCTGAGGTGAGGGAAGTGTTCAAAGCCCTCGCAGTTTGTCTGTTCCAAAAAGGGACTTGAAACTCAGCTTAGGCTTTAAAGATCCACATTTTCTTAATGTCTTCCACTTATCTCAAGGTTGTTTTCCTGCTCTTCTGTTGGTGCAGCTCATTGTTCTTGCCAAAGCCTAGTACCTTGCTTTTATTCTTACTGAACCGTATCCTGTTTCCAGACTCTCTTACTTGTGATCACTTTGAATTTTTATTCTGTACACTGCTGTGCTTTGGTTCATCCCAGCTTCTTGTTACCCACAAAGGCAGTAGTGTTGCCACAGTGCCCCATGTTAATGCATGTGTTGGACAGAACTAGAGCTATCGGCTGTCTTGCAGGACTTCACTTGAAGTAGCCTTCTACTTTGACAGGGAACTGGTTTTCCAACCAATTTTGCATCCATTAAGTAGTTTGATTTAGATTTAACAGCTTGCCTATGAGTAAAGTTATAAAAGCCTTGGATAAAAGCGTTAAAGTTGTAATACATCTGTTGCTTCTGTTTCCCTACCTCTGAAGCCTCTTAACTTATCATGGAAAAAAATTATATCATTTTTCATGATGTTTCGTGGACCAGTCATAGTGATGATGATTCGTTTCTTATTCTTTTTTCTGTGTTTTACAAGTAGCATGATTATACCTCCAGCATCTTCCTGGGAATTGGAATTAAGTTGACTGATTTAGAGCATCTGGGTTCCTCTCTCCCTCATTTTTACCATTAGCATTAATTACAATGCTATAGGAAAGTATACAGTATACACAGGTCATTCTTTAATTCTTACAGTATAAAGTATTTCATAATTGGTCTGTAACCTCTTGAGAGGTGGCTGATTTTCCGTTTTTTTTAATGGGTCTTAATTTTTTTTTTTTTGAGTCACAAAGATACTTCTGTGTTACAGCAGTGAAGGAACTTTGGCTTTTAGTGCAGCATGTAAGCTCTTTTACATTTAGCGCTCTCAGTTGATTTTGGAACAGATGACATGTTTTTGTTTCACTATTTGTCTTTGTGCAATTTCCTCCACTGAGTGTGAGTCTTGCTCGATTGTTTCTTATATGCATACAAGCTTAATTGATAATACTCACCAACAGCACTGGGGCTTCTCAGTGCACAAGAAAGGAAGATAGATGCCTTATTTTGTTTATGCTTTAAAAAAAAATAATGAGGCATTTCTACAGTTTACTTTCATAAAATATTAGGAGATTTCCCTTTGCATCAAAAGCTATCCTAGGTTATATACACACTATACTTAAGAGATTAAAATAAATCCTCTTCACAGAAAGTTACAATCACATCATCTGGACAAGCAAAAATATGATCATGTCTAATTATATGATCTTATCTAGTTTGACTGCTGCACTTATTATATTAATAAGAATAAATTGGGGCTTGGAAACTGGCTGCACATGTAAGCCAAGCTTGTGACCTTTACCAGGGTTGCTCTCTCTTAATTGAGAAAGCTCGTGCAGGAAGAGTTAAGCCTGTTCTGCACAAACCTTGCCCTTCCTCAAATCAACAGCATCTTGGAAACAGGCGAATAAGGCGCAAAACACTAAAGGAGTAGCAGTGAGTGATACTGGAGACAGTGTGTTGTGTCGTGTTGTGGGAGGGGTGGACACACCACCACTCCCAGTGGTTCTTGTATCCAAGTAAAAAGAACATTTTTACAATCAAAAAATATGCAGACTTGAAGCTTTTTTTTTTTTTGTAATTTGCCAGACCTATAGGTTTTGTAGCAGCAGGAATTCTACTGATCTTGGTTTTGGTTTAATTAAGACATTTGTTTAAGTAGCCGTGAGTGATGAACACCCTGCAAACCGGAGTGTGGTACCCGCGCGGACCCAGGCTGCGATGCCGGGCACTTCCCGTAGCCGCGTTGCCCCGGCAACCGCCCTGAACCATAATTTCTCTGGCTGCTGACCCATGAATCGAACGCGCGGCTTATGCAAATATATTCATCTAATTTTTTTTTTCTTTCTTTGTATTTGCTAGCATCAGACTGGCATAAAAGGGCATTAGGCAGTACCACAACCCGTCTGACAGGTGTACCACTGGGCTGCAGCAGCGCAGCCGCCGCCGTGTCAGGAATGGGAGCCGTAATTAGAGCAAGGAACAGAATGAACGTCAGACGAATTACCAGGCAGCAGATCATATTTGTCAGGAAGGATTGCATACATAAAAATTAAGTGACAGTACATGCCGGGGTAATGAAAGAAAAATGAAAGATTTGCCCATACACAGCTCGTGAGATGCAGGCGAGCGCCTTGCTCGGAGCAACGGCAGGACGCCTGACTGGCGGCACGGCCGGTCGGGAGCATCACCGGGGCAGTGGGCGACCGTGAGGCAGGGAAAGCCCCAGCCCCTGGAAAACCTCCGTGGGCAGACCTGCAAGAGGGGAAACATGGACGCCTCCTGCCTCACTAAGTAACAAAACTGTGCTGGGAAAGGCAGCAGTATTGTGGGATGGGTGCTAAACGCCAGAAACCAGCCGGAGGCTGGAGGGTGTGGGTGAAGTCACCAGGTGGCACCTCTTCTGCCGCTTTCCCTTTTCCCTGTATGGCTTGTGAGAGAAGACAGGAGATCCTTTTCCGTAGGAGAGAGCTCTTCATGCACAAGCTTTACCAGAAAACTCCCATGTTTTAAAGGTAATGAGTGTAGCTAAGGTGAATTTTACAACTACTTGTTACAACATGGTGGCTTACTGGCCTTCCTTCCCTAATTTAAGCTCCCTTTTAGCATAAGCTCCAGGATTTAGTTTAATGGAGGTGGACTCTCACGTATCACAGAAACTTCATTTTATTGGGGGGCGTAGGAGGAACGGGGGGGGAGGGGGGGGCAATTCAGCATGAAGTGAGCAGGAATGCTTTTTTCCTTTTATTTTCTTTTTTTTTTTTAGTGCTGCTTACTATTTTCTTGAAAAACTTTAACAGCCTGTTCTTATGCAGTTTGTAATGCAGGCATTTTACTACATTCATAGTCCCGCCTTTCCTTTTTCCTTTCCTCTTTCCTTTTTCCTTTCCTCTTTCCTTTTTCCTTTCCTCTTTCCTTTTTCCTTTCCTCTTTCCTTTTTCCTTTCCTCTTTCCTTTCCTCTCCCCCCCCTTGTTTATTTTTTCCCCCCAGAGGAGCCATATGATACCTGTTTGAAGGCTGTTTCACTACAGAAAATGATTATACTTAACCCGGGGCTTTGCACCCCGTAATCATGAAATGACATCTAGATGCTGGAGTTTGGGTGGGTGACACCACGCGGTTTGGGTTGATTTGATAGTACTGGTGTGTGATGTGCTTCCAGGTGTCGTCTCTCTCGTTGAAGATTTAATAGGGCTAGGAGTATTTTTTTTGTCTGTTTTTCATGTTTGATTGTGTCCATTATTTATTTTGTTGATCTCTGAGGTGGGCATCCAGAGGAATACCTGTGAGTTAAGGCTATTCTAATATGCTTGGGAGAAAGTTCAAGTCATTAACTTTGCTATAAAACCTAATTAGTTATAAGACAAAAATTATAAATAGCAGAGCATATTTAAAAACTGCATAAACTTTGGAAAACTGCATAGACTTTGGAGAACTTCACAGTAAGCTGGTAGATTTTGTTTTACTAGGAGCTGTAATAAATATAGAGAATTTCCATTAATATTAAAATGGATAACTTTATTGTGAACTGGTATCATGCCCATTTTTAGCCAAATAAACTTGGCATTACCCAAAGCTTCTGATTGGCTTTACATTTTGAAGAAAAAAGAGTAAAGAAAAGGAAAAAAAAAAAAAACCACCAAAACAAAATAAACCAATTTTACACAGAATAGTCTTGTTTTGGAGCAGATGATTTATTATTTATTCTTGGACAAGAATAAACTTGGAGCAGATTTTCCTTTTGGGGCATGCATTTAAGTCAAAGCTTCCCAGTTTAGAACGTGCAGATAGCTGTGAACTGGAGTACGTGGGGTGTTACACGTTCCTTCTGGTTTCTCGTTGGATATGAGGGTGAACAGGGAATAACTGCAGTCACGAGAAGAGCTCTTTTATAAATGGACTATTTGTCTTTTTTTCGTTTGCTTGACAAACCAGTTTGCCATCTGAAACAAAACCACAGTACTTTGAGGGGCGCGTAAGCAGTACTTGTTAAGAAAGAATGGACACAAGAAATCCGCTTAAAATTTCAACAGCCAATATTCTGTGGGGTTTGAGAAATTTGGGCCTTTTGGTCTGTGCCTGTAGTACAGTATTTGTGGAAGGAAAGATTGCTGCAGAATTACTGCAGGTATATTGTA
This sequence comes from Ciconia boyciana, assembly GCF_034638445.1. Taxonomy (NCBI): domain Eukaryota; kingdom Metazoa; phylum Chordata; class Aves; order Ciconiiformes; family Ciconiidae; genus Ciconia; species Ciconia boyciana. The sequence continues at coordinate 1,476,914 of NC_132951.1, read as the reverse complement.
CTACCTACATGTAAAAAACAAAACAAACCCGAAAAACTATAAGGACTTTGGTAGGGTTGCGTATGTAATTAAATACTAATAAGAAAAAAGAGAGAGCTTAGAGCAACAGGTCTTGTAAAAGCAGCTGCAATACTATGCACAAAATATTTATTCTCTTTTGTAAGAGTAAGTAGATGTAATCTTTTTCTTTTTTTCCCCCTTGAAACAATTAGTGGGGGTACCTCACACTGAGATTTGAAGGAATTTAAAGTATATTTTAGTGCCTTTGATCACTGTTTCACTTTAGCTAATTCCCAAAAGTTGAGCTAATTCCCATATTCTCCTTCTGGGAAAAGGCCTCAGCCTTCTTGTTGGAAATATACCCCAAGTAAGGCAAACAGTTAGAAACAGATACTTAGGAACTAGACAGATACTTAGGAACTAGGCTCCTTTTTAAATAATGCTGTACATTTTTCTTGGTAGCCTACAAGCGTGTCTGAAGAGATGAGACAGGTGAGAGTTGTGGACTTTCATTTTCAAGTAGAATTGCTTCCCGCCTGTGTTTGCACCACCCGATATTATTAAAACATATTTTTCTCTAAAATATTTTTCTCAACTGTATGTATGGAATATGTAATAGTGCGTCTTGCATGTTAAAGCTAAGCTAATAGTTCTGGAAATACTTTATTATTTTAAAAACTGAGTGGTTTTTTGTTACTCCTGGATGGCATCTCAGGTTTTTGCGCATAGTTCGTTGCCTTTTTCGTTTGTAATGAGCATGCTTCAGAAATTACAAGTATTTCAAAACATTGTAAAGTTTGTTTTGACAGGAGTGGAACATCTCGAGGATGAAGGAATGCTTAATCAGTGTTAGCCCTTTGAGGCCCTCTTTGTGCTCTGATATCTCTTGGTTTGAAACTGGGAATACTCTGTAAAGGTACACTAAAGGTCAGAATTTGTTAGGTTCTTTCATATTCAGAACTCTGTTCCCTGCTGAGAGAAAGAAAAGTGATGGATTCAGAAATACTTTTCAGCTCAGTATTAAAGATTAGCTGGAAGGTGCTGGTGAAAGCGGAACAATAAAAGCATTCCTTATCACTTGTACTTTGCAGCCAAATATGGCTATGGAGTTTGATTAATTTCAAGAGATGCTTATTTTTTATAGCATTTAAAAAAACCCCAACATACAGAGCCTATTAAAATATTTGGAAATACTCTGCACTGATTTCAGTTTAATGGCAATCTGCCTAAAGGTGCAGGAGGCTGTTGCTGCAAGGGACTTGTCTGTGGTACATTAAATGCAGTGAATGAGACTCTTGATAGAGCCTCCTAAAAGCATGAATCAGAATTTTCTCTTGTTTCTGCCTGTGTGCAGCTAAGGATGAATTTCACAGGAAGCATTGATCCCTGCCTGAACTGTGTTTGCACAAGGAGAAGCTCTGTATAGAAAATAACGATCGTGTGTGACTGTACTAAGAACCTGGCCACTGTCACTTTCACAACAACAAAACTCCACTGATTCAAGCTGAAAAACGTTTTTAAAACGAGTGAGCATGATCTTCACTGTGTGGTGAAAGACTTGCTGAGTTTAGAAGTAATGTAGCTCTTTACCTGGGTGTTTCTGTGGCAGATGTGGGAATTCAGCTCAGAGTACCTGTGCACACTGGTTGCTGTAGTTGCACGGGTAGGGTTTTTAATTCAAACTATATATGAGAGGAAAGGAATTTGAATTTTATTTCTGGAATAACTTTGCTGCCTTTGCCTGTGTGTTTTCCTGGTGAAACAAGAAACTCTGCTCTTAATCTAATTTGGAATAATTAGCATTTCCCTACCTTGGGTGTTGCAGATATCCCAGAGCTGTTCTGGTCCGTGTGGGTGTTGTAGCTGTGCTACACAGACAGTGCTGGGGAGAGTCGGAAGAAATGTTGTTCTGGCATCGCTGAAGTATGCTGATATTCAAGTGAAGTGTTTCGACTTTCAGGAATAGAACGGGAAGATGTTTACTTAGTCATAATCTTCTCTACGATTTTGCGACCTTTATAACTTTAAAGCCGTTACTCTACTAGCTGGTGATTAATATTGAATCTGAACGATATTTTGTATTTTCAGCAGGGCAAATACCAAAGAAAGTTTCTGATTAATAGTCTCTGATTAGACTATTCTTGTCAAATTGACTAATGCAATGCAGTGGTGAGCCCTGACTGATTGCACTGGAAGCCTTGTGCGGCTTTCTAGAAGATGCTCATTACAGGAGATTCCCACGTAATGTTGGACAGGCCATAAAGAGAATTGGGCTTGTCAGTCTTTTATCATGACAGTTATTTAAAAATTAATGCATCAGTTTTGAAACGCAGAGACCTGCTTGTTCGTACATTTGCTGACAACACTACAGTAATGATAGGTAAATGTGCAAGGTAGACTTCATAAAATCAGCTCAGGCGTGGACTGTTCCACAGACCTATTAATATAATGGAACAGACTAATGCACAGAAAATCGAATACGGACTATAACGCACTCATCCGTATTATAAACCCTGTCATTCTGCTTTGATCGAAGGGCGTTTTAAGGCATTATCTGAAACGACAATTTTAGCCTACCAAGCAGACCCCTGCTAACATGGAAGGCAAGGCCATAACTTTAGAGCCCAGTTGATTATTTGCTCTGAGCTTGTCACGCAGTGACCCAGAATAACTGATCGCAAGGACAGCTACGGCTGGAGGCCAGCCCTGGCACCAGCACTCTGAAGCACGAAGACTTTGGGGAGCAAGAGCAGGAAAGATCTTCGTGTTCCCTCCTGCCAGTTGCGTGCTGCTGTCCGCCCATGCTCAGCTCCTGTACTTGCTGTCAGTGAAGGGCTAGCATGTCTTCTGCTTCATCTGCTCTGTTAACTCGCCTGGCAGGTTCGAGAAAAGCAGCAGCACTGAGGAGTTCAAGGTAGGGAAGTGTCTTACTGGTGCTCAGTGGGGACTTCCGAAACTGTCTTCAAGAACTTCATGTAATGAATCACCATTTCTTCTACAGCTCCATATTTTTAAGCAGGAAAATTAATTAGTGCTATTCCAACCAAGTCAGTTCTTGTACAGAAATCTGGCAAATGTGTGGGAATTACTTGGGGAGCTGTGCTGTTCATTGTGTGCATCTTGCATGCACATGGGAGAGATCCACAGAAAGCCTTGTTGGGTTCTCTGAATGAATCCTGTCTGCTTTTGCTGTTCTGTGAAGTTACTCTGTGCAGTCTGTTAAAAATTACTAACTATTAACAGAACTCTGGCCTCATCCATACATAGAAGCCTTTCACTGGCAACTAAAACCAGACAGATCTGGGACAGTGTCACTTTGGCATGCTCCTAGGGTGGATATGATATTACTGAGCATGGAAATATAATAATCTCCATGTGTTTTTTTTCCTGTGTTGTAGCTTGTATAGAATTTGCAAAAATTTAATTTCTCATTAGGGTACTCTTCACCTTGAAAGCAAAGTGATTTCTTATTTGAATGACCTGCAAGCACAAGCTGAGTTTATCGTATAGGGCAGCTGATTACCGAAAGTCCTGGGGGACCAAGTAAATAAGCCAGTCAGGGAAGTGGTTGCCTTTCTTGGTCGCTTGGTCTATTTTGGGAAGTAGAGTTTTATATATGTATTCCTGTAACATCTTATGTTTCACACAGATGCCATAGGATTAATTTCACATTATATGCTACATTTCTGAATAGCTCTGAGTAAAAATTGTTGAGGTTCAGTAGACTCAAGGTTTGGGCATATAAATGCATGACAGAAATGTAGAATAAAGATTGAAGGGTGTTGGTTTGGGTGGCGGGGGTGGGGGGGTGTTGTTTTTGTTTTGAGGTAAGCTGCCTAGCTTTCCTCCCAGAGAAAGAAAATGCCTTGAGTATTTAAGGTAGAATAGCTGGTGCAACACGATCCCAGTTTACCCCACAGGAAACCCGGGGCTTCAGAATGCTGATATGGTAGCAACTTTAGTAGTGGGGTAAACTGGGAGGATCTGGTGCATATGGCATCCGTACTTCCAGCAAGACCTTCATAAGGGGGGATGTTGGGGATGCTTTGGAGTAAACTGGATAATTGCATGCCAGCATTGGCAGTACTAATTTCAAATCAATGCTTTTTGTTTTGACTAAATAACCTAAGAGAAGATTTCTGTATTTCTCTGATTTCCAGCTTCTGTTTGGATGCTGGTGTACTGAGAGGGAGTATTGTCTGACTCCTTAGGTGCTGCCCCACGTCTGACCGTTCCTCTGTGTCTTGGTTTATATACGTGTTGTGAATTCTTTGGGGCTGTAAACATCTTCTTGTCCTGTGAGGACAGGCTTTGTACGGTGCCTGTATCAAAGGGATCCTGGCCTGGGTTTGGGTTTTCTGGGTGACAGAGGAATGCAGCGAAGATTTGGACTCACAAGTATACTTAGAATGGCATGGTCTGAGCTAGAGGGACCCCAAAGTGATTTTGTTCAGGTCTTGCACTGACGGCAGCAGCTTTGTGCTGGGTCATCTGTGCGCTCGCTGGGGGTTGATTTGGGCCTTTCGGGAAGCTGTTGCTTTCTGCCCCAGAACTCATTCGTTTCCTACAGTGTGCAACCCCCTCCTTAGGAGCATCGGGGCAGGTGGTGGCTGTTCTTCCCCCTCCACCCCTAACACCATAGCGTCTGCTTGTTAGTCTTCCAGCTGTCTGCAGTCAGCATTTCAAATGCAGAAATCGTAGACTGAATGTTACAGGCAAATTAAACATTTGCCATCTTGTGAGGAAAGGTCTTTAATTAGGAGAAGGATACACTGGAATGCCAAAAGCGCAAAAAAAAAAAAAATTGACAGGGGACAGGCAAGCAGGGGAAGCAGGAGAAAAGAGAGCATATAAAGTCCTTGGATGTTTTAATAAATGATGTATCTGAGGATTATTTGATGTAGTTGAGACTGCCAGGATGTCTTATATTTTCAGTACCACAACTGAAACTTATTTAGGATTTAAAAAAGAACCTTTTTGAGGTAGGAATTTATTAATAATTTCCTGTAACTCCTGTCCAAAATGCTGGAGTAAATTTCTTTTGATAAAATACAGACTTCTGGAAGTACATAGAAATCCCACAGTTTCTGATGTGACTTCAAGTTGGAGCAGTAGTTTAAAGTTTGGAATGATTATCTTGGTTCTTTCAGAAAGTTTTTGAACACCTGTCTGGTGCTGGGCTTGTTACTTCCATTTCCCTGCTGCAGTAAATGGTCTCCTGAACTCTTAAAAAGGGTGCCCCGTCACATCTGGAGCCGCTCTGTCATGCTGCTAGCGCGGTGTGTCGGGTGAACGTTCAATTGATACGCTGTCACAGGATTCTTGTTTTAGCAGAGTACATTCATGACATCTAACTTGCAGTTTCAATGCTCTTGAGTGAACCAGAGGAGGATGATCCTTTATGATTGCTCTGTCCGCCTGAGACACTCTGAAGGTACCTGGAAGACTGGAAGGGGAAGAAAACGGTCCTCAAACTTCAAAAATACAGAAGACATTTTCAGTAATGTTCACCAGTCCTCTAGCTCTATATGTGATGATATATTTGGTTCTATGCCTTCGAAACCATGATCTGTTTCCAAATTTTTGTGTGAATCTCTTCTAATTAGCTATTCGTGCTAAACCTAATCCTTTAATGAAGTAAAACTTCTGCATAATACAGTCACTTCTTAAGACGATAACTCTTTGTTTGTTTGTTTTTTACAGTGGGAACTCCATACTATATGTCCCCAGAAAGAATACATGAAAACGGCTATAACTTTAAATCTGATATCTGGTCTTTGGGCTGTTTATTGTATGAGGCAAGTATCTTCTAACTTTTTTTCCCAGGTTTGTCTTAACCACACAATATGGTACAGAAATTGAGTAGTTCAGACTTACTTTAGCTTAATTGTTGAGAAATCTTATGGAAAAATTAACTCTTTTTATGCTCATCATGTGCTTTTTGAGCATGAACAACACTGCCATACAGCACAGTACTTACACAAAGTGAATTTAGTAGGTCACAGGAGATGTTGAGGATATGGACATAAACAAGCCAGCTTACTGCATTCTTTCTTCCTACTGTGAGCAGAGCTGTTGTTAGGGCAGCATATTCATCGTTTCTTCTGAATACTGCATTTGTTTTAAAAATAGCAAATTCATTTGAATGTAAGCTTCTGGTTTGTTAAATTGAATTCTGACCAAGTGGAATATTTTAATTTTGGGAACTTTCAGTAAAGAAAAATAGTTTTTATGTATTGCGAAATCAGTTTCTCTAACTTCATTAGAACTATAGCTGGAATTTTTTCTAATTGTGCATTGTCTTCTAGCCCCATGCACAGATACAAAGCAGGCACACTTTGTATGGACTACGCACTTAGTATGCAACTTTTCCTTAAAAGCTATTGCATGTATTTTGAAAATAAGTGCTGATTTTATAACAGTACTTTGAGTTTTGTGATTTCATTTTTAGCAGGGATCCAAGGGTATTGAACAGTCTTGTACTCCTTTATAATCTAATCTTAATCCTTTTTTAAATGTTTGCATCTTTGAATTCAAGTGAAAGGGCATGTCAACATTTAGAAAGTTTTTATCCCAGCCCAGAGAATTAAAAATCCCTGGGATATTTAATAATAAGAATATTGCTCACATCCTCTTTGGATAATAAATTATGTGAACTGAAGACATTTTGTTTCTCACTACAACTTCTCGTAACCACATGGAATTAGAGAATAAACAGAAATGCAATTTATTTCGTGAGCACATCAGATGTGAAAATTTACTATAGTTAACCATGTTACTTCAGCTAGTTGATTAAACAAACCTCTTAGGACAAGACGGTATAAAAGTAAATTTTCCTGTTACTTTTCACTGTTTATGTATTTTGGGGAGGAACACTCATCTGAGACAACTAAATGCTTGTTCAGCGAGGTAACCTCCTGTCACTGGTGTGCTACCAAGCCCTGAGTCATACAGTTCGATAGGTGCTGATTTATTGTTGGCAGAGTGGGAACGTGCCATGTGGTGTGCATCTTCAGAGAGAGATTGGTACTGGAAACTCGGTGAAATAAATGGCTAAAATCCTGCTGGAGGGACTTAAGCAGTCTTGGGGGCTCGACTCTAACAACCCTTTGCTTCCCGCGTGTAAGACAGCAGCACAGCTGGCCCAGATGCAGTTATGGACTTTAATGTGGCCCAAAAAATGCCCTTGAGGGTAAAAACCCCACAACTATCCATTCTTTTTATCCTCCTACCAGTGTCCATCCAAAGACTGTATTTCCACCATGATGTAAAGGCTCTTCAGACAGCCTGCTCACAACTGCCAACTCTCCTGTACGCTTGGCGTGTGTAGAGTTTAATAGAGTTTAATTAAGCAAGAAGATTTTTATCTGGGTGTCTAGCATAAATGCCCCACAAGTCACCATGAGCAGTGTCAAGTCCTAGCATTGGCCATAGTAGTATCAGAGCAAAGAGCCACTAGATCTACTGAAGGGAAGATCCACTTTGGTGGAGACACTGGGGCCTGACATGGTTCTATCACTGATTTATTGTTAAAATTCCATGGGATAGGAGGAAGAGGAAGGGCCTAAGGCACCCTGCTAAGTACTTGGATTAAAAAGATTTGGAAAATTGTGAGCTTAAATTGAGTGGTTTTGTGTCTATCCTCAAATTCTCCTTACCTCTAGTGAAAGAATTCAAGAGACTTTTAGTAATTCCCAAAGCAGCAGCAGCAGCATACCATTGAAAAGCTGGTATTTTTTATAAAGGGTGGTTTTGCTTGTAATGCTTCTAATGAGATACTGAAAACTGGAACGGTACAGTACAGCTGTACGTACCTGGGTCTGCTGGTGGCGTTGGAAAAGGAATTTGGAGACTCTTCTGTGGGAACAGAGGGAAGGAAGCCTGAGCTCCCAGTAATTCATTATGCTGGATTATTCCAGGTACGCTTCATGTATTGGGCCTGAAGAGGAATTCTCAGTTTAAGGCTTTGCTGAGTTGAGGACTTTGGCCCTGCCATGGTGCGTTGGACTTGCCAAGTCTATCAATAACCGTCAAAGTCGCCCAAGTTGGACACCGCTACTCGTTTGCTGCTGTAGTGTACAGCTTCTGTCAGGCTGCTCTGAGTAATTTCTGAGGCTGAGCTCTGCTGGAGATGGGATTCCAGATTTATGCAGAGAGAAATATTTAGCGTTGTGCTAAGATATGTTTTTGTTGCAGGCAATATGGTCCCCTTATGGCACAGTAGTCTTGGTACTCCTTATATTTCAAGAAGCTGACTTAATTGCACACTAAACATAATTCTCTGGTAGGAGTAGCAGTACTATAGTAACATGTGAAAGATTTGGCATGTGAAGCATTTTTAAATTTACTTCCTACGTACGTAAGCCTTAACTTTGTGAACAGGAGCTGTGAGATCTTGCAAATTCCAAGGAAGACTGGACAGTTACCAATTTTGTGTTCAGTAGATAAACAGCTACTTGACTTTTTAAACTTTTTAGAATTGGGAAAATAAAATCAAATTCATCTGTCTTTGAAGGAGCTGTATTTTATCATCACTAATTTCTTGTAACGATGTTCTTCCATTTGGCTTAAAAGTAAGGAAGCGATGTTTTGTTTGGTTATGAGTCACTTCTGATATTTCTCCAGATTGATTGTGTAGATAGGCTGCAGAGAGATGTAGTGTACAAATTGCCTTCAGAGACACACGTGTCCACTGGAATCCACTTAGGGCACACTGAGGGGTTTGGGATGTGATGCCACATAGCACCACTTAACTTTGACATTGATAATCACACAGTGATTTTTATTAAATCTTATCAATATAGTAGTAACTGTCTTCATCCCTCACTTCCTGTAGATATCTGTCAGCAAGATAACTTGGAGGGGGATAAAAATAAGTTGTTAATTCCCAGAATATAGCTACAAGCAATGACTTTAGCAGTTCTGGCAAGATGATCCATTTAAACACTAACAGTGATTCCTATATATATATGTATTTTTTAACCAGTCATACTGCATGGTGGTCATTTTAAATGGAGATCTAGCTGTCCTGCGGTAATTGCTCTAATCCAAATGTCAGGAGCAAACCCCGATGTAGCATCACAAACTGTTGTTAGTGAGATATTTGGAGCGCCTGTGGTCACGACCCCTGCAGACCTGACTGTTTTACTCGGAATGTGTGTGCCATCTCTTTCCATTTTAATTCCCTGCATTTACCACCCCAAAACCCCACGTTGTTTCCTTTTCGTTCCTCCTCTTTTGCACATGACTGCTTAACTAGACTTGGAAAGAAAAGTTAATGGGAATTGAAAAATCCCTTTCAACCTTACTGGCATTATTGATGTTTGTATTGAAATCTCGGAGACCTTGGTTAACCCTTGATTGCCTTCTGTGCCTTCCCTAATGCGCCCATTAGTGTTTTTCTTGAAACAATCTTGCGTGCTGGCCTCTCCGGTTTTGTTTTAACTGATTGAGAGCAGTTTGCTATCAATCTCTAATTGGAGATTGGAGTCTCTAATTGGAGTCTGTAATTTTTCCCCCACTGATTTGCCTGTTACTGTTAGGACAGTAATGAAGTAACGGTGATACAACTTCACCTTTTGCCTTCAAAAACTTCCAAAAGGCCAGGAGCACCGGGCTGTCAGGGCTCTCGCCCGGCCGTTGGGGCTCCGATCACCAGCCGGTTGGGTGACTCTTCAGCCTCGGGTCTGCGGGGCTACGAGGAATAGCTTAGCATTGCTCCTGATAATAGTGGTGAAACCGCAGAGAGGTAAAAGTGTGCCCGTTCCCCAGCCCGCTGTTTTGTGCAGCTCTTCTCGCCCAGCCTGCAGCAAAGCACAGTAAATGTCACTAGCACAGCAAATATCTCGAGCTACATTACATGAAGCATTACAGACAGAAAACTGAACAAGGCTGGAATTTTCTGAGATGTTTGTGCGAGCCGTGTACTCAGTTCATTGTGTCCTTCAGTGTCATTTGGGTACCTTCGTATATTCTGTGTTGCCATTTATAAGCCTCTCTGGATATCTGATAAATACCTCTGGAAGAGCTTCCTGAAAAATATTTTAGTCTGGTGGTACCTAAGGAGATAACCTTGGAGATTTGGCCAGAATATATCTTATTACTTCTCATAATGGCTCGGAACTCATCGCAGAGGGTCTCTTACCTGTGACCTTACGCAAGGTGACCCCCAGCAGCTGAGGCGTGTTTTCACTAAATCCACAGAGTAGCCAATATGTCTCGCAAATAAGCAAGGAAGAAACATAGTAACTTGAAATTATTTAAAAGATAGGTTTATGGTTTAAACCAAGGATAGCTTATCTTGATGTGTCCTGCATTGCTTAACGCTCGGATGTGTGTTAATGGTAATGAAGTTTCGCTCGGACACCCCTGGCTGCTGCCTGCTCCCGCGGTGCCCGAGGGGCGGCTCGGGCATGCCTCTGCCCTAGGCCACGTCCTGCTGCCGCAAATCCAGCCCAAATGCAGCATTTCAAACCCCTGCCCTAATCAAAACTGCCTGTCTGTCACCAAATCACTAATAATCTATCAATCTTGATTCCTAACTGCAGGATAATAGAGTGGAGGATCTAGTATTGACTTTTTTTAATTCTGCTGGGAGCTTGCTGTGTGTGTCAGCAACAAGACAGCGTTCTTCAGATGGCTTTCACAGCGCATGGTAATGAGCAAAAGACTAATAATCATCAAATAACCCCCTATTAAAGCCATAGTGAGAAGCATCAACTTCAGCTGGCCTCAGTATGAAAAGCTTGCCGATTTTGATGCAGCTTGTAGCAAAATGGTTTAAAAAGATCTAAACAGAGTGGATAATATCCGCAATTACCCAGTGGCGCTTCATTAGGAGGCGGTATCGCTGCGCTGCGCGGGGCCTCCTCTGACAGGCGGCACGGGTGACGAGCGGCACTTTGGTAACACCCTGGCCTAATAAGCAGATGGGCCCAGCGCGGCCGGCGGCCACGGGCGGGTCTGCTGGGCTTGGGTCCTGGTGCGGGAAAGCGAGAGGGAAGGTGCTTAGCTCGGTGTGTGTGCCTTTAATGGACACGACTTAAGCCACATTTTGTAAGTTCAAAAATGCCTGTGTTGCCACAGCTGTTCTTCCGAGGCTCGTCGTTCAGTGTTCGTTTAGACCTTCTGGTTGAGAACTCGCAGCGTAAATGGTTTTCCGCACACAAAGATGTAGTTTCCTTCCTGAGACTTAAGTATAATATAAACATATCTTTGTAAGGAGTCTCTGCATGCCCTGGAAGGAATTCTTCCCCACCCAGAGCCTTCCATTGTGCTCTCCTTGCTGTGTGAACAGCCTGTTTATCTTGGACATCTGTCATATTTTTGGAGATGCAAATACTGGATTCATAAAAAAGAACTGAAAGGGGAAAAAGACCAGATTGATTAGGAAAAGTTTCAGTAGTTTGGTTCCCAAATCTGCCTGGGATACTCTTTTCTAAATAGCAGATTTCCGGCAGGAGAGGATGTTTGTTTTGAGGTGGTTTTGGTTTTTTTTTTAAAGGCCGAAGTACATTGCTCATGCTTATAAGATTCTTCGTATTCTGGGTAGCTAAATGGCCAAAACTAATCCATTTATTCTTTGTAGCAGTCTGTTAAAAATCTACCAGTCACGGAGAGCAAATGAACTGAGTGTGGTCGTAACCGAGGAAGACTGAAACCGTGGCATGTTATCAAAGACAGAAGAGCTTCTACTCTTTAAAGAGATGATTGGGTTTATGCGAGGTTTTCATAGTCATCTTTGAGCCAGTTCGTTTCTAACCGATTGCCCTACCGTCCAAGCATCCTATTTCTTGTTGGTTTTTGTTTTTTTTTTTTTTTTTTAAAAAAAAGGTACTTTTTTCTGTGTACCTGTAGAATTGCCTGTATACACCCAACATCCCACATCTGAAACATTTTGGGCAGGAAGAATCACAGTGACAGGAAAGTGTAGAAGCTTTTCCAGGCTCGGTGCTGCCCAGTGGCCGTGTGCCGTGGTCGTGGGAAGCTCCGGCAGGAGGCAGGGCCGGGGGGCTGGCGTCGCAGGGGTGCACCGTAAAGCAGTGTCGGAGCAGGGGCCTGGCTGCGCTGAGCGGACACGACCAGCACTGCCGCGTCTCCAAGGGGGACGGGTGCTGCGTGGCAGGATGGCAGGAGGAGCTCTGCGCTGCTGCTGCTGCAACTCCGCTCGCTCGCGCTTGCGTGGGAGGACGGCGGGGCGTTGGGAAGCGTGCGGTGGTGCGCCTGGCACCAGCCCTGCGTCGGTGTGCAAAACTGTTGTGATCTTGGAGCAACTTCGGCCGTGGACAGTCTCAAAGAGCAACATCATCACTTGCTCACTGTCAAACAACAAAAGTCGCTCTTGCAAATCAGCAGTACTGAGGGCTATTAAATCCTTTGCGTTTCTGAAATATTGTCTGTGTTTTCTCTCCAGATGGCAGCTCTTCAGAGTCCTTTCTATGGAGATAAAATGAACCTGTTTTCTCTTTGCCAAAAAATAGAGCAATGTGACTACCCACCTCTTCCAGCTGAACATTATTCTGAAAAGGTAAATTGGGAGCATTTTTGCAGGGGAATGTGGGGTGGGTGTGCGCAGTGAAGTTCCTCCCCACAGGGGAAAGGGAACCTGGGAGGAGAAGCTCCCCTCCATCCGAGGCAGAACAGGAGATGGCCAGAGTGTCCTGGGTACCTCTAGGGCTGGCTAAGGAAACTATCGTTGTGATGTCTGAATATTGGCAAGCTAAATTAAGACAGAAAAGAAGATTTCTTAATGTGGGGAATATTTTGAAACCGAAAGTCTGTGATGCTGGCAAAAAACAACGAACCGTGGGAAAGCCCTCTCCTTCGCTTCCTTTCCCTTGAAATAACATACCATAAAACAGTGCTTAAATTCTTGTTTATGAAGTCTTCAGTCTGTAACAAGGGGGGAAAGATTCTTTTTAAGAAAAAGAGGGGGAGGAAGGCTATGTAGTTTAATGCAATAAGCATCTATACAGCAGCTGTACGGGGGCTTTTTAAAGTCTGGGTTTTGTGCATGTGAAAGCGAGGGATGGAGAGCAGTAGCTGAACCGGAGTCACTGTGCATGCTTGCTCGGCGATGTTTCACTTCAGCTGCAAACACGTGTGTTGGTTTTGTTCAGGGCCTTTTGAGATGGGGATTTTACGTTTGTTTTTTTTTTTTTTTCCTCCTACCTAGACAAACCAGCTGTTTTTCCTTACGTCCTCATTCAGTTACAGTTGTGTTCTATTTGAAAGGAAATGGCTAATGTGATTTTAAATGTTCACCATATCCTTTGGGGGTTTTCTTTTGTTTTATCCTACCTCAGAGTTCTGAGGAGCAAGAGGCAGGATGCAGGGGAAATACTGAATGCGGCCGGCAGCAGACAGTCTGGTCTGTGCCCTGAGAGGGACCCTGCACCACACATTTTACATTTTACTTAGTTTTTTACTTGCTAAGTAACTCATGCAAAAAGATTATTTGAGAACTGTTCTGGAAAAGTGGATTTTTTTTTTACACACGCGCACACCCTCCCCCCCCCCCCCCCCCCCCAGCTGCCGTAGCAGTGAGCCCCGGCTCTGTGCATTCACGTTTGCCATGCTGTTGTAGCATGCATTTGAGGATATGCCTGCTGGCAGCAAGAATTAGTGTTAGCTGACAGATGTGTTTCCTGTCTTTACAATTACTGTCTGTTTGCTTCCCTCTGGCAGTGCTAAAGAGTGTGTGTAGTGTAGTGATACAATCCAGGGTGAGAAGGATGGTTTAAAGCTCAAAGGCGCCAGGTCCCAGAGAACTAGACTCCAGATGGTGTTCATACACTATTAACAGAATGCTTGACAAAGTCTGAGGAGGGCTGTGCCTTTGGCTGTAGCTCTTCTCGCTGCATTAGCTCCTGCTTCTGACTGAAACCGTGAAGAGCTTCAGTTTTTAGAACATGACTCCACCATGAACAGTGTTTGGTTTAGTACATACTTTTAAAGATTGGATTTTCAGATGCTTTTGGAGGGGATAGCCAAAAGGGAAGGTGTGTTGGTGTCTCTCGGCACCCAAGCTAGATAAGCCATGCAGGCAGGGTCGTTTCTTCTGAAAGGCTGGGAAACGTAGAGGCAGCTGCCTGCAGCAGCAAGTTGCACCAGAAGGAATTTGTTCTTCCCGTGGCCAGTGGGTGGGTGGTTATCTCGGTCTGGACATACGCGTTTTCCTTCAAGAGAGAATGTCTCTGTTTTAGATGGAAAGGGCAGAGTCTTTACAACCACTCTAATATTGTCACTGCTGCAGGTTTGTGAGTGAGGGAAAGCAGTAAAGCCTTCACATCCGAGGGCAGGGGTGAGGATTAGGCTGTGCCACGCTACCAAAGTTTTCAGTGATGCTCCGGAGCCATCGGCATGCCTTTCCTTCACCTCGGTAATGTGGTCTTGAAGCGAAGCTCCAGCTGCAGGCTGACTGCTGATCACATGAATATTTTAGCTGCAGCGTTGTTTTAGATGAACAAGGCAGAGCATTTATTGAAGAATGCCTGCCTTACCGGTGTTCCATTTCAGTGATGTTCCTCTTCTCTGTAGCCTTTGTGGCTAACCAGTCCAAATCCTCCCGTGATCAACTGGCGTCCTGCTTGTAGCAGGAGGAGGAGGAGCTGGGACTCCAGCCAGGATTAGTTTTCTATATCAGGAACAAATTTGCTAGTAACTGGAGATACTGGTTGGTGGTGCTTGTCAAGGCTTGGTCCGCCAGTTCCTTGTAGATGATGGTGAAATGCCTGTGCTGTCCTGGTCATCGATACAGGACAGAACTTCCCAGGCTGTGTTTAAGTGCTGTATTTACATGGGAGCACAGCTACTGGTTGGACAAACTGCACTGGTAGCACAGGCTCTGGTCAGACCTTTAGAAGCATTTTAATTTGTTTGTGGGCGTTTTGTGGTGGTCTGTCTGATCAGGGCTGAGGTATGTGTTAAATCTTTGGGGTCTCAGCTGTTACAAAGGCAACAACCCCCTGCCCTCAGGTGAATTAAGTCACTGTAGCAGTTCCGAGGGAATGGGCCAGGGCCAGGCAGTGGAGTTGGGTTTATTCTGGACATAGCCTGGCTAGGGGGTCTGTATTGCTCTCGGTGCATAAACGCAAAATGACAGGCACAGTGGTTAGCAGTTACTGCGTTAGGGCACGTCCTTCCCACTTGTGCTGCCCGTGTGCCCCTGCCTCCATGCTGCTGCTCGGCCGCGTGCTGCCCTGCAGGAATCCCCGCTGAAACGTGCGTCAGGCCCAGCGACAACTCGAAGCACGGGGCCTTGCTCCATCCAGAGCTGAAAACCTCACTGGGTACATTCAGTAATGCAGCTGAAGCCGTGTGCTTGATAGCTGTATGGTCATGCTTTTAATTACCATTAAAATAATTGGCACTGTGGCTACTGGGAGGATGTGAGAAGATCAGAGGCTCAAGGCTGTTTCTCCCGGTGCCTCGGGGGTACGAGCAGCTTTCAGTGTCTGTGTAATTAAAAGCTACAATCTTTCATGTGCACAATAAAGAGGGTTGGGAGGTGGGGAGACTTCAGCCCTTCTGCATTTTATTTATTAAACATAATCAATGACCAGTCTCTCTTCACAAGGGTTTTTAGGAAACACTGGTGTTTGACAGCCGTGCTCCAGTATCTTAAGATACACAAATGCTGTTCAGACTTCTTACGTTAAAAACCTTCAACTGGCTTGTTACCCGGGATTGGTGTGGGAAGGGAAGTGCCGTTGTTGTACGGGAGAGCTCCGTTCAGGACGCGTTTTTAAACCCCTCCCTCTACTTGCCCCTTTCCTCCGAGGCCACTTTCACTGGCAAGTCCATCCCCGCCTGTCAGCTCGCTCAGATGTCTGGTAGGGATCTCATTTTTCCTTCCTTCATTCCCATCGTGCCCATGTCCCTGGTGCCTCCCGTGTCAGGAGTAACAGATCAGCGGTGATGGTTGCATTCCCTGTAGAGCCACACTAAACCACGGAGCAGGGAACCCCTAGGTATATATATGCTACTAGTGCATTGTAAATGACGATGTAAAATCCTCTGGGTTGCATGGAAATCTTCAGTGCTGAAGGTTTGGTGGAAAAGGTTCTTCCTGGCCCTTTGGTAGGGTGGGGGGGGACATGGGACAGATGGACGGACGGATGTGTGCCTGCAGTCTGCCCAGGAACACCTGCATAAGAGGTTCCCAGCTCCTGTCCTGGACTCCAGTGGTCGGACAAACATTCCCGCAGCCTTTTCCAGTAAGAAGGCAGCTGATTCATTCACATTTGCCTGTTTTCCTGTCTTTCAGCTGCGGGAGCTGGTCAGCATGTGCATATACCCAGATCCAGATCAAAGACCTGACATTGGTTACGTGCACCAAATAGCAAAACAAATGCATGTTTGGACCTCCAGCACATGAACCATCTGCAAACACTCTCAAGAAGCCAGCACAGCTTAGTCTTACTTGAATTTTTTTTTCTCAGATGAAACCGACTGGTGCCTAGTCACCCAAGTGAGAGGGTAGAGCACTCGTAGCAAGATGCTCCATTATTTCTGCAGGTTATTTGACAAGGACTCTTACAAGGTGGTCATGCTTTAAAGTGAAGATTCTGTGAGGTATTGCAAGTGATTTTTTTTTTTTTAAGGCCAATAACATGTTACAGATGTAGATCATTTAAGGGTCCTTTCTTAAAACTGTCGTGTGTAATCTAGGATAGATGATATTAACAAGGGTGTCTGAGCATTTGACGCACCCCTTCTATCTTAACTGTAATGTGAAATGTTGAAATAATTCCTTCAGTGAAATCACTTTATACTCATGTAAGAATTACAGTAGATTTTGTGTAATTTGTGTAACTGCTACTTTGCCTCTTCTGCAAATGGTTAATAGCAAATTCAGTTTTTACTTCTTATATTTTACAGCAGCCATTTATGTGTTTTTATTAATTCCCTCCTCTTCAGACTTAGGAACTGGGAAGGGTTGGGTGGGGGAACACATTTGTTTCAAGACTTCCTTTTTTTTTTTAATTGAAAATTTAGGGTGAGTATTTTGCTGATGCATTTATCTGTTAACTTGGCTACAGCCAGCGAGATGAGTTAAGCATGTACCTGGGGAAAAAAGAAGAAAAACATGCCAAACAAAACAAGCATTGCTTCTGCAACTAATTTCTCTTCAAACTTATTTTCCCATTTGGCATGATTCTTTTTAGACTATAGGTTCTTGTTAAAAACCGGCATTTATCTAAGCCAACTAGATTTTGGTGAAGATACTTTACAGGTTCAGTAGTACGGTAGGTACTATAGGTAAAACTTAAGCAAAGCAGTGTTTTAAACACTTTGAAATTTTTTTAAAAAGAAATAAGTAAAATGCTTTGTGTATCTAATTCTACATAAGGATCAGCCCCTGCCTATTTAACTGTGAAAGGTAATTTACAGAATGTGAATTTTTATAAAGTCTCAACCTGATTTGAAGGAGTCATCTTCTTTAACTACATGAAAATTTTCAACCAACTAAATTCATTCATTGAATCAATGATTTGTCATTACTGTTGATAAAAAATATTCACTGCTCTAGGAACAACCGTGGATTCACGTTCAAGTGTTTCCATTTCATTGCCTGTTCGGAGGAACAGGGCTGCACTTAATGTTCTTGAGGACTACAGCGGGGGAAATAAAGCAGCCTGTACTGTTGCAGCACTGCTTCCGTGTGTGACGGCGGCTAATGCCAAAATGTAGATTTGTGTGTGACAGTTCAAATGCAGCCTGTGCCGTTTTTTTTTTTTCCTTAAGCATACAATCTCCTTAATTTTTTGGAAATAAGATTAGGGTTAGAGGGTTACATACATATATATGCTTTTAGTGGATTTTTAACCTACTTTGCTCTACTTAAAGGAAAACTGCAGTGCCATCTTCAGCTACTTCCCATCAAATTTGAAAATATTTATATAGGGTAGCAAAGAAAAGCTATTAATTGCTGTGAATAATGTTGGTATCATTAATGCAAGGTGCCATTTTATTGAGTCTTCTCAGCAGAAAGTTGAGCCTGCTGCTCTCATGAGAGATTCAGGAAATTCAAATCAGCATGAGAATGTAGAGGAGGCACCAAATTGCTGCCAACATTCCCATGCTAACTTGTTAATTCATACCCAGCTTCTTTAGCAATTCTTAGATTTCAGAGTGAAGACTGTCACTTTTACACTGCAGCTTTCCTTTAAGCCACGGTGGCAGCTACACATTCAGAAGGATGGTTGTGCTGCGCCTCTCTTGGTGTAACACGGAAAAGGATCTTTGGCTTCCAGGGAAGCTCAGCTTAAATTTGAGTATCTAGAGAAGTTTGGTCACTTTCTTGCTACATAAAATTTATTAGTGCTTATAACAAAATGTATTTCAAAAGGCAATTTTTTGCAATTGTGCATTTTTAGATAAATAAAAAAATGATTTACAAAATAAACACCTTTGTTTAAAAAAAAAAAAGTCCAGTATTAAGGAAAATTTTAAAAAACCACTGAAAATAGGCCTAAATATGTGTGAAACTGTTCCTTACAGCCATCAGAGAATGGACTACATAAACTGCATCAGTTGTCCTGATGGAAAACAGTGCACGAGCATCTTTACCCTCTAAATTGCAGCACATCTGAAGCTGTTTTTTGGGGCTGGTTGTTGCAGGATGCTAAGGCTCAGGACTGGTACCAGTTAACCTTTTGAAGCTGACTGTAGGTGATACGCCTTCCCTTTTGACTAAATGAGAAAATAATTCTGCAGGTGGATTTTCAGCTAGCTTTTATTGTTTGCTTGTTTGTTTTTTTAATAAGGATTAGGTGGTACTGTATGAAACAGTTTGAAATCAGTTTATCTCAGATATCTGAAATCAGATATCTCATAGATTTTATGTCATAAAATCTCAGGATTTTAGGACAAAAACATCCACATGGAAGCTTGTAGAAAAATTCAGGCAAGTAACAAGACAATTAGACCTTTGAGTTATGCTGTCTTTGGTCATGTCATTTAGAAATGAAAATGTGTGTAGCAGTGTGGACGATGGATCTACTCCATATCCTGTCTGTCTCTCTACAAAAACCAGGGAAGAATAAATATTAGCATGTCACAATAACAGTTATTATTTCCCTGCACTAACGTAAGTAGAAGCAGGCTGCTGTAGGTCAAGGTCAGCAGTTCAAACCACCAGTGCTCACTATTTTCATACCATTTCTTGATCTGGTATGTATCCATCAAGAAAAGAACATTATGTTAAGTTAAAAGCTGTCAAATGGGGCTTAGGCAGAATTGTTTTACCCTTGCTGTTTTGTTCCTAGAGTGAAGTAACAAAACAGCTGTTGTACTCGGTGGGTTTTCTGCCCCATATGACAGTATGACGCTTGGTCCACGCCAGGAGCCTGGCTCTCCTTCGCAGGATAATACAGCTCTTCTAGGGTGAAGGCCACCTGACTTCCACAGCCCACAACACTAAAAGGACTGGGTAAGAGGCTGCAGTTCTGTTCTGCATCAGCCTCGCATTTTCAACAGCATAAGAAGGGAAAAGCAGCAGAAGAAATCAGCACCACATAAAAAACACTAACTGGGAGAATGGTCAGAGCCCTCTTTATTCTGTATCATCAGCTGCATTTTTCTCTTGGAAGGCTTCTAAAGGTAACTACTAGTGCTGGTCTCCAGTGACACAGAAGGGCTGCACGGGACGGTTCAGGAAGTGTCCATGGTTTGTACAGTTTCATCCACCACCTCAATTTCCAGGAGTGCTACATTTTCTGTGAGAACAGCAGTAGTTCCTTTTTCACACTTGTATCTACCATACCTGTTAAAGAAATAGGTGAAAATTAAGCTGGAAGATAGTACTACATAGGAAAACTCATTTAAAATTTTAGAACTCATCAGCTTTCTCTGGAAGTTTCTGTAGAAGTCCAAGGTAAAAGGAACTGTGGTTACTGCAAAATCTAAACCAATAAGTCAGTTGGATCTCATTACAGCATTCTCACTGTGTACCCTCGCTCAAAGAACAAGCAATTTATTTATTTTTTGCAACTCTAGAATAATTTTACCAGTGTATTAGCTTTGGGTTTCTGTGCTAAAATTAGCCAACATTTAACACAAAGACTGCCTGTAATCAAGCCATGCTTCTGAAATCCTAACAGTGTCTGACTAAAGGAGTTGTCACCCTTTTCCCCCATCTACACTGTACAATCCAAAATCTCACTTAACATGTAATAAAACTCTCTCCTAGCTGCCCACCTATAGATGTTTCTGCTCAGAGTGAAGTGTCCTGCCTGTGAAGTCCAACAGTAAGAAATCCAAAAGACCTTTAACTGGAGCAGTGCAATTCTTTGTGGCTTTGGCCATAGTGTCTGCCTTAGAAAGAAGGGAAAAGGCCATTTCTTTAAACTCTACTATTTTGGCTGTGGGTTGAAAAGTTGCACAACTTGTTACGCAACATAAAAGTACATATTGCAAAATCCTTTAGCTGCCTTGGGGGCTGTGATGTCACTGATTAGGCAACGTAGTTCACCAAGCAACGATCCAAGTGTTCAGAAGTAAGATTTGCCAGCTCCTCTAATGCTCAAATTTTGCTCACTTCGGAATGTCATCACCTTCATATCCTGACCGTTCTCAGTATTACAAGACCACAAGATAAATACTTAACTGTAACCTTGTTCCCAAAGAGTTCCATAGTTGAATGTTTTGACAGAAGATTTAAGAGATTTGGAATTACTGTCTTCAAGAAACAAGCAACAGAATAATGTCACCTTTGTGAAGGATTTACAGTTTCACATGCTGTGCAGACTTCCCATGTGCTTTAAGGAAGTGAATGGTGAGAAATGTAAAGGGGGGGGGGGCTGTACAGAAATCTGTCTTTTTGATGTGGCTTGCCAAATGGAAGAGGTAGGGGGAAAAAAGCACAGGTTTCTACATAGTGGAAATGGTTAAGAGAGGACTGTTTGATTAGGAAAGCATGAGTGCTTGCAAGCATTTTTTAGTTTATTTATACATGAACTGGGACTCAAGTTTAGTCCAACTAAAAAAAAAAAATCTTGTGACTGCTGTATTTAGCTATTAACTGTAAACTGTCCTGTCAACACATCACAGTGTATTTCTGGACAATTCTGAGGAAACTGTAGTGATCAAAACAATGTCTGTGTTGTCTTGCATAGGGCATGTTTTCCAGCCACTGGCTAGAAAGGGCCTCTAGAAATAGAATAAAACAACCTGGTGGTCAGAGTTGTGGAGCTTTCTCTTGGTATTTGGTTTTGTCCCTGCAGTGAGTTCGTATATAGTGGCTAATGGCAGGCTGTGCTGCCTGATTTTCAAATCCCCACACTAAGACTGGGCAGAACTGCAGAGGGTACAGCAATGCTGCTAGTCTTTCTTACACCACACAAATTTCAGCAAGGATATGGCAGAACAAGACTATGTTGCTACCTGACAGCAAGAGAAACCCAAGTATCTGCTCAGTCACAAATGCAAAACTCCATTACTTTCTCAAACTGCTGAAACTCAAGAGCAGCCTCGTGGCGTGGTAAAGTGGTGGCAGGTAAGAAATTCATTTGTTTCCTTCACACATCTGTCGATACCACTAGCAGCCTCTGTTCAACTGCAGGTACAGCCACTAATTTTGTTGTTAAAATTCAATATACAGATCTAGAGATTACTCTGACAAAATTTAGTGTTATAGAAAATAAGAATTGCTGGGAAGAGCATGGAAAACATACAGCTTTGAATACTAACCTGTCCCCCTTTCTGTTGGCCACATCATATGGACGGAGAAAATCCAACTTGTTCTTGCTTATAACGCAGATATCTATGTTACTGCCGGAGCCCAGATCATTGTATATGCCAGCTGCAATGGCATCTCTCACAAGCTGTTTGGCTTCCTCTTCCTGGAAAAGTTAAAAAAGCTGTCATTGCACAAGTGTTGGCATTTCACAGAAATGTTTGTCCATGTGACAGTGGAAGCTGTGAGCTCTCAGAACAATAAATGAGATACCAGCGCCTTTTTAATCACAGAAGTACTGCAGAGCATTAACAGCAGTCTGCTGAACAGCGGGGCTATCTACAGGGACAACCTTTTATCCTGTTCATGATCCACCCCCCCCAGGAAGGATCAGACTTAGTAAAAACAGTCAAGGAAGCAAAATTGAGATTTCTGTCTTGAACGGATAAATTTTTACCTTTTTTATCTTCCAGGCTTTTGTGCACGTGTACATTACAAGTTCCCTATAGTGCCCTCTGCGTAACAGTTGCATACAGATTAAAGACTCACACTAGTTTAGTTACAAGGCTTCCCGAGGCAGGGACTATTTAATCATCCTCTGTAGTACCAAAATTATTTCCATGATTTTGTAACATAGCTTGGTTTGCAAAATTTATTTGGCTCATCTTAATAGTAGCTGTGTTGCAAAGCAGCCCAGCTCTGTACTGAATTGTAGCTGGCTAATATTTAACTCCAGTCCCGAACACAAGTGCAGAGAATTTAAAGAAAGCTGCTGAAAATACTAAGTAAGTACTAGGTACCTCTGTCAAAATACTGCAGTTTGTAGTTAACTTTTTACCATTTAAGTGAAAAAATGGAAAATTTGCTATTTTTCTGCTGTACACTTCAGAAATTCCATACGTAACCAAAGCAAAAGATACATTTAATATTTAATGCATACTGTATTTATATATTTCAAAAGTGTGTGTATTTCTGTATTAGTTTGTATAACTAGTAGAATCATATTTGCAACAAAACTAGAATAGAAAACTAGAACAGGAAATAAAGCTCACTATTTTTATTGCTTCTGAAACCACACACTAATCCTGCAAAAGTTCTGATCTTTGCTTTGTTACAGGTTTTGTATCTCTGCTTTCTTTTAAAAAGGCAAACACGCACCTGCTGAAATACGCATGCTGCACATAACTGAGAAACTTCCTATTACAAACTAAACAGCCTCAAACAGCGCAATAGCATCTGCGTTAACACACACAACATTCAGATGAGCGTCTTTTACAAGGAGATATTTCAAATTCATCAAACTCTCCATTAAAATATTACAACACATCTATAATCACCTTAATCCCCCCCCCCGATAAAATTCATGAATGGTATTGATGTGAAGGCATCAGAAATACAAGTCCTGATATGCCCAATAGCCTTTAGTGGAAAAGAGGAGGTTATTACAGCTGCGCTGGCTCCCTCTACAGATCCCAGGCAGGGCTGATTTTTATTCCAAAGGCAGCTTATTGAAAAATCACAGATCAGATCCAGTGCTGTTAGAAATAATGCAATACAGCCAGTAAATCCTTGGTTTTGCAGATGGTGAGCATGAAGAAATGTTGCAAAACAACTTTCCTGACGTATCATTTTAAATCTTGTAGAAACCAGGTACAGGCATCTGTTCTCAGCACCTACATGTGCCTGTCCTTACGACAAAAGATACGCTACTGCTCGACAAAGCCCTACAGTTCAGTGTGGGGGTCGAGTCCTGTCCTACACCTCTTCCCACGGCACTGTATTACTTGCCAAGAGACTCAAAACCAGCAAGGACATGTCCTGCACCCTCAGCTCCACTGAAACCTGTACAGAGTAAGCGCTAGTGGTCCAGTCATACGGCAAAAGCATCAGAACGCAAGGAAAACAGCTTGTGTCCATACATACATATACACATACGCACACCCACGCAGACTTTCATCTTTTCAGTAGCCTCTTAAGTACATACCAGAGCACATAAGACCCCTTAATTTTTCTCAAAGGTGTATAAGGAACTTGAAAACTGACTACAGCCTGCCTGTTCCAGTAAAGAAAGAACAAGACTGAAACACACCTACGAGCACAGAAGTTTGGACTCGGTTTTATCCTCAAGTCAAGTCATTTACGGCAGTTGCTGCTCAGCTAGCCCAACACGATCACAACTGAATGCTAAGTTCCCCACAATCACTCGTCATTGCTTTGCTGATACTTTGCACCTTTGAATAATCTTCTGCCACTAGACAGTATGAATGAAGGAGCAAATACTCACTGCTGATTTTGATAAATGCAGCTTTTTAAAGTTTCCTTCATTTTAAAGGCCTCAGTGTCTCTGCCAGGGTCCTGCCACGTGAAAACAATGATGCTCAGATCCACAGCCCGCTCCTAGAACCTCCGATTCAGACAGCAGCTGCACAAGCCCCAGTGCACAAGCGCAGCCGAAGAGGAGCCCAAAATTAGCTCAGCTACAATCACGTCTGCTCCCAGTGCATACTTTGCATTCTCCGATGGCCCTCTATAAAAGAACTTGTTAATAACAGTATTCCCGTTCCAACAGCTTAATTAAGGTATTGACCAGGAGGGGGGCATTTTTTTTTTTTTCGGTAAACTATAGAAATAGCATAAATTCTTATTTCACTCCCAGTTTTATTAGTGTTACTCTCAAAAAAAACCCCTGAATTACACTTTCTACCAAGCTGACTAGAACAAAACAGCCATGCTGTAAAAACAATTCCTGTACTTTTCTTCAGTGGTTTTGGTACTAAAACTCTGATAAGCAAGTATTTCCTCATTCAACTGATAAAAGACTACTTTCACTGATTTGTTGCACGCTAAGGGTATTTTAGTACTATAGTGAAAGTAAATATACTAAAATAAAACAAAGTATGTGTAGATATGTTTTAGAAATTAAGTGGTAGCAAAACCAGAATAATTTTAAGCTATTATCTGTGTTAATATAAGAAAAGCACCACAGCTTAGGAAAACTAAAGCAGATTGGTGGGGGTTTGTTTCACTCTCCCTTTTAATTTCAATTTAATTTTTTTAGACAACAATGTAAATCTCAGAGTCCTCTCACTAATTTAATTTTACTTACTTTTTAAAGTGTACTCCATCAACCTACTGTTACCAAAATAGTTCTAAAAATACCCAGCACAGTCAGTAGAGCTCAGCTGTAACTGCACTAAGGCATCCACTACACTGAGAAAGTCTAAAATGTAATCTCAGCTCTTGCATCTGATACAGTGCAGCCTAGTTCATGAACCTGGAATAATTTTAATTTTAGAAAATTCTGCTTCAGTGCCACTTACTCCTCCTCCTCTTTCCATAATTTAGAAAGATGACCAGAATAGCCACAAGGAAAAAACCCCACACCGTGCCTTGACAGAGACCCTGCAAGCAAGGACTGCTATTTTACAATCAGAAAAATAGGGGGTTATCTTGAAAAGTGCTGACACGGTCTTAAGTAGAGGGGTATGAATGAGTCACTGTAATAATTAATCTTAAAAAACCCTAAAAGTTCAGGGTATATAAGAGGAGCACTTCCTACTTTATGGTTGCAAAGACCAAGCTAACTGGGAATATCATTCTCTCGGGTCCGCACTGCTTCTTAAATGAGATTACAGCAAGAGTGATGTACTGTAATACAAGTCAGTTGTGACAAGCAGCACTTTATAGAGCTATCTGTTTGTCTCCATCACCACATCACACAATGTGTCCCAGGACTCCAATGTGCAACTCCATTTACCGCTACATGACAAATGGGCAGCACTTGTAAAAGGCGCAAAGAGGTCCAGATCAGCCGTGTAATGGTCACCACAGATGTACCGTAGTGCTTGAGGGGGAGAAAAACAGACCCCCAAGTTCATTAAAGTGACCAGTAATGGATCTTTCAAAATGTGTCTTAGGAATAGTACAGTAAAGGCTAAAATAAATAACTCAGCATGGAAGGCTAATCTGAAATGGTGTTTGATAAATTATTTATAACACAGACAATTGTCTGCATTTAATATTGGAGCTACTGGTAGCATCTTTAAAAGATGATTTATGTGTTGTAATGCCATTAAGCTTTATATGGGCCCACTGCTAGCTATAAAGTCTGCTGAGATTTAGAGAATGAGTTTTAAACTGTCACTGCAACATCATAGCAGATAGAGCCTGTATTAAATCTTTACTTTAAACCTGTTATCTGGAGAGTTGCATTTTGTAGACACTCAAGACCTGATAGATTACCTCTCTACAGCTGCTATGGTGCAAGTCCCAAACAGCACCAATAAGGAACTTTTACACATTATTCTTGTATATGACTTGAATCAAGTTTCTCTTCTCACTTAAGCTATTTCCAGATTTCAAATGCTACTGAAGTAAAAAAGAAAAGAGACTTTCCTACCGAAGATGGGGATATTTCTACATCATATTAATACTATCTTTACTAATAGCTTCTAAACAAGTTTATCATTATGCCTCCAGCAGTACAGGGAGCAGCTGGAACGGCTTTGTGAATATTATTTCCTCAACATTTTTTAACTTGCTTGCAAAGTTACACAGGAGATGTCTTTTCCAGATTTAAAAACTGTAGAAAGGACATTTTTTTCATTCTTACCAAAGTGAAATGAATACCTTCTGCAGGTCACCAGTATCCTGTTAGATATACGATATGTAGTGCAGTTCTCCAATAATATATCTTCTCAAGAATTTGAAATACAGTACACTCACATTCATCCTACACTAATATTCATTGTGTGGAACAATTTTTGTAATACTAAAAAAAAATCAAATATTTATCACAACTGTTTTACAACAGAATGAAATTTGTTCAAATTATATAATGTACAAAGTCAATCCTACTTAAAGTGAGAGTCCACAAGACTCACGTGGGAAGAGAAGGGGAGGGGAAAAAAAAAAAATCAGAAGCTTCAGGAAGGACAATGGTAATAAAAAAAATAAATCTATAAAGGAGTGTTGGGAATTTGGGGCTAGGAAAGTGATACCTCTTGAAGGACATAAGCACCTACAGAAGCATAATTAGACTTTGGAAGAGTAATCAGCAGACTACAACATGTGAGAGGATGTGTAAGTCTGCCTGTTGGGAGAAGCTGTGGTAGAGATCAATATGTAACTGGAAGCAACGCTAAAGTCTGCTGGCTAAGTCCAAAGAGATAACAAAACTGAGAAGCAAAGTACTTTGTGTTTTTCTTGTAAGGGAAGATTGAAAGACTTCATTAGTAAGAATGAATTTGTTTTGGCTGCCTTTTGAAGCTGGAAAAGGGCTGGCACATGTAATTTAAACCACTCAGGTTTAACAAATATTCACCAAAAAAAAAGTATGCATTTCAAGTAGTACTTCATAATCAGATGAATTACACACCTTGTTTCATAATTTAAGTATTTTTTAAATAGACCTATGCTAGAATCAAAATATTTTGCTTTTCTTTCATCTTTGATCAGGTGAATGAAATTTAAAAGTAGCCAGTCTTTCTAGCTCTCCCCCCGCCCTTCTTCCTCACCATCTTTTGTTTGTGCTCTGAAAAGTCACAAAGTTAGAAGCAGAATGCTGAGATCTTACAGTCCAAAGAATGCAAAACAGGCTATTAAAATAGATATATGTGATGAATATGTAGGATCAGGATTCCAAATCACAGAAAACAGGATTAAACTGACATGCCAAATGACCACAGCACAAAGAAACATTTACAAGATAGAAGTTGCAAGTAGAAAGAGTTAAAGCAATGATCACGCCAAAGGCAAAGGCGTTATGAAAATCAGAATCTGTAAGACTAGCAGCATCTGGGAGACGTGGAACAGCAAAACACAAAGATGGGTCCTGGGAACAACCACCAGCTCGTGCATAAAGAAGAATGGGTAGAAATTGTCAGAATATTCCCAGCACATGATGGAGAAATTAAGATGTCTAAAGGTATCTAGGACTAAGACTATGCCCTGTAATAGGTATAAAGACGACATCGCCTCCATTCTGCTGAATTTTAACCACACGCTATTTTGGAATCGTGTGTGCTCTAAAGGAAAAACTTAAATCTAACAAAAAATATGCCTTCAAATATCATATACAGGTTGGTTTAGTTTTACTGAACAGCTGTTAAAGACGAAGAGAAACAGAAATGTAGTAGTTTCTAAAGCAAAAATGTGGGGGGGAAGTGAAATAACAACTCTATTACTTTGTGTGTTAAACAGCTAAGTTATTTTAAATCAAAGTAACATGTATCATGTTATTTTCCAGTTCTGTTTCCACAGCCTTATTAACAAGAAACTGAAATGCTCCAAATTCTGAAACATTACTTTCATTCACTTGCCGGAAGGTAAGTGAATGACTCAATATTTGCGCAACAAACAGTGTCAAGGACTCAACGACTATTAAATATGATTAGAATTTTCTCCCCAGAATACATCCTGTGCAAATGCTGTGGAACACGCCTTCTGTTTGGAATGGTAACTTTAAATACATTTGTCTAAAATTCTAACTTCTCTGAAGCTTTCAAAGCTGGACTTCTATTTAAAAGAAGAAAGAAAAAACACTAAGAACAGCACAGACCCGTTTCAGTTACATACGCTCCTGTATTTTCTTGTGCCACTGTACTACTAGTCTGTTCATCGCTTGGCACTCTCTCAAATGCAAAGTCTACAGAGCCTGCCTGTGCCACCATCACCAGCGCAGTCCCTTGGAAGACAGAAACCCAACTGACTTAAACCCCTGGATGATGAACGCATCAGGGTTACTGTGCTGCCTACGTGCCACAAAAAATACAGAAAAATTAGTTTGGTTAGGAAGTAGCAGTCTTCAGCATATACACGGCATGGGCAGGAAATTATGCAAAAAGAAATCCGAGCATAGCACTGACCTAGCAGTCCTGTTGGAACTCGGCAATTTGAGTTTTTACACAAATGCACCTACATTCATTCATTCATAATCACAGAATCATAGATCAGGTAATTCTGTACTGAACTTGATGTCAGTTTTGTTGTGAATAATCTGTCAGTAAATGTTTATTTTTCTAACTGTCTTCTACTAAGAACTTTTCAAATAAAATGCACCTTAGTCCCCAGTTATTATTCTCAGTGATTACAGTTTTTTCATGTTCCACAGTAGACGCCTGCAAGCCCAGACTCATCACCACCTCCCCCTTTCCGATACCGTACACCACACAAGTATAATAAACCATGTTAATATTTCATACCAGTGTGAAATATGCTGGAGTATCAATTCAACATCTGCTGTCTTTAGGGTACTGGCGTCCCGCAGAGACACTTTCAATTTGTAATTGAGTTCTATACTGAATTAATCAGCAGTTTATCTTTTTTAGTAAAATAACGTCTTCTCCACTAACATGGATTTACATTAACAATTTATGCCAAATTACCTGCCAAGGCAAGAAACTTATATGCTTCGAAACTACTATTCAATAACATTAGTTGCTATATGTCATTCCTTACATGAAGATTAGTACAATACATATTTCCAATGGTACAGAATTAAATTACAAGCTCCTCTCACAACTACGGGATTTCTTTTAATACTACATCCATACTTTGGACCAAGAATGAATACGAAAATTCATTTAATCCATCACTTCGTATGTCTGGGTGAAGTTCATGGTGTTTTTAGGGAACTGATTCTCAAAATGTTAAGTGAACTTGCTCAACAGTAACAGGGCTGTAAATCCTGCCAGGCTGCAAGAATTTGACTCTTGACACTGCGATATCCTCAATTTTCTGTACAGCTGCATTACCTTACAGTAACATACAGAACCTTAGCCACCAGGAAACAGCCAGAAAAGTAAACCACGCAAAAGATGACAGTTAAAATTATTATATATTATTACTGCATATCAAAAAATGAATATCCAGCAATAACATGTCTGGCTTCCAATAAAGCAAGCCTCTGTTCCTATGACTGACTTTACCTCTGAAAAAAGGATAGAAGGGAATGAGGATCAACATTTTATTTGGAAAAAGACGACTTGGGCCCTCTGGTAATTTTTCCTTCCCAATACACCAAAATGCTCCATACAGCTTATTGGCTGGGAGGGAGCCTCCCCTGACAGCCCAGGCTGACTCCCACTCTCCGCCTCATTCCCATTCACTCTTCCCTGCTCAGGCACAGAAATTGCACTCTGCCTCCACAGCCCTCGCCGCAGGAGCGGCACTCGGGCTTCGTGCCATGTGAAATATTTTCCAGTACGTTTTGCCTGTGTTCTGCAGTTATGGGAGATATACAAACTGAAACAATTTAAACTGGAACACCTGCTCCTGAGAAATGCATCAAAAATAATTACCTGTCCTACAGCTACCCTGTGCAGTGAAATGATCTCTTAACACGGAGCCCTGCTTCCGACTAGCTTGTCTACATTATTACGTACAAAGTTTAAGTGTTACTTTCGTAAAGGTGAAGAAATTGTTGCTCTTTGTCATGCAGCAAGGCCCAATTTAAACTAAGGTAAAATTTATTTCCCTCGATATAGTCTATAAACAGAAAACTAGAAGAAGGTGCTACTGGGTATCGCTGGGAACTCAGACCGATACTGCTGGCAGTTTCCCACCTGATTTCTGCACAGAAATTGTGCTTTGATATATTCAAAAAACACACCTCAAAACACTTCTCCAGTAACCCGAGCCATTCCAGAGCACATCTAGCTAGCACATTTTAAATCAGCCTCATATTTCCTGTTTAATGTTAGTTCTGCAAAGGAAATCAATCCAAGGCACGATTCTGTGAAAGAAGATGAGAACAGTACTAACTGTCCAATGCGTCAAGCAGAAACCAGGTTACCACAGAATAATTTTAATCTAATAATAAGAGACAGCATGAGAAGCCTTTATTTTCTGGATGACTGTCTGCACTAACACCTGATATTTACCCATGGAAATTCAAGTCTCTGAAGGAGAAAATAATACAGGTATGTAAGGAAAGCATGAAATTTCTTATTGCCATGAGCTCTGTCAGAACAGGCAGTGAAGATATGCCACTAACAGTCTCAGTTATTGTCACTGGGTAATGAAATAAACAGATACACAGAGCACATAAACACTAAGTACTTATTTTTGTTCACAGAATCAGATCCCCCCCCATCTACTTAATCTCTGTGTTTGACACCAACAGGGGTTCAAGTATCTCAGGCAGGCTCTCCAGCTTAACTCTGATAGTCTGGCTTGATCTCTATTGTCTGCTGTCTGAGTTCAGCCGACAAACCTCCCAGCAAGTGGTCACCTTCCTATGGAGTCATTAAACCTCTGAATGTCAGCTGGTGGGATTAGCCTGCAGACTTCCACACCTGAGCCCTATGGCAGGGACACAGGCATTTTGATCACCATCACTAATGAATACAGAATTCATATGCAGCTTGTCATTGCTCTTGAGCCTTGAATCACACAGATGCAGGCTAAATAAGACTGATGAGACAACTATTGTTGAAGATTAGAGAGTTTTGACAGTTTCCAAAAATAGCTCGGTATTATTGTCAGTAGTTAATAAACAAAAATTATACCACCATATTGACGGACAGTAGGAAATAGGAGCACAGAAACATCTGAATGATCTGTAAGTCGGCTGTTTAAAAATGGAAGAAAGTGACATGTTTTTGTAATATTTTGTACTAAGCCTGATGCATTTTTACTGAAATAAGAGGTACACAGTGAAAGCTGAATTTAGACTACTTTCCACTTTGATACAGCAAAGACCTTCAGCACACACTGAGCATCCGGAGGAAGGCGTTCTTTGTGCCTCAGCTTCTTCACTCTGGGGATACGGGGCTGCTCGAAGTACCTCAAAAATCAGTGGCAAAGCCAGAAACAAAACCACAAACCAGAAGAGCCTGAGTCTGCACATTTTGCAACTTCCAGTCCTCTTCCTTCCTATAATTTTGTGAACACACCTACTCTGACAGCTGCAACTATTAACTGAAAAAGGTTACGACCTCCAACTCCTCCTGTCTGCCCATCATTCCTCCTTTTACAGAGGATTGCCCAAATCTGCCAGCTGAATTGCTCATAAGATTGCTCCCTAACCCATGTTTGTCAAAACCAAACAGGTTAGCAAAAGTAATCACTGCAATGCTCACAAAAGCAAAGCTGGCCAACAGGTGAAGGAGTGCAAATCTCTCGTAGGAGAGCAAGATGCAGTTCTTCGGACAGCATAGCTACTGCGGGAGGGTAAGTGCCTGCGCTCCAAGTGGAATATAGTCAGAACAGCCCCCCTCTTATTTTTAATATGTTCCTACCCCTCCAGAGTCTTTTTGTTTTCATTCAGTACCACTTGACTTCCTGCCACACTAAAAAAAGTGGTATAATAAATGACTGTAAATATAATCTCACATTTTTGGCGTGATCTATTTTAGAAATAGTTATTTAATATCTGCCAGGCTACCTCCTTCCATTTTTTTTCCACCTGTTCTGTGCCCCTGAACTCATTACACAAAGATTTACTTCCCTTTCCCTGAAATAGTTCTGCTTTCTGTGGCTTCTACTGATTCTCTTCATTTTGGATCCTCTTTTTATTAAACCTGGCTGTTTTGATGAAATACAGAAAAGAAATGAAGTTACAAGCAGCCTGTTTCCTTGCTTAAACATGAAGCTCTTGTCAGAAGGCTACAACATAGCCTCGCTGTACATCAAGCAATTCTTCTACAGACAAAAAGCTTCTACTTTTCAAACAACAGAAGTCAAATACCAGAATAAAATATATAATACCTCCCCAGTCTCCCTAGGAATTCAACAACCACAGTACAGATAAACCCAGAATTCCAGCTTTTAATACTGGAGACATTTTTTTCCCAGATCATGACCGTTTCTATATCCACTGACTCAGAGTATTTCTCTACTATTGTTTAACACCAGAAGGCATGAATGCATTTGCAAAATCTGACTGTAAGGTTTAAAAACCATGTGGCTACTCTATTGAAACTCTATTGAAAGAAAAATTGGCTGCAATGAAAGATCTAAGCTCAAAACACTCCATTAGATGTGCTGTTCTTCCACTTATGTTTTTTAAAGTAGATCTATAGCTGCCCACATGACAGATTAATATTGTTCCACAGTAGTTAGGTGCTTGGCATTACATTTTTGAAGCATCTACAGGCCTTCAGGGCTGAAAGCGTTCACATCTTCAGCAATCTATAATGGTTCCTCTAGAGGCCAGCACTTGCTTCATAATGAAACATGCCTCCATAAATCAGACTGCAGAAGTGGCACTCGTGTACGTCACCATCTATCTTAGCAGTTTCTCTGAAGGATGTTGGGTAAAGATCATCTCCCGGCATTGCAACCAGGGAAAGGACCATCACAGTTGGCATTGATAAAGCATGTGCTACTTAAATCTGAAGACACACTAAGTCTATGGAAAAAAAACACATCCTGCTGGTGTTAGCATGCCTCAGGCACTGGTAGAAGCTTCAGCAACTCATCTTCAAAAGGCAGAGCCAGGGCTCTAGAAACCTGCAAAAATTGGCTAAGCCTGCAGTATTTTTTTTTTTATTTTATTTTTTTTAAGTTGAGCATCTTCAAAGTCTATGATTCTAACTGTAGGGCACAGCAGCTGCCACTGCAGATTTGATCCTCTCAGCTTTTGGCAGCTCTCAACTTGAAATTCTAGCAAAAGAATTTTTCAAGTTGCTATTATTGCCTGTCATGGATTTATAAATATTGTGCACTATCTGCTGTGGCACGGCTCTCATGGGACACCAGCGCATGCCAAAAGCATAACAGAATGAAAAACAGTTCCTATTCTTCAAATAAATGCTAATTTTTTTTTAACTGTGCTCACACGATGTGTTTGGTGATCAGCTTCAATAGTACAGAATATATATCAGAGGCAAAAAAGCTGATTGTCTTTTCCAGTAGTATTCAGCTGCTACTTTCATTAAGCTTGTTTAATTACATTCCAGATGCTAATTTGCAAGTCGATACCAGAGGGTGCAGGACAGTTTGCCTTTGAATCATTTTTCTGTGATGTGATGGTCCTGAAGCACACCACTACCTTCCAGTAGCCCTAGCAAGATATTCTGACAATTAGTGCAAAAGAAAGCAGTACTGATCTTGACAGAAAAATATTAATCCTCTACCCATTTTATTAAATTAATCTCCAGGAATTTTAAGTTTATCATTGCCATTTCATAGGAAATTTTGTGTAAAATATACATACTGTACTTGAGATTTAATTTGCTTTAACTTCAATAGAAATATCACTTGTTATTTTGTTACTTTACTGGAAAAAAAACCCCACATCTGACTTAAAAGGTAAATATTTTAAGCTGGTAGCCATAACAGAATATGAAGCGTTTAAGAGTACAGTTGAGCTTTATCACCTGAAACTTTGCTGGTTAATACGATTACTAAATTGTTATTAGATAACAGAGTATCGAGTAAAAACAAAGGACGAGCTAAGGCACATGCAAGTCTCAAAGATCTAAATATGTATTTCAACAAACTGGTAGGCTGCATTTCTACATGCTTGTTGTAACAGTGAATATCTGCTGCCATTTATGGTTGTGTACGAAGACAATTTAATTAGGATGACCTTTCTAAATAAGAAAAGTTGGAGATTTACCAATTTTGTGCCTTTTCTGGTTGCTCTTACACAAAGAATGACTTAAAATACAAGCTTGAAAACTAGCTGAGAATAAGATGAAATTTCATAGTGCAGCTCTTTGACATTTGTATCTTTGAAAGCGGACTATCATGCTGTAGCTGTTGATTCCAAGGATTTGTAGTCCATGTTTTCAGTATGAATAGCACACATGCCAAGCGCACAGTCACACAAGAAGAGGCTGGAAGAAGAGACTGGCGTTCTTACAGCGGCATGAGGGGAGAGGAAAAAAAAAGTAAAGAGTCTACCTCTGTCTAGTGGTTCTTTCCATCAGTCATCCAGTATAATGCTACTTACAGAAGAAACTTGAGTGCCTATTAAAAATATTCCAGTATTTCTGATAGCATTTATAAATATACCAGGGGCCAGAAGTCCAGTGTCTTCAGATATTGCCCAGAACATTGCAGCAACACAGGAATCCTGGATCTTACTGCATTTTTGTAATTTTGCACACCTACAACTATTTCATATATACTGACAGAAAAGGAGCCAGTTCCAGGAATAATTGGAAAACTGCTTATTACTAACTCTTAAGCAGTTTAACTGCTAGAAAGCTTCTCAAAACAAGGTGGCTTTTTTTTTTTTTTTAAATCAACTGGTATTACACATCACATTTCTTCAGGAGATGTAACAGGGTATGACACATCATTTTACATTTAAAATTTAATTAAGTGATTTTAGAGAGGAACTCAGTGGACTTATGGGATCATCACCTGAAAATATACTGCAGACATGCCAACATTTGAAGGGGAGGAAATGACCCACAGCACTTGCAGTACAAAGATGAGGAACATCTGAAGACCTTTTCTGAAGTAAATCAACTTTTTCCTTTTCCACATTATTCAGTGATAGTAAAAAGCTGTCAGATTTGTTATACCTGCATTTTAGGCTGAAATGATTGCAACTGTTAGTGTTACAAGTCATTTTTAATGTGTTCGATTTTCAATTTTGTGTTCAATTCTCAGTTTTTTCTTTACTGTGAAATTATTAATCGATTGGAATGAGAAGGAGCATTCACAGAAAGTCTGAAGAGATTAATGTGGTTTAAAAGATGGCTTGACGTTACTGAGGCATTTTACAAAATATGGTCACAGAAAGCCCTTTAATTGTTTTGGTTTTATATTCATCAATAGTCTGTCTGCATAACTGGATTTTTCACTGTTGAGTTTACCAGGCACTGAACATGGTGTAACTACGTGTAAGGAAATACTATGAATAATACAAAAATAATGTACTGCATACATTCATAAAAAATAATGGAATAACTTTTTCTGATCTTAATCATGACACTCCAGCTTTTAGCTCTCCTGAATGATTCTCTATAATGAACCAAACATTTTCAATTTTTATCAAGATCATCAGCAAAACACAAACAACCTACAACCTTATAAATCTTCTGATAATCAGCTTTTAAGTAGATATTAAAAATAAAAGTGCAGTTACTAGTTCTGAACATACCCAATCAACCAGAAATCTAATTGGTTTCATACACTACTTAAACATTTTTTTGTTGCTTTTACAATCATGCATTCGCTTTTCAAGATTGAGAGATAAGGACTGACTACTGAGGGAAAAACAGCAATATTGACTGTGCAAGGACTGTTACATTCCTGAAAACTATCATCAGCAAGTTGTATGTTTTTAAAGCTTTCACCTACATTCAAATCACACAAGTTTTCCATACATAAATTTGCAAGAAGCTCTATTTCTTTAGATTTATTTTATCCATCAACTTTTACAGCTTTGCAGTAAGCTGACATTAGTACATTTTTAAGTGCAGGGAAACTAGAGCAGATTTAACTTTTTTAAAGCTTCAAGCCTCTTAAGTTCTTAGGATCATGAGCATTATTGAGGGAAGAAACACTGAGCTTTAAAAAAAAATTCCTTACCTCCATGTCCGGTTTGTATTTATCTTCAAATATTGCCATAGCTGCTAATGATCCAGAACCTACAGTAACAACATTAGGACACTTATTTAGCTAATGTATTTAGATACAGTATTTTTTTAAAGAACAGGATAGCAAATATCAGCAGCACAAACCAGACTGAAGTCTACCTTAGCTTACTATACACTCTGAAGTGTCTACTCTCTTTAAGTCCAGCGCCTAATTTAATCCTAAATGTATAGCTAGTGTACACAGGCTTGTCATGGTCCCCATTCTGACAGCCTTTTTCTTTTTACTATTTTGAACACTAAGATATGAAAACGAGGTTAGAAAAAGAGTGAGCTGAATGCCACAGTTTGTAATTCCTACTCCTCCATTTCTCCTGTCCCACTTTTGTGCCTAGCCACGTTAGAGGGTATGTCACTTAATACTAAGACACTCAGAATTAACAGATTGTTTTAACGAGCTGCCCTGGCACAGTCACCTTCAGGCATGGGGATGAGTAAACCTGCAATGGTAATAGGGTGGCTGGCTGCTGCCACCAGGTTATCTGCTTTAACAGTTTATTATGCATTTACTTTGTGCCATTATTTTTACACTGAACAATAACAGCTGAACAGACAAAATGACGGATATGAAAACATGAGTTTAACGTTACTTCTCTTAAAGGATGCAGTGCAAGTGTAGCAATGGAACAGAAGCCGTCTCTACCCAAAGCACTGTAACTGCAGGTGTTATAAATGTGCTTTCCGTAAATTAATACAAAAAGCAGTATGATACTATTTGAAACTGTAAACTTGCTTTGTTCAGAAAGAGCGAGTCTTCAGGAAGATATCTTGTCTGTCTGTGGCCCTAACCATATTTCAGAGCACGCTACTTTTGGGGAGTGAATAAAGTTACCTGCAATTTTTTACTCCAATTAGAAGATTTTTTGGCAGTTATTACTTTTTAACTTGTTTTGCATACTGCTATCTGTTTAGCTGGGTCACAGAGAAAGCCATATTTTCTATTTAAAATGATTTGTGTATATCGCTTGACCACCTCAATGGTTTAGTGAAAGAAAAAGGCAGCGATTAAACAGTTTCAAATGAGGTGTCCTGCTGATTTTATCAAGTCTGCTGAATGTATAATGAAAAAGCAGAAGCTGACAGTGACACTGTTGAGAAAATACAGACTACCTTATCTGAACCATTTAAGGAGGTCCAATTATAGATCAAATTTAAAGGGTAGAAACAGCAGATTTACAGACACAAATCAATGAACATGGTAATCCCAATGAATATGACAGATATTCCTGTTACAGAATATTGCTGTGGTTGAGGATCATTACCTTTACAGTACCAAATACATCACATCTAAAAGCAGTAGGACACTCTAAGTGTGTACTTGTATTACAGGCAATGACTATTCATTTACACCTTGGAGCAATACATGACTCCATTTTTTAAATGCTGAAACTGGGAATAAAGAAGATTTTTACGCAACTAACAGCAGAAATGAACCACTGACACAAACAGCTGATATCACAGAACAAATCACAAATAAAAGGAATTTTACTGATCCTTCAAACAAGGTCAAAATAAGGTGTGTTCCAAAACAAATACAGGACTTGAACCATAAAATAATTCTTCTTGTGGAATGACACAGAAACATTTATAATGGGGGGGGGGGGGGAGGATCTGAGATATGGTCTCAAGCTAAGGCCACATTCTTACCACACTCAAATGAAGGCCTACCATAAGCAGAATGGGAAGCCTCAAAACTAGAAAACAATCTTACCCTTGGATAAGGGTTCTTTGAAAAAGTTAGAGTATAAAGACAAGAATGAAAGTATAAAAGGTAATATCTGACAGAAATTACTACATTAAAGCTACTGAGCTAAAAGAAAGTAGTCTTAATTTTTTAAAACTTCTACTGACAAATAAAAATTATGAATAACACAAATACTGCAATAATCTCATACATGGCTCAGACTGGATTCATTCCTCCAGCTCATTTTTTTAAAAAGTTCCCAAAAGAACCTATGGGCAAGAACTCAGTAGACTTATAAAGAAGAAAGAGGCGGGGGGAAGAGGGGGGAACCTTACATTACATTACATTAAATCCTTTACATATAAAGAATTGTACTGTTAATTATTTATCTCGCTATATTAACAAGATGCAAATAAAAGCCAAATTTATCTCGCTATATTACCAAGATGCAAATAAAAGCCAAATTTAATATCAACTTTAAATAAATAAATGCAGACAGTCCTATAGCGTAAGTTTTCAGAGAGTTCTTGAAAGTATTAATTTATCTAAACCTACATTTAGACATTTACATCTAAAAACCACAATCCCAAGGAGGTTCTAACAGAACAGGAAGTAAAGCTGGAAAAGCATAATAAACTCAGGGTTTTTTTCTCTATTGCTTATAAATCCTAAACGCAAGTTTTATAAGCTTGCGTTTAAAAAAGTGCCTTAGCAAAAGTCTCACAGCACAGCTAAGCATTCTCTAAAAGAACAGATTTTTGTAATCTTAAACAGCACAATGAAAATTCTTTACTCTTGCTAGCACCAGATGTAAACACTGTGTTTTTAGAAACACAAATAGATGTATACTTCTGAGTTCCTGCATCAAAACAAATCATCTGCTGTTTGACAACAGCAATATGAACAATTTTAAAAAATACTAATGATGTGCATATATTCACCTGTAGCTCCTTAACAAAGAAAAACCCCTCAAGCCCCCTGTTTGCACTGCAGGTGGACTCAAACCCCGTCACTTGACCATCCATGCAGAAAACCAGCAGCGGACAGTTGCTCGTGAGCACAGTTGTGAACTTCACTATCTAGTTACACCAACTTCCCTCTACTTGTCAAATTCCACATACGATCCAAACAACCCCACAATGTTCCAAGTAGTTCAACCGACTTGTGAAAGCTATGCATTGTAACAGGAGAGCTGGCAATAAAAATCTGTGAACTTAAGTAAACATTGGAAGTATGGTTTTCTTATTGCAGTACCTATAAAAGCACAGAAAACTTAGATATTAAGGGTCTATGGAGAACTTGTTTGCATGTGGGGAAACAGCTGTTCTCTTGTCCACGTATTCAGTGCCCACCAATAATTCATTTTTAACAAGCATACTTTGCCTTTACATAGAAACAAGCTTAACAATTCCCAAACATAATGTCTGGAGAAAGATAAAAACCAAACATTGCAAAACACCATCCATTAGTTAGGGATGGATGTTCCCACCTCATACACACCATAACTGATTTAAGGCACTACCAGTTAGGATTCACCATTGCTAAGATGCAGCAGTTCAACCTCAAATCTATTAAAACGTTCGGGAAGGCTGCAAGATAATGCATCATTAAATAGTGTCTTTAACTGAGCTCAGATTCAAAGTAATACCAAACCAGATATTTATCTTAGATAGATAACTTTAGTTTGAAATCTTAACAACACACAACCAATGCAGAAATAGGAGCTTTTCTTTGTTGGAATTTTTTTTAAAACGTTGGCAGTTTACAACTGTTCTGTGTATGAGCAATACGGATAATTAAAACAAAGTATAATTGGTAAAGTCATCATGTATTCGTATTATATAACATTCAGGAAAAAACCTTTCAGCTAGATTTTTAAAAACCACTAAGTGCTATGAATGGTTACACTTCAACAATCTTGGAAACAATCATCAAGAAAAAAACGCCGTATCAATTCAAAATAATTTATTTTGCATACATTTTCAGTAAGCTACACTTTAGAAACAAATATTCAGGAAGTATTAATCTAGCATCTAAATATATAAAAATATTGATTGCCAAACAAATTATAAATAACTAAAGAAACGGAGATGCAGAGCTGTATTCCGAGGCAAATGCTTTTCAGTCTGATAATCAGCATGAATCAGGGAAGTTATGAGACCCTAAGAGATTTTCTTTTTTTCTTCTTTAAGAAACATTGGTCATTTCATAAGTTTTCACAACCAAGTTATTCAAAAATTTTCTTGACTAAACTAATAAACTCACTTTAAAAATCCCAGAGTTGTAGCACTTCAGTATTGATTTAAAGTGAAAGGTAATTATTGATACATAGCAAAAAATCCAACTGACAATAATTTCCACTGTGTTTTGCAACTGCAGTAGCTTTTCTAAAACAGATGAACAGGATCTTTTTAGCAGAACATTCACTGAAGACAACTTCTTATTGCTAAGCACAGTCCATTTTCATCACCCAAGGACCTGTTTGCTACCTCAGCCTGCCACACTGGAGGACGTACAGAGCCTTGAGA
The DNA here is from genome assembly GCF_034638445.1 of Ciconia boyciana. Taxonomy (NCBI): domain Eukaryota; kingdom Metazoa; phylum Chordata; class Aves; order Ciconiiformes; family Ciconiidae; genus Ciconia; species Ciconia boyciana. The sequence goes on along the minus strand of NC_132951.1, from coordinate 1,436,465 downwards.
GAGTAACAGTTAGCACTTCCTAATCCATCAGTGTCAGGGCTCCCTGACAGGGCATTTATTCACACGCACTCATTGTTATTCAATTTGCTGTTCATTCTAGGTAAAAATTCGGTGATCTCCACAGCCCCATCGATTGGGATAATTTTTCACCCTGGTTCCTGGCTGAGGGGCTGAGACTCAGCAGTGGTAGTGCTTGCTCTGCAGGACGACATTGCCAATGCATGAAGAGCTGATTTATGAATATGAAGCAACACTGGTACCAGGGGACTAGCTTTAGCCACTGGAGACGACTGGAACATACTTACTGTTTCCGAAAGCTGAACTACAGACTTCAAGTGCTTTAATTTTATGCATGCATTTCATTATAAGTCTTGGCCAGAAGCTTTCCTAGACAAGCCAAGCAATCAGACAATCTTGCATCGCTTGCTGAAATCCAATTTTGTCCTTTGTCAGCATAAACAGTTTAATTTGATGCTTTCACTCCTGAGTAAGCACTGAGTATCTTTTAAATCTCCCTTGCAAGGGAGGACACCACTCTGTCCATCCACAAACACACTCCAGCTAAATAAAAACATGCTCCAGCACAATAAAACAAACAAAAACCCAACACCTCAACAACCCTTCCTATTTAATACTGAATTTCCAGAAATTAACTGGCCAAAAATTCCTACCCTGATTTATTAAACTGCTCTTAGAATATTGGGGGAAATAGACATTTTTAAAAAATTAAAAATAAAAAAATAATTTAAAAACCCACAAAAAACCCCAACCACCCCAACAAACAATAGATTAGTCTAAATAAGATCAAAATAAAATTCCAACTACCATCTCTGTTTTGACCTTTGATACCTTTGCTGCTCAGTTCTATCTTTCATTTATATGCATAAGCAAATCTTTTTACTAAAGTATATCCTAGTCACTGGAGAAAGTATCAGTGTACCGGGTGTAGAAAGGTAAAGGACATTTATGCTGAGAAGGGCTTTGTTTGACAGCATGGACAAAAGTAACATGTAATCACCAGGCACAGAGCTCGTACAGCTGACAGCCAAAGTTGAAGCTAGAATGAACTTAATCCATTGATATGCTCCTTCCTACTTGTTTGAACTTATTCTGCTACTGTGTTATTTTTGTGGAGAGAAAGAGGAGTGGCCAGGATTTTCAGGCATGCCACATTTGAAAGCTTTTAAAACACAGGCCCAAAAGTAAACATGTACATAATGGAAACTGTGTGACTTCATTCAGGCAATTAACTACTAGCAGCTATCCGTATAGAGTCAGTTACAGTTTTACAGTTAACTACAATATTGGGTATAAGGCAATTATAAGAATCAGACATTTACTTTCTTATATCAAAGGCTAAACAATGACATCACATGACTGTTACATGGATTTTATTCACCAAGTAATTTCCCAGCTCCTAAGGTAATGGCACCATCTATTGGCCCATGACCGCCTCTGCAGAATTTCTGCCAGATAATCACAGTTCTCATTATACAGTTAACCAGATGATTCAGTTTAACAGCTGCACTGTTTCAGCAGTGCAAAGATCCAGAAGAAAAAGAAAAACCTTTAACATTTCCAAGAATATAGTAAGTACGTGTTTTACCTAGAGATGCCAACCATGAACAGAAAAAGATTAACTAAAATTATATTTTCCTATGACAGAGTCGGCATAAAAGCTGCATCAGACATAGGCTGAATCTGATTTACTAATCTGACACAATTTTCAAATTAATTTTTTTTTTCAGTAGTTTTATTTGGACTCTACGTGACACTTCTACAGCTCTACCAAAACCCAGCTTTCATTTAAAATCATCCAAGCCTTCAAAATGAAATATACAAGTCTGAAATGATACAGGGTTCTTCCTGAGTGATCAGAGAGCAAAAATAATTGCAACCCTGGTTATGTTTGGAATTCTACTTTTTCCAGACATAGGATATTCTCAGTAGGGCATTAACCTTAAAAGCCACAAATTAAACTGTGCAAGAATATTATTAGCTCAGAAGGCACTAGTTTAATCTCTTACCAGTGTCTCAGTGACATCTCTTACCATTTTTTACCCTTTAGTCCCAGATTATTGCCTGTAAATCACAAAAGAATTCAGAACTAATCAAACAAGCTCAACACTACTACTGAAAATACTCCCTTTGCCAACGACTGGGCAAGTTCTGTAATATTTAGAGATGTGCGTGTCCTTCCCTTCAACAATGCACGCATTATTTCCCTTCTCAAAAACATACGAGGGATGACGGTGATCACTAAGGCTCTCCTGCAAGTCGCAGAGCTTGTTATAGCTTATTACTTCAGGACTCTTACCACAGGGACTCTCCAAGCATCCCTCAACAATTAAGAAACGGAACAAGATGCCTAAAGAAACAATTTTATCTAGAGGACACGGACAAAGAACAGTTAGAAGACACAGGAGGAATGACAAGTTAAATTCACAAATCAAGATTAGAGATGAATGAAGATTTTGTATTCTGTAATACCGTGTCTTCCTGAATATACTCATAAGAGGCTCTAATTGGGTTGTTTAGCAAGATCACAGGTACATGGGTATATGCGCAAGAGCCGTTTCACAACTTGAAATTATTGCTACTGCAAAGCGGTATTGTGTTTTTTATTGTAGCTTTATCCTGAACATTGCTTTTGTAACTGGTCTTGACAGGGTAGTACCTAAATGCCAAAAAAGCGTGCAAAAATCTGTGGTTTCAGCTGTCGGTATTGTCACGCTCCCTAATTCGAAACTGAACGAGATGTACACAGAATTGCATATACATATAGCTCAAATTATTGTTATTACAGAAAATGTTACACAGACAGAAGAGCTGGGGTACTAACACTTAATAACCTGATGGTGGGCTACTAACGTCAAGTTGACCCCAACAACAGATAGAATTAACACTTATTTACTGAGAAGCTCCATACAGTAGTTAAGACCAATTATTATACATAGCAAGTAAACCAGGTGTTGCTTCACTACAGCAAAGCACCTTCTTGACTAAAATACAGCTGCTACTTGGCAAGAAATACAACAGTCCCAAAGGAGAAGCAAGGCACATTTTTCCTAATGCAACTACAGAAAAACTTCAGGCAGAACGTAATTCCCCAAGTGAGACTTCATATGAACCATGAGTTAGGACTATCTGCAAATCAAGTTTCTAAGGATATATATATTTTTTTTTATATACAGCAAGTTTTTGGGAATCCCACAATTCTCTTGCTTTAAGGTATACTGGGGAACACACACAGCAACTTTCCCAATACCAATTTTTTGGCAGCTTAGATAAGGTAGTACAATAGCCCATGTTTTTCAGGTGTTAGAAGCAAAATATAACAGTGCACCTGCCTTACAAATATGGGCACAACTTTATCTTTGAAGTCTGAGGTCTGTACAGCTCCCAGCAAACAATGGAATTTAAGTGAAAACATTTTAAATAACAATTTGAAGCATTCACACTTTTCACCAGGCAGTTGTGTTACAAAACTGAGGGCGTACCACTCACCCATAGTAACGTAAGGCAGTTTGTCAGTTGATCCATGGGGATGTATGCTGTAAAGGTGAGGTCCTGTGACGTCTACTCCCCCTAAAACCAGGGCAGCACCAATGTAGCCTTGATACCTAGGAGCAATGTTTATATGTGAATCTGAAAGTCCACAATAAAGCTGTGGTTCTTTTTAACACAATGTACGCATGTGAGAATTTTTCTGTGATTACACCAGGTACGCTCTGTACCAGAAAGACTACTTTTACTATCTGTGACCAACAGTTTAACCTAAGAAATTGACTAAAACACAGTCTATCTCAGTGTCAAGCAGAACAAAAAAGCAGGCTGGATCATACATTTGTGCTAACAGGGAAAGGATTCGGATCAGTTTTCAAGCCTGAAATGAAATTCCTGTATTTGCAATTAAGTTTTTAGAGACTTCAAAGAAAATATATTCCTTCATTTCCCCCATGAGATATTCTTGGCTGCTTTAACTTTTTAATGTATTGTTTTGTGACACACTTAAAAAAAGGCAAACTGCCCATCAGCACAGCAATAAGCAACTGAGCTGAATTATTGTAATTTATCTAGGTCACTTGGTTGCACAAAGCATTTTCTTTTCATTGCTTTATTTCACCTTCCTGGAGACTTTCCAACAGCTTGAACAATATCTTTAGTTGAATACACTCGTTTCATTCTTTCCTTCTCTTTCAATATCATTTTTTACTTCTGCAAAAGACAATACTAAGCAGTACTAGAATACTTAAGTTTGGAGAATATGCCCTCACTCTAAGGACATGTTCTACCTCATGCTGCTAGTTAGGAAGTTCAACTGCCATACAATAATGGTCTGTGATCAGTCAAGCAATCAAAGTCTTAAGATAACTGCAGTACAACTTCCAACCATTTTACTCATTTATCTCGCTATGCCACCAGCAGAGTTCTATATTAACAGCTGTGGGCTTCAAACAGTTAAACACTTTATTCTTTTGAAAATAAAATACATTCTGAGATAGTGATTACAGTACAAGTCATATGAAAGTTTCAATTTTACAAGCCTGCACATTAGAAGATCATTACTGGTCCAGCCACCTCGCCACAAAGATACACATCAGTTTTCACGGGTGTGATCAACAGTTTATTAAACTATTGGCCTTCTATTTTTGCAATGTAAACACTAGCAACACTGTACAAGTATAGCATCAGTTCTCTAAAACACCACAGACTTGACTTCTCTTCCATCTCAGTTCAAAAGCCTATGAAGCAAAGAGCAATTATTAAATCTTTCCTAAAGTCTTGTTATGAAAGTTAAGCAGGCTGAGGAAGAATGCTCCTTCACAGGAACTTAAATATTATCTAGTGGTTTTAACGTCATTGCTAATAAACAAGAAACCCATTTGGTTACCTGAAAAGCATTTGCTTTAGCATTCGATTAGCTGTGACAACTCTTGGAAGTCGTCCAGTAGACAGTGAATGGAGCTCCAGATTGGAAGAGATCAGCTGAGTTGTCATATCAGTATCTGCAGCTGTTCCAGCACCACAACAACTGAAAAATATTATGAGCAAATTAGGAAAAGGTGGGGAGGACAGGGGAAACAAATAACTCTATGCTTTATCCAACAAATAGAACTTTTCTCATTGCAAAATTGAGGAAATTAAGTTCTCGTACAGTCAATATTTTCAGAGCACGAAACAAGACAGTCTGTTGAAGTGTAAATGAAATAGCAAAAATCCCCAGGTCTTGCTAATAAGTTATCATTTTAAAGTACACCTTAATATTTGCTGTTAGCAAAGGACGTGGATAAGAATACCAACGCTATTACCAATACCCTTACACAATAAACAATTTTAACACTTACTAGATATTAGGAGAAATGAAGTGTATTTTCGAACAGTTCTTGTCAGCAACAACCATTCCTTCAGTTGCTCTCGTATCTGCTCCGAGGACTATGCCATCCTACAGAAAGAGAGGATTATTCCCAAAGCCTCGATCTCCAAAGGGGACCTTCCCGGCACCGACGGCCAGGCCGGCTGCAAGGCCCCGGGGCGCGGGGCAGCTCCGGAGGCAGCCGGCAGGAGCCGGCTCCGCACAGGCCGGGGCGCCAGGCGTGACTCAGCAGCGCGGAACCTCCGCCACGAGCCGGCCGGCACGCCGCTTCCCGACGAGGCCGGCCCGGGGCCGAGCGGCCTTGCCCCGGCTCCAGCTCCGGAGCGAGGGGCGGCCGCGCCCCCGCCGGGTTCGGCCTCGGCCTGGGGCGGAGGAGCGGCCCGCGGGCCGGCCCGGCCCGGCCTCCTGCCCGCCGCGAAGCGCCGGAGGGACGCGCCCGGCGCCCGCCTCACCTTGAAGACGACGCCGGCGATGGTGGTGCCCGTCTTGCGGGCGGCGGGCAGCCGCTGCCCCTTCTGAACGAGCTCGGCCTCCAGGAGGGAGTTCCTGCAACACAGGGCGAGAAGTGGCGCCGGGCGGGGACCTCCCCCGGCCGCAGCCCCCCCGCGTCCCGCTGCCGCCCGGGCCCAGCCCCGGCGTCCCGCCCGCGCCTCACCGAGCACAGTTGTCGAAGCTGAAGCCGCCGCTCGGCGCCCGCAGCACGGAGACCGCCGCCATCTTACCGCTCCGGCAGGGACGGGCGACGCTCTGCCGAGTGCTTCCGGGTCACCGGGGGCGCGCACCGGGGCGGGGCCGCTGGCGGGGGCGGGGCCGGGGCCGGACCGCCTCTGCCTGCCCGCAGCCCGCGAAATGGCGGCGGCGGCGGCGGCGCTGGGCTCCAGCGGTGCCGGGCGGTCAGGGCCGGGCCCTGCCGGCGGGAGCGGCTCTCCGGGGTTCCCGACCGGGGGGCGCTGGGGAGGGACCGCGACCCGCGGCCGGGGGCTCGGACGTCCCTGCGGGGGATGTGCCTGGCTTCGGTTCTGCCGCGGTTTGTGTCCGCGTCTGCCCCTGGCGCCGGGGCCTGTCGGCGTCGTGGTAACGGGCAGCTTTAACCGCAGCCCTCTGGTTTCCGAGGAGGGGGGTTTGTCACACGCGTGGGGCAGCCGGCACCGCGCACAGGGCGCGGTCGTCACTTGGATGTTGAACGCGCAGTTCGGCACGGCCGTGGGTGAGGGCGCGTTGGCCGCCGGGGGACGGGGAGGGAAGGACGGGGCCGGCGTGGGGCTGGGGGTGGCTGAGCCCTGGGCAGCGGGCGCTGGTGCTGCTCCAGGCCGAGGCGACCGTGGCAAAGCCTGCACAGACCAACCTCAGTTTCCGAGTGATTTACAGGGAGCAGTTGCCGGTCTGTCCTGTACCACTGAGCGAGCCGCCTCGCCCCCTTCCCTCGCCGCTCGTCCCCGGCGCGCTCCAGGGATCGCTCGCCAAGAAGGTGCCCATGGGCCCGGGGGACAGGCCTGGTCAGGGTAGGGAAGGATGGGAACGGGCGAGGTGGGCGTCCGGGCTCTGACCACGCTTTCGTGTGTAAACTGGGGCTGTCCTGTGACTCCTTCCTCTGCCTTTCTTTTACCGTATTTAAAATGGCAGTAATACTGCTTTTACTGGGTTGCGGGACTTGTCTGATGGGTTTTGTAAAAAGCTTTGAGACTTTCAAAGAAAACTAAGGGATGGATGAAGGACAAAAAGGGAAAAAAATCCCAAACTTTTATGTTTAAATCTTATAAAGAACCTATAATTGCACGAGAAAATGCAAACCTACTTAAAATTGCTGTGCTGTTAGTGTAATGGTTATATGGTGAAAGAAAAAAGATTAATGCCCCTTTTCAAAATTAGGGAAGTCCTGCTGTATGTGAAGGAGGTCTGTAAAATTAATTTAGTATTTTCTGGGTAAACTACATCCGACCTCCGTTTTAACTTTCGCTCCAGCTTACTGACCCGTTAAAAGGAATGCCCTAATGCATCTGTAGAGAAAAGAACTTGTGGCAACTTCTCAAGAAAGGATGCGTTTTAAAGCAATGCAGACAGGTAGTGAGATTTTTCCAAAATCTATCACATATCTGATTTGCTCTCTAGATGTATACGTGCCTGAAATGAAAAATCTTGTTGATTAAAGAAAAATAAAGTAAAATGTTACTTGTTCCAAACGTTACATTTTAATTACATGAGGCCTTCTCTCTTCAAGAACAACACAAGAACGTAAGTAGTGCATTGGCTTCTTGCCTAAAGGAAACTTTCTCCAAGTATTTTACCGAGTGAAGTGTCTTCCCTCTTGAGGTGGTTAATGCTCAGAACACGACGTCGTTAGAGTAGGTGGCGTTGCTGAGAGGAGCAGGCCTGCGTTTCATTCCAGGAGGAGCGATGGCTCTTGCATCAGAAACGAGTCAGACATCTTGCAGACTCCCTCTGAACAGTACCCAATTAGCAGATGGCCTAAAAATGAAGCGAGGGTCCCGTGTGTCCATGCCAAACCTACATCTGCAGTGTCCCTCCTAATTACTTAAAAATGAGTGTTCTCCATCAGTGTGTTATTCAGATGAAAGTACACAAACAAAAATGGGGTGGGTGGGCAAAGCTGTTGTGCAATGTCGGCCTTTTCCTCCAATGCTCAAAAATACTTGCCAATGGGAGGGAACAAAAACAGCCACAGGGAAGAAAACCAAACCCCAACCTCTTCCTTGATTGTGCCAGTCTTGCAACAAAAAACCACCAGCAGTGCTCAGACTGGAGGAGCTGCAGGGCCAAGCGTGGCACTAGCCCCTGCCAGTGAATAGGAAAGTCCTGCAATGAAATACAAAAGAATCAGCTTATGTTAGGGATAGGGAAACGAGAGATCCTGTGATTTACAAGCTCTCACTGAGGACACCTTGCAGGTGGTGAACGCTGTGACATGTGCTGGCATTGCTCAAAGTCGCTGAGGAGCGGGGAAAGGCGCCTGATTCTTGAAATCTAGAAAAAGGAACGGACATGTCTGTTTTTCCAAGTGCCCTTTGGTTTCTGTTAACCATCAGAAAGCCGTGTTGCTCTGTCCTGCGCGGGCTGGGTGCTCCTGGGCTTATACTGCTAAGCTGGTGGAGCTCCAGAGGTCACTTTTTTGGCATAGGCTACATTGGACAGAATGTCCTGTGTGTGGATTCATCGCTGCTGTGTCCTGTAGGCCCTAGATGAGGCTTGGCTGCCCGGTTTGAGGTGGAGCGCAATATACTGAGAGCATTTGTTCCAACAGACCACGAAAGACCATCTTTAAGATAAGCACACAGAGAACCTGTGCTCTGCGCTCTCTTCTTCCCCTTCTTTCAGCCCTTGAGTAACTAAAATCCCATTTTCTTGTACACCGGTTAGGCTGGGAAGCTGTCTGAGAGAAAGAATATCCTGCTGCCAGATGCTCTTTTTTATTCTAACACAGTTGTTTTTCTCTTCACTTGATAAAGTTAAAATAAGCAGTCTCTGGGGTGAATTACAGGCGTCAAAATTGGATTGGCATACAAACTGTAGAGCAGTTGGTGGTTGGGAGTCTGGGGAAAAAGAAACAGCAGGTTTTAGCTAGAGGGGACAACAGCTTTATTTCCCTCTTGGTCCTTGACAACTAAGCAGATGTCCTACAATTATTGTTTTACCTTCTAGTAATATAGTGTCTTTTCCTATCCTCCCAGGTACCCAACTGGCTCTTTTGCAGATGTGCAAGTCCGTCTCTTCCCTAGTTCAAAGCCGTCGTAGTGCACCACTAGCTCCATCTATTGCCGGTCAATGGCTGGCTGAGATTCAGACAAATGCTTGTTTCTCCCTCTCAACTTTCTAGGATACCTATTTCCAGTCCCATTTACGTAGATACAACTGATGGTCTTAAGATCTTTTCTGAACATCTTACATGGTCTTTTTCACACCCGTTGCATTGCCAACTTTGCTTCTGGGTTGATGCCCTCCACTGCATACACAGATGTCTTGTTCATGTTTTCTGCAGTCCTTCAGAGTCCCCAGGTGCAGTTGGTATCAGGACCGTTAAACCCTGACAACTGCCCTGAACAGATGATGGGGTAATGGGTGGCGTCCCTAGGCATAACCACTATCACTGGGTACCCACTGTACTGGGTTGGAAGAGACGTGATGTGATGGTCCTGTTCTGAAGAGCTTGGTAAGTCTAAAAGTTATTAGAAGAAAGCACACTGGGGAAAAGAGTGTCAAGTTAAATGAATTTTTAAGGTTCTGGGCCAATATATAAAGGACTGCTTGCATGGTCTCCTGACAGACGGTAAATGGTCTGTTCAGCGGGTTCTGTTCAGCATGAGGAAGGTCAGCTTTGCACTGTGTGAAATACCCTTTTTGAAAATCTAGGGCTAAATGCCTTCAGGGCGTACCGTCACCTGGTATGCTGAACTGTGCCGAAGCCTGAAGAATGCAAACTTTTCTCTTTATTTTTTAAAGCAGTCCTGAAGTCTGTTCCTAGCCTTAACAAAGCTGCAATCCAGGTTTATCATCCTACAAGACATCTGACAGGGAAGTTAAATAGCACTCCAGACACATTTTTAAAAACTTACTTGGGATACAAGGAATGGTAGTGTTTTTCTCAACAGGTGGGCATTCAAGCTGAAGCCCATGTCTTTACAGTATGTGTGTGTATGTAACGTATAAACTCCCAGGTATTTTAGTGTCTGCATTTATACCCTGCCTGGTTTCCCAGTTTTGTATTCAGTGCTTTCTTTGTGCGTGAGTGCCAAATGACATCTTAAATTCTTGGACCTTATATAAAGAGACATGGGGTAACTTGGAATGTTTAACAAAATCTTCAGTACAGTTTTGGTCTACGAAGCCTGCACCTGCTCTTGCCGTATGAAAGACAAACATGCTGTTTCTTCAGGGTAACAAGTGTAAATCATCAGTCAATTTTTTGCTCTCTAGAATAAGGGAGTTGGAAAAAGTAAAGTTTTAGCAGATGAGGCTTTTGATCGTGTAGAGGCAGGATTGGTTTTATGTAACGGAATAGAGCGATGGGCAGAGGGTTCCATTGTTCCAGCACTCTCTGGTGGAATCGCTTGGCACCTAAACCTGTTTGTTGAAGGTTTTCAAAGGACAGCCAGACAGCCCTGATGGCCCCAGTCAGCCCAACAGCTGCAGGCTCCGAGGCAGTCTGGAGTGCTCCGCAGTACAGCAGTGAAGCCTGCAGCCCTGCTAGGTAGAAGTCAGCAAGGACCCCAGTATAGCGCTGGTGGGAGTGTGGTGCCCAGTAGCTTGTGGCTATGGGACTGGTGCCTACAGCCGTTCAAAATGAAAGGTGACAAATCACCCCTGGCACACGCACGTGAAGTGACAGTCAATTAGAGAAACCTAGGAAATGCTTTCTCGTGCTGTGAGTAGCCACACTTGTATCTCTGCTGCACGAAGTCCAGATAATGGAATGGCTGACTGCCCTTACACTCAACGTCTGTCTGCAGAACTCGTGGGAGAATACATGGGGCCCTGCACCATCCAGCCCTGCATGGGACTGATTTTCATTAGAGCTGGCCAGAGGCAATGCAAATTGTCCAGAAGCTGAAAGCACATATTGCAGTTGTGCCTGAACCCGGTCACGGCTGTGTCTTGTGCATATTCCAACAAACACACTCACTAGTTCCCAAACTAGCCAGCAACTCCCGTAATGTCCCAAGGTGAACTTGTGTTAGGAGTGGAGCCAGGCAGAGAGATAATCACTGAACTGGAGAATAAATGCACCATGTGTCTCTCCTGTTCAAAACCACTCTAATTTCAAACATCTTGCCTCAACAACGATCTGTTAACAAGCTGCAGGCCAAGAATCTGTCAGAAGAATTTAAATACAATTCTGACAAGATCAGAACTAGATAGACTAAAACTTTACCAACCTGTGGCTAAAACAAAGCTAATCAAGTAAGTGCTTGCCCAGGTCGGGACAGAAGGTGATCTCTCAGGGATTTTCTTTGTTGTGCAACTGTAGCTTCCAAAAGCAGGAGATGTATTTGAGGTGTTCAAACTCATTACAGGAAATCGAGAGTTGACCTGAGTCCAAGAGGATGTCTTCATTACTTTGCAGACTGAAAGAAGAGGTTGAAGCTGGGAGCAGACAAGTGTGGTCCAGGGGATGATGCACTGAAATGTGAAGCAAGTCCCCAAGAATTTCTGAAAGAACCATTTTCTGAGTGGGGAAAAGGAGCTGGCAGAGGTGTAGACGTAAGAAATAGGCTGTCTCCCTCCAGGGGAGGGGGACAAATGAAGTACATGGGGAGCCCTTTGCTTGCTTTCAGCTAAATGCTATAGGATGCTAGAAAATTGAGAAAGTCCAGTGCTGATCTTAGACTATTTTCTAGTGTTATGATACTCAAATCATTATGCTACTGTCTATCACTTGTCAATATTGTTTAGGAGAAGTGCCTGAATTTCTGGTGTTCTGTTGACAATTGCGAAAGTCCTTCTGTAGTGTTGGAATAAGTTTTCAGCTTTATTTAGGTTCTGGCAGAACAAGCTGGCAAAACTACATGAGTTGGAAGAGGAGGAAGAGAGTTTCAGGTATGAAGAGGTCTCTGCCGCTCCCTGAGATGCTGCTGCGTGTCATTAAAAGGGATTTGAAGTGGGGAGTCTCCATCTGGACTGTGAATATGCATTTGAGTTGACTGAACATGACTGCAGAGGTACAGCCATTATTAAGACAGGCTAAACTTCCAAAAATAGGTGTTGGTAACCTGTAAGTGTTCACATTTGCAGAAAACATTTGGAGCAGCAGGTAGAGGTTGTATATATATATTATAGCTGTGACCTGCCGCATTGCAGGAAAAGTGTCTCCCGTTTGCACTGAGGAATGCCACTAAATGTGAGTGAGGTGGGAAGAAAAATACAGTGGGAACACTGAGCAGCAAGGACCCAGTCTTAAACTGGGGTGATGGGGAGCTGGGCAGCCAGGACCCAGTCTTAAACTGGGGTGATGGGGAGCTGGGCAGCCAGGACCCAGTCTTAAACTGGGGTGATGGGGAGCTGGGCAGCCAGGACCCAGTCTTAAACTGGGGTGATGGGGAGCTGGGCAGCCAGGACCCAGTCTTAAACTGGGGTGATGGGGAGCTGGGCAGCCAGGAGTACTGCAATCCAGCAAGAAGAAAACTGCAGGGAAGTGGGGAGCGATGCCTAGCTCTGGAAAAACAACCTGCTGCAGATGCTGCTGTTCTTGCAGGTGTGTGTGGATCACAGCCCACAGCTTCCCTGGCTCTGCTTGCTCCTGTCTGAGAATATCGGTGTCCTCTAGCAGGTTCGGCGCCTTCCAAATGTCGGAGTCAGGCTCAGCTACAGCAGGGATGGCTGGGAAGAGTAAAGGGAGTCTCCTAGAAACAGGCAAGCTGTCAGACTGGGGCCTTCCTAGCTTTGAGAATGCCTTATGTGCCGGTTGTCCCTTCGTAATCTAAGGGCGGGTCTGTACCGAGGTTGCTGCGTTCTTTCCTCTCTGCCTGCAGGAAGCAGGTGAGTACAGTAAAGTTGGCACTGGGCTAGAAAATCTAAACGATCGCCAAGATTGCACCCAAAAGGGATGGAAGGAGGCGAGCGTGTGACAGCCTAATCTGAGCAGTGACTTGTCCGTGAGGGAGCAATTGCACGTCCTGTGAATCTTCGGTTCTTTCTGTGCTTTCATTGCCAAGTACCACCCTTTCGTTCCTCCTTGGGCAGGGAAAGCCGAGGCAGCGTTAGAAGAGATGGCTCTCTTCTGTGAGCTTCAACGCAACATGTGGAGCTTCTATTATAACACCTGTGCAAATTTTATAATTCCGTGGTCTGTAATTTATAGCCCTAAATATCCGCATTTAACCTTTATTACTGGTATCTCTGTGGCAGGAATCCAGCTTAACGTCCTGATTCTGACAAAGATGGGAAGAGCTGATGAGTAGGGAAGTGTCCGACTGTCTCATTCAAATGGACAAGTGATGATAAACCCATAATGCTGCTTTGGAGCTGAGTCTGTATTTCATCCCATGGGACCCAAAATGCTTTTGTCTTCCCTGGGATGACAACAGGAGCCACCGAACATCCTAGAGGTAAAACCGAGAGTAGCTCAGATACTGACGGCAGCTGATCAACTGCTGAACTGATCATTCCAGCCTCACAGGATTTATTATCTGGCACTGGGAAAAAGCTTCACTCTGTACCTGGTGGAAGCAAAGCGTCACATCCTTTTTAAGCTATAAAAGCCATAATTACTTTTCTTACCACTCACTGTTGCTTTGTATAAATAGCCATAAGGTATTTTTGTGTGTGGGTCGGCCTGCTTTGCTAGGCAAGAGCGCGTTCTGCAGGGAGGTGCTGTGACTCCATGGCCAGCCCAGGGAGGGTCTCCAAGGAGGCACCGCGGCCCCAGGGGACCACCGTGTCCCTCAGGGCTGCTCATGCTCCTTGGCACGATACCTGCGTGTTGGCACAGGTCTCCCAGCACTGGTTGTTGGCTGCACGTATTGACGTTGCACAGTGTGGGAGAGAGCAGAAATAAGGGGAAACCTCCTTGCAGGTGCCTGTGCTAGTCTGACCGAACCACTGCTCCAAAACTGCGGAGGCACCCGGGGCTCAGCCAGACACAAGACGCTTCCTCTTTCTCAACATCTGTATTCCTGTAAGTTGATGTGGAACTGCTGATGCCGTTTTTTTGTAGACTCTCCCTCCTGTCTTGTGACTGACGTGATTAAATCCAGTAAAGAGATGGTTTCTCTATTGCCAGGTTCCTGCAGCGAAAACTGGGGCCATCTGCTTAATGGTCTGTTGCGTTTCTGGTCGCATGGTGCTGCAGTACTGGCTGGAGCTCTGCCGTTGTGCAACAGTCACGTATGGAAAGCTTTACCCCTTAATGTGAAAAATGGGAAAGACAGATGCAATCTGGGTCTAATACTGTTCTTGTACTTTTTCTTCTCGTCTCTCAGGAGCTCCCTTGCTGCTGCCTTTCCTCACTCCGTCTGAGCACCACAGCCCCTCTTTTTACTTGATAAAGCAGGCACAGAGTTGCTGTCCCCCAAAGCGAGCTCCCTGCCTCAGGGCTGTTACTCAGAATCTCCAGAGGATATAAACCATCTCTCCGTCATGTTTGTGAATCTGAGCCCGTGCAGATTGACTAGCCCCGTTGCTTCAGAATGCACCCCACAGGAAGAACAGTTTGCAAACTTTTTGCTAGCTGTGATTACAGGTTAAAGTAGATCCACAGTGGGTGTCCGGTTAAACCAGCAAAACCCCTTTATTAGAAAACTGTGGAAAAAGGATATCAGAGAGATTTAGTGTTTCAAAGAGGATCAGAATCAAATGCCCTGTCTTGCTGGTAGGAGGATGGGAGATTTAGGAGTAGTTAGTAGCTTGAGAAAAAAAACAAAGAAAGATGAATAATAAAAGCAGGTCCTATTTTTTCTATTAAAAGTTTCTAGGCTACACAGATTTGTTATAAATGATGGCAGTAAATAACCAGCCGTGCCCAAGCTCCCCTGAAAGGCTCTCTAATATCAGCAGCTGATGCCCTACTGCGCAGGGACACAATTGGGTCTGTTCTCCAGACAATACACCTGCCACTGGGAAACAGAGAGCTGGCAATTAGCAGGGGAGGCTCTGTGCTGCGCTTTCATCCCAGACAATAAGACGGGCCTGGAAGAGTGAGATTAAGGCTGGCATGTCCGCAAGAGATTGTTGAAACAAACCTCACTGAGACTTGGGGGCATTTAAGAAACAAAACCAACAAAATAAAACCCTGGTTAAATCTAACTCTACAAACAAGTCTAGAAAGCAAAATAGCACTGGAATAGGATCATTGACCTTAGAAATGTAAGCCTGGGGTTGTGGAGGAAAGACTTTCTTCTCAGCTGAGGTGTCTTGTAGTTGTCAGTGGTGTGTCATAGGAAATAAACGCCGAGCGGGGCTCTGCGCGCCGAAGCTGCGGTGGGAGTTCTGCGTTGCTTAGCCAGCACTAGGACTAAGCACCAGCATCTGTGGAAGAGACTTTTTACCCAACTCATACAAATTCTAAGCCCAAGTATGGGCGATACTCCATACTTGGCACTCTGAATGTTTAAAAGTCTCCCGAATTACCAACCCTACAAAGGCCCTAAAGCAATGCAGCAACACAAGTAGTCTCAGCCGCTCCTTGTGACCAGTACTGAAACTGGAAGGGAAGCAGCTGACCACCTCAGCCATTTTAGAGTGCACTATTAGAATAAACTAAATTGATCAGCAAGTCTCCAACTTTTTTTCTGCTGGCACAGGAGTTCTTCCAAAACACAGGCATCAGGAAAGCCACAGAGGTAAATTAGGAAAGTCTTTTCCTTGCTATCAGTTCCATCTCCCCAGGCATATAACTTACGATTGCCATATGCCACAAAGCAATGTCTGCTGTGGGTCTTCAGTGACAGATCCCAAACTGTACTTTCAGCAGTGCACAAAACAGGGAGAGGAGACACAGATATTCACTGCAGAGCTCTTGCATGGCTTCTTATTTGCAAGCAGTTGAGGTGTGACTCGTGTGCTGAAGGCAGGCCACGTTGCTGCTAACGGGGGCACAGTGGGGTGAGGACTGCAGGGTGAGTTGTACGTTCTGCTGCACGAGGAGGTGGGCCGGTACAGACAGGCTCTTGAGACCTAGATGCTTGGGTCACTCTGTCCCCTTGGGGAGGTATTACTCTTCTGGCTTGTGAACTTGTGCCCTCTCCCCTTCAGCTTCCTGAGGGACATATCCCTGACATACCAGACTCTTGATGTGAAGCTTGTAGCATCAGGAAGTTTGGTCAACCCTGATGTGACAGACTTGAAAGGAGAGGGGGAGAGGAAATTGAGAGAACTGGACAAATAATGGGATTGCCAAACATGCAGGTGTCTGGCCATAAAAGCAAATCAGCGTAGACCTTTGGTGTGCAGAATAAGTACGCTCGTTTGGAAACCTGAAGAATTAGCTTGAACACATGTCCTCCTGTCTCTCTCCTGCAGAGCTGTGAATGTGAAATTGCATCCACGATCCAAAGTCCAAAGAGCAAATTGTGCACTTGATGACTGCTGCTAGCTCGCTTGGCCAGTCAGTGGTTGCTGTGTAGTTACAGACCGGTCTTCTGGGTAATGAGTGCGTGGATGTTAGGTGGTGATGCTGTGACTTTGTCCAGAGGAGGTGGAAGACTTGTCCAGATTTTTCCAAGCACTGCTGCTTCTGATAGCTTGATCCATGTGAGAGTGATAACGTGTGTTAACAGGTTGCTTGGAGTGACAGACGTGGGATGTCCTGGACTGATGTCTCTGTTAGCTGGAACAGCGGGAAGTTGTGCCGTGACCAGATCACTGCAATGCAGTGTTAATTGCTTCCTGAATACCGATGAATCTTCTTTTGGGAGAGCTGACCTGGAGGTCCTGCAGGACCAGAAGCCAGCGGCCTTTCAGCCAGCTGGAGTTCATGGGACAGCAAGGTCCCGTTTCTCTTTACACACGGGAATCCCAGGGCTGTGGGAAGGAAAAGGAGAGGAGCTTTAGCACGGACGCGTCTGTTCCAGGGGTGTGTTAAATATACAGGCAGAGAACCCGCTCAGAAATCCATTAGTCCTGTTCCTGTTTCCGTGGTAGATTCCGTGTCCATTCTCAGCCTTAAATCTGCCACACACTTTTATTTGTGGAAGTTACAAACTGCCCATTCGCAATGCCCTCATGCTGGGGTGGATGGCATCTGGTGGAAAGCTTTGTTGGTGGAACTGGAAAGCAGAAGTGTTTTGGCCTCGTAGAAGCAGCTTGGAGTTTTAGTTTCTGCATGTGAGAGACGTCTGGGCTCTGTCTGTGCTCCTCAAGGAAATGCCTGAATTAGAGGCAGCAGGAGGCTCAAATTCTTACCTGTGCACTGACAAACAGCCCAACTGCCCCTTTTCAGGTACTCAGCGTTAGCCAAGAGAGAAGCAGCAACTGCTTCACTCTTCTTTCTGAATAATAAGTAGTTGGACAGCTGAAGATGGTTTATTAGGGTGGAGACTCTGTGCTTTCTGTTCCTTCCAAACCCTATGACAGAAGTATCCCTTGCAGAAGCAGAGAAACATCCATATGCAGATAAGTAAGGGTGCCCAGGAAGCTTTGAACTGCAGAAGCAGCGCTGGTATCGGTGTGAGGCATCAGCACCAAACAGCAGCTCGTGAAATTTTCAGATGTGTGGAAGTGCAAAAGAACTGAGATACGGCAGCGTGTGCCATACTTTCACAGCCCCAGTACTGTGGGGCGGGGGGAGGTAAGTCTGCATCTCTTCTGCCAGTGCCTCCTAAGTCAACACTTGGCAAGCCCTGTCTCAGCTCAGAACCGAATCTAATTCAAACAAAGTTTGCGTGACATTAAACTCCATGAGGAGGAGCTGGGTCAAAGAGAGGGTCAGTTTTATGCAGTAAAAAGTGGGAAAAAACAAATGCTGGAGTAGAATAACATCTACAGCTGGGCTAGGGAAATGTTATTTCGAAGGATAACTCTGCAAAGGACAGGCTTGCAACATGACCTAGTGATCTCTGACACACACAGCGCTTTGTTCCGTTTTTCAATGCATCTTGCTTAGACACATGGCTTTCTACTCCACTTGGCAAATATTTGATTTATAAAGATTAACACGTTGCTAGCCCATGTGCTGGGAAGCTCTTCCAAGGGTTGTGTGAAAGATGTGCCTTGAGGGTGGCAGATCAGGGTTTATGAACTGGTAAGGATAACACTTCTTAAAATGCACCTGAGCTGATTTTTTAAATTGACTGCATGTAAACAGAATTGCAACCTATTTAAAAACAAGCTAACCCAGAGTGACAGCATCACCCAAACTGCGCAACACAATGTGCCCTTTGCTCAGCTGCTTATTAGAGAGATTTACAGGCATTAAAAGTACGTTGGGATTTTACCATCTAACCATCCCAGGGTCATATGTCTGCTTGCCAAGGTCTTCTTGCACTGGATGGACATCTCTTAACTCCAAGAGCTCTGTTATTTCTAATTTATTTTGAGATGTATGAATGGAGGCTGACTTCAGGAACCGCAGTTGCCTTAAGGAGACAGCTGACTGGCTGGAGTATTTGCTTTGGGGGAATTAGTGCCGATACAATGACGAATTACCAGCACTGGTGGTGATGACTCTGCTGCCATGGCAAGGAGCAAACAGATGGCAGTGCCCACGTGTGCATGTGGGTGCAGGAAATCCTCCGGAGAGCTGAGAGGTCCAAAGGAAGCGTCCAGCAGGCCAGGCGCTGGACCCCGCTTTCTGGACTTGCTCAGCAGCCCAGGAGCCTGCGCTCTTTGGGGCCTTTTAGGTGAAAAGGCAATGATTTTAGGTGAAAAGGCAATGATTTTAGGTGAAAGGGCAACGAGGTGCCAATTATTAGTTTCCACTTGCTGGCTGTCGCCTTTCCTTTGAAATGCCAGCAAGGCGTTCTTGCCAGTCTGTAGAGCTGTCCTTGATTCCAGCCAAAGCATGGAGTCAAGTCTTATTTGAAAGTCCAGTGTGTGATTATGGAAGTTAGTTGACATTTAAATCCAAAGAGCTTGTGTAGGTGAGGGTAGAAACTCAGGTGGCATTCAGTGGGCACAGGAAACTTTCCTTCACCTCTCTGCTTGTGCACAGAGGATGGTTTATTTTTATGGCTATAGAAAAGAGAAGCGATGCTGGAGGCTGTGGGCTGGATTCCATTTCTAATGCTACCAGAAAACTGCATTCAGGGCTGTTACAAAAGGTGTTTAATTCTGTCTGAGATACAGGCATAAAGAAAATATTTTACTATCTGCTGGGGAACTCTAACTCTTGTTAAAACTAATCCAGCCATAAGTTTGAAAAAGACTTTGCACTTTTCCTCTGAAGATCTTTGGTGTAAACTTGGGCTCTGCCTCATACCCTTGCTCCCTCCATCGCAGAGGGAGTAGGACCCAGTTTTGGCCAAACCGCAGTGAGTCGCAGAGCCCTCTCCCGGTGCTGCCACGCAGCTTCGCGAGGCTTTGGCGCTCTGTGCTGCGCTGTCTGCGAGTGCCAGGCCGTTTCCCAACTGGCAGTGGTGACTAAGCAGCCCGGAGCAGCTGCCCCCAAGGTCCATTCTTCTGTGAGAGATTTATTGCAGCGAGCAGGGGCGCTGGGATGTGATAATTGCCTTCATTCCCGGACGAAGACCCTGAAGAACAAAAGCCAGTTGCCCGTGAATCCATGGTGTGATTCAAGCATTCACTTGGAGGGGAGGAGTGGGAACTGTGTGCCTGTTGCTGTAGCAAAAGTGAGCAGGCATTAACCAAAAGAGCAGCGCTCTCCTGCAAGGCAGGGAGTGCTGCCGGCCCATGGAGGTGGCCTGGGCCCTCCAGCCTTCACGTCCTCCCCGGGGCTGCCCCAGGCCCGGGCTTGAGGAAATGCCGGAACGCTGAAGCCACTCGGCGAGGAAATCACACGAGGGATGCGCTGGAGGTGCCCTGCAGAGCTCCTGCCGGTTTGACTCTGCCTTTCAGCGCTGCCCCTGCTCATTGTATCAGCCGGGCTTTTTTTTGTCCTCCTAGACATCTCCTCTAGAGCTGACCTGCTCACCTGCACTCCTCAGCATGCAGATATTCGACTCTCACTACTGTGAGGATCCCTGGTAACTCCCCCACCGCCTGCTTTTTCTGCCAAGACCCCGTGCCAGCTTTCCTGGGAAGCTTTATCGGGGACTTCCATGGAGCAGTGATTGCCTGGGAGAAGATCCCCCGCGCTGGTAGCACGGGTTGCGGAGCGGGGAGGATTGTGAGTGCTTTGCTGTCAGCCGGGGCGAGGGCGTCGGGGAGCGGGGTGCGCTGGGGGAGTCCCGGGAGGGGGGTGCGGGCTGGGGGTGCCCGAGGCCAGCACCGCCCCGGGCACTCGGTGTCGCCGTTCAGGCGCCGCCCGCCCGGCCCGGCCCGGCCCGGCCCGGTCCAGCCCCGGCCCCGCGGGGCCGCTGCCGCTCCGTGCCGCAGCCCAGCCCAGCCGTGCCCGCGGGGGCGGCCGGGCGGGCCCGGCGCGGGGAACGGCAGCGCCTTTGTGCGGGGCGGGGGAGCTGCGGAGCCGGGCGGAGCCGGGCGGAGCGGAGCGGGGCTGCGCGGGGCGAGGCGCCCGGCACGGCGGGGGCTCGGCGGCTGGGCGTGCTGCCGGGCGGCTGCGGGGCGCGGAGCGGTGTGCGGGGCGCGGGGCGGGAGCCGAGCGGGGCGCGGTGGCCCCGCGGAGCGGAGCGGCGCGGAGCGGAGCGGAGCGGCCCCGCCGCGGGAGCCCGCGCTCCGTCGGGGTCGTCGCCGCCAAAGCCCCCGAGCTGCGCTCTGCCGCCCGGCCGGCTCCCGCTGCCAGCGCGGCTCTCGGGCTTGTCCTGCCGGCGGCTGTGCTGGAGCCAGCCCCCTTCCCCCGGGCTCCCCAGTACGTTCTTAGCCCCTTGCTGCCGGCTGGATCGCTAGTAACTGCCCCGCTGCCTCATTTTTCTGCGCAGACCACGTTGCAGGTTTCCTGTGGTAGCATCTTCGGGGACCTCCGGGGAGGAGCGAAGAGCGGGGGCTGCAGGCTCAGGGCGGGGGCGGCGGTGCTGCCTGCCGCAGGGCGCGGGGCTCCCCCGTCGGAGGAGCGCAGAGCCGGACAGCCTGCTGCCTGCAGCGCTCGGGGCTGTGCTCTGCGTTTATAAAGTCAGTGCTGAACTCTGGAAGACTGGGAACGTGTTTAGAGTCGGGACTTCAGAACTGATCTCCTAAGTCCCTTAGCAGCAAAGTGCTTGAATGTGTGCTTTTACTGTGCACGCAGGAGAGTCCCACGGGGAGCAAAGCGATTACTCACGGCTGGCGGTGTCAGTGCCGAGAGACAGCTCTAGGACCTGTTTGCATTGGAGGTCACGTTGCCAGTTTCCATGTTGGTGTCTTTACGTACCCTTATCTACCACTCCCCTAGGTTTCCTACAGCCGCGCACTCGGCCTTTCCCTCCGCGGTGCGGCGGCCAGGCGGGCGATGTCCCGCCGCAGCGGCGGGTCCGGGCAGGGGGCGGCTCTCGGGGACGGCTCCGCCGTACTGCGCCGCCTGCCCGTGCCGGCAGTGCCCACGGAGGCTGGATTCCCTGGGCTGCGGGACCTGCTCTGGTGCTGTGTTCGCGTGGGCTTTAAAAGAAACGAGAAAAGCTGCCAGTGATGTGACGCTGTTTAACGATGCAATTTATGATGGCTTTTTTATTTAGTTAATGCAGATAAAGAGGCTCTGCTAACTTGCCTGTCTATTAATATCGCACATCTGTATATGTTTTATGATTAATTATTCTGTATCCTGGAAACAAATGTTAAACTGAGACCTTGAGTTCTTTAAGAAGAACTGAGAATGATTTTGATAGGGTACTACCCAGGACAGGTATTTCAGAGAGTCGGTTTCTCTTTTTTGGTTCAAGACTTTCTCAGGAAAGCAGCCTCGTCTGAGAACTAGCTTGCTGCAGAATGCTTCTGTCTCTGCAATGCATCTCCAGTAATATTTTGTTTATTCTAGCAAAGGGTGAAAGCTTTCCAGCTGGTCAGCATGTTTAGGAGAGACTTGAGACCTGATTCTTGGTTCTTCAGCTTTCTGGTGAGTTTTACAGTGATTTTAAAAATTTCGGTATTTGAGATAACGTTAATGCTTTATATGACTGTTACAAAACATCCTCCCCAACAGGTCGGTAGTCTGTCCAGGAGTCTCTTTGCCTTTGCAGCCCTTGCCAAGAATCAGACTTCTAAAGGTTAGTGTTTTTATCAGCACTCCTGTATGTTTTTACAAGCAATATTCAGCAGAGAGAAACAACACATAAAAAGGTGTCCAGTGGCAGAAACAAAGAACCTTTTTGTGATACCCTGTTTTGTGCCTGAAATTATATTTGCATAGCTAAGTATTTGCTTGACTAACTATGAAATGACTGTCTAAAATCAGGTAAGTACGGCTCAGCTGCCACTGTAACTCTTTGTGCCGCTGTAACTGCAAACAAACCAGATTATTTTGTGCTTGCAAACTGCATCTGTAAACGCAGAAGCCGGTAGGAGCTGGGAATTGGGGATAAAATGAGAAAATTTGCTTGTACGTAGCTGCTTTGAACAAGCCACCCTGAGGGCAATCCCTGGGTGTACCACAGTGAGCTTTTTCTTTGGACTGAGCTCGGCATGGTTTTGCATGTCCCACAGAAGCGTGCCCAGCTCCAGCCCTAGGCCAGCGATTCAGTTTGTGAGCAGACTCACAGATGTCCCTCATTTTAGGTCCAATGTAGTCTGGACTTTTCTGTCACATTGTGCCCACTGAACATCCCGAGGGCTGGATTTGGAAATGAGCTCCTGCCTTCAGCTCCTCCAGGGTGCACCAGGCAGCATTTGTAAATTCTTGGGGATGCGGCAAGAGACTGACCCTGGAGTGTATGTGGCACAAAAGTGGGTTGGAGAGGCTTTCTGTTTCTCCACATTGTGTGTGTCTTTCTCCAGGTTTTGCTCCTGTCACGATTGAGACCTCAAGACACATGTACGAATATGTGGCCACTGCTTTGGACTGGTGGCATGCAGACAGATACTGTGAGCAACGCTTTGCTCAGTTGCTTTTTGAACCCCAAGACAGTGAGCAAGCTTCCTTTGGCAAACTGCTGCAGTCCCACCACATCAGAGGTTCTGTCTGGCTAAATGAAAGGGATGGTGTCCTACACAAACCCAAATGGAGACGTGAGTATAAGTGGGCTTGGCCTACTTGGAGACACGTTCACTGCTGGATCTTTTTCATTCTGAAAAATTAACCCGAGTGGAAAAGTTGCCATTCGGTTTTTATTGTCACTGTGGTAAAACCTAGGACCTTTAGTCACAAGCTGGAACTGGCAGCGTGAACAACAGTGATCCCAGCACATCAGCTGGTCACTGTCAAGATTTTTTAAAGCATTGCAACAGAAGGGAGTTGCCAAGAGGCTCCTCTGCTCTGTCCCCCTGTACCATCTCCCCGTAAAGCAGGTCTGGCTTTGCTCAGCCTCGCCATTCGTGACCTGCGGGTCCTGCAGAGCAATGATGTTAGAGACAGGACCAAGAGAACGGGCGTTCCCCAGCAGCAAGGTACCGCATGGCAGGTGCCTCAAAGGTCTTATTTGACTATGCTCTTGGTTGCTATAGCATGGGATGCTTGGGAACATGCTGTTCCTTCCATATTCATTGTTTGCAATCCTATTTGCTAGAAAACTAAGTTTCTGGAAATTACACTTGCTGAAATGATGCAATCTCAGCTTGCCTGCTTTCCTGATCCCCTCCGGGCACGGGGGAAGCAGAAGCCTTGCTGCATGCTTACAGGATGTCCTTGCCTGCAGGGTCCGTGAGTTCTTAGCTTGAGTAGGAGGCATACGAAAATGATGATTTCATCCCAGTGGAAGATGAACAGGCTTTGGCCCATGCTTCTTCCTTTATGCTGGCTGAAATTTCTCCTTCTAGGGGACCACGTTGTACCAGTCCTGGTATTCGGAGACAAAACAGACACAAAATATGTGAAGGTGCTCTCTGACTTCCCAGCACTGCCTGCTGTCACAGCCTGCGCCCACCTCCAGTGGGACACCAGGACCCAGGAGATTGCTACCATCTTCTCCTATGCTGTGCCGGCTTTTATTAATGAGTTCCAGCTCCGTGGCTTTGTCGACGAGGAAGGCTTTGTTCGATTTGCTCTCATAGTCCACGGGCACCATTCCCCATACCTGCCCATGTTCCGTGCTGATGGACAGTGGCATCACTTCTGTGTGACCTGGCAGCAGGAAAACGGGACCTGGGCCATCTATGCCGACGGTAAAAGGAGGGCGTCTGCCAGCGGTTTGTGTGCTGTGGGGCCATCTACCCCCCAGGCCATCTACGGCCAGGGGACTTTCATAATTGGGCAGGATCAAGATTCCCTGGGGGGCACCTTCAGGGAGGAAGAGTCCTTCAGTGGGAACATCACTGACTTGCACATCTGGCAGAAAGTCCTTGGCGCAGAGCAGATTGAGAAAGTTCGGTCGTGCTGGGTGGTAGAGCAAGACCTTGTATTTGGGTGGAGCTCAAACACTCTGGAGGTTGAGCGCACTGTTCAGGAAGTGAGCGCACAGTTTCTTTGCCCAGGTAAGTCTCATTCCCCTCGCTGCTTCAGCTCCCTTCTGCAGTGGGGGGTTGGCACGCAGGGATAGTTCGAGAAGCCAGTCCCATCCTTAGAGAGGGAATTCGGTGCAGTTTGTGGAATGATGCTTCTCCTTCGGGAAGGAAAGCAGAAGCACATTCAGAGCTGGGCTGACTTTACAAATCATACTTAAAGGCACGGTCATCACTAAACCCTTGGTCATTGAAGACCCCTGCAATGACCCTAGCAAAGATAGCTGTTCAGGTGTCCTGGGCTGATCACAGGCTTTCTCTTCTACCGAGAGAAATGGCTTACTTGTCAGTGATGCTGTTTCCTGGGGTTTGCACACCCGGTGCTTCGACGCTGTACTGGGAGGGAGGATTCAGTCTCTCAGCCAGACTGGTGGGACATTACTGATAAATCACAAACTCGGGACCTGGCACTGCCGCCTCCTCCAAGTTGCTTCTGGAGAGGATTTACCAGGCGGGTCAGGAGCAGTTTCTGAGCCCAGTCCCTGCTCTGCTCTGGCTCTAGGGCTGCTTAAGGAGCAGTCCACAGCTTTTGTCTTCAATGGGGTTTGTGGATTGCTTGGAGGAAACGTGATACCTGCTGGGGACGGCGTGTCTCTGGGGGACCTGGGCCTTCTGTTTGTCTGTGTTTCCACAGGGCCTGTTGAGGAATGCCGAGTTTTTGAAGTTGGCAGCAGTGGATTCAGTTACGCATCTTGTTTGCAGCCTTTGCCTTTTATCTGTCGCTACAGCAAGGGTACAGCATCTGTTATTTATTTATTCATTACTTCCACGGCATTCGCTCCTGGAGGTCCTAGCTAGGATGATGGCCAGTGATGGGGATGCCTTGTGTCTGCTCTGAAGAGATCGCATGCAAAACTTGCTGTAGCTGTGACTTTGCTTCAGTTGCATGCACTCTGACAGGTTATTTTGCTGTTCTCCAGTTAAGCATGGTTGTACACGTTATATGGCTTCTGGATGCAATGCTGTAGAGTGCCTCCCAATCCAGGCATCTCCAGACTCATTGGCCAGGGGGACATGGGGAGGAGGCAGAAAAGAAGTGTTAGACTGTCTCTCCAGGTGGGATCTTGTACTAGAAATAAAATACAGCTGTGAAGTCTCCTTGTCCTGACTGTCCTACAAACTTGCCCACCATCTGAGGGCTATTCCCCAGGCTTTGAGCATGGCACGTGTTAACCACACTGCTAGACACCACAGCAATGGTTATGCTTTTGTTTTATTCTCAGATGCGTACTGGCAACTGAAAAAAGCTCAGCTGGGATCCAGCCATTCGGTTGTCGGCCGTGTGAACACGCTTGCAGAGAGGACTGTGGTGAGTCCTGCAGCCCCAGCAGTGGCAGCTGACACCGGGAGCAGGCAGGAGCTGTTGGGGTGGGCTTGCTGGCTCCTGCTGGTGTTTGGGGTCACTTTGCCAGCAGTTACGCCTGTGACCTTTTCTGAGCTGCTGTCGGAGAGTGCGACCAATACAGCTGTAACTCGTGCTGTGATCAAACAAGCAAAGTGTTGCTTCAGGTTGATTCGTCTCACTGAGGTTGAAAGGCTGGACAAGAGATTTCAAAATGTCGAGGCAGATCTCCTTCCCCTAAGATATGCCTGGTTGGCCAGGCAGGTGTCCTCACATCAGCGAGGGCATGCAGGGCATTGCCAAGGCATAGCTGATGATCAGGCAGAATCAGGGCTCTGCACTGAACTAAAACATATTTCCCGTGGCAGATTCCTGAGAACGTCTTCACAACTGATGTCCAAGACATGAACCTCTCTGTTGCTCTTGGTGCTCTTGATGTCTTGGCAACTGTTCTGAGGGAAGGAGAGACACCCGTCCTGGAGTCGTTTGACCTCCTTGCAGTGCTTCAATTACTAAAGCAAGTTTCTGCTGTGGAAGTCCAGGAGGGAGAGGAGCTGAAGATGTTGGAGCAGTTGGGCCAGTATTATGTGGAAGTGACTGAGTTAATCTTGAAAGAGCAGAATATTGAAACGTGGTCATCAGTCAGCCAGGTAACGGTGTCACCAGCAGTCTGGCCGCTGTGTGCCACATCTGTTCATCTTGTTGTGTGTGCAGCTCCTTGGCATGCTGTATGACCACAGGCTGAGGACCTGTCCTTGCATGGTCACATGTAGCCTTTCTGGCCGTATTCTGGAGCTTGTGAAAATGCTGCAAGCATGGGCACGGAGCCTCTTTGCCAGCTCAGATAAAGACCAGCTGCCTTACTGTTGCCTCTTTTGTTGGAGGTGCAAACAAATTCTTCTGCAAACAAGTGCAGCCAAGTGGTGCCTTCCTTGCGAACCCCTCCGGTGGTTGTCTCAGCTCTCCTCGAGCTTCTCCGCTTTGTCAGCCTGGATTTACAGGATTACACACAGTTTGCAGATTCCCGGTGCTTTGTAGATTCCTTGCTCCCACATCCTGCTGTCTCTGGCAGGGCAATGCCCTTCATGCTTTATGGTTCGTTGTATTTTCCATGGCTGGGCTGCCAAGGAGCTATCTGTCATCAGCCCCCACGCTGTTCAAAATACCGTCAGGCTTTGTGTGAGGGATTTCCATCATCCCACCCCTGTTAGGATTTTCTCCGTTAGCTTCTTCCCTTCTCATGTGGGTCTTTTGTGTCTGGTGTATGGTCTTGCACTCTCCACCTGGCTCTGGGAAATGTGTGACAGCGTCTGGCCTGGCCAGTGCTCCAGGAACCAAGCCAGGGACCTCCAGAAATGAAAGGATGCTGACTAGTTCAGAGTTTACCTCATCGCTTAGAGTTGCTTAGGTCTCCGTGGCCACAATTACTCGCAGCTTCTCGATAGTGGCATAAAACCAGCTCTGGCCCAGTGTAGCTGGTGCAGTGGATATATCTGCTGCAGGAGAAAGGGTTTGAGTTTGTGCACTACGGGGGTGGCACTTGTGCTGCCCAACACACGCAGGACCTTGAGTAATGGGGCCAGTCACCTGCTACCCTTCCAGCAGTGGGGTCTATTTCTGGGTGAAACCTTTTCCGGGAGGAGAGGAAGGTTGTTCTACAGCTTTGCAAAAATCAGGAGTCAGGTCTAAAAATCTACTTGCTTTCCAGGAGCTTGCTTAGTTATTTATTTCCATGCTGTTTTAATGGCTTTTTATAAAGACCAGCAAGTTTCCCTCATTGCCAGTCTCGTCTCCTTGCTGAAGGGACCGGGAACATCCTTTAGTGAAGAAGTCAAAGCAAACCAAAGCAAAAGCCTTGAGTCCCAACTTCTCTTTTTCTGCCAAGGACCAGGCATTTAAGAAAACTCTTGTGAGCTGTGGGAAGTGTGAGCTGACAGTGCAAGTGCTGATTTCCATTGCTCTCTCCATGTTTGCAGGTTATTAGAGGGCCCATGGCTGTTGTGGAGCTCTGCGACAGAATGGTGTCACACTTGGCCCCACTGCTGACCGCAGGGAGGACGAAGATCACGATCCAGCACGGGAGTGTCGGTGAGTGGCACTGGCAGAGCTGGGGGAGGGCATCTCACCGGGACCCAGCTTAGTCATCCCATCTGGTTCCCAGTCCAAGTCCACTCCTGGCACCTCTCCTTCTCTGGCTCATCTCTTGCTAACCCTACAGCCTTCTCCCCATTTCCTCCGTGCAGAAGTGTGGATTGTAAGAGGACTGTAAGAAACCTTTGGGTGCCGGAGACAAACTGATCCCAGATGCACATGGTTTGCACTGCAAGGGATCTGTGTGCTGCTGCTGTGGTCTTGGCTCGGGTTATAATGTCCTTGTGGTACTTTGCTGTAGCAATAGCTCTGGAGGAAGGCTGAACCCTGGTTCAGTACCTGATTTTCCCCCTCCACAGGGATGGAGGTCAGGAAGCTGGAGCTGAGCAGACAGGAGCTGAGCAGTGAGGTGTACCTGGTGCCGAGCCCTGAGAAAGGCAGGCAGGACCTCATTGAAGTTCCCGCAGAAGAGATGCAAAGACTGAAAGCCAGAGGTAGGTTACGACGCCTGTGCTTCCCTGGGTCTCCCCTTGGCACTTCATCAGCATCTTCCTTAATGGCACGAGCTCTTTACCCTGCACACATGCAGCCTGGAGAAGTGTGGGGAGGAGATGCCCTTGGTGAAAGGGAGATAGGCCGTGGGGGAGAGACTATCTACAGCCTCTCTACAGGCACAGCTTGGAGCTTTGGGTGCCCTGGACCCCTGGTATCACATCCCCAGATTAGGGCAGCGGCGCTGAAGCATGGGCTGCTCGGAGCTGCCCTGAGTGCTTGCACCCTTCCCGCAATGCTCTGTCCCTCCAGGTCTCCACAGAGTCACGGTGAAAAACATGTGGTTTGGCTACGGCTCCCTGCAGCGCTGCCTGTCCGGCGCTGGCAGCAGTGCCATCTTCCAGGACGTGGCTGCCTCTGACGGAGGACAGAAGTGAGTGAAACAGAAACCCCCCTGCAGCCCAGGGCTGCCCTCTTAGCACCACAGGAGAATTCATTTCCAAGTCTGCGTTGAGCCTCTCAGTGCCTCTGGTTTGGGGTCACCTCCACCCTGCTCCATCCCATCCCACTTATCGTTGTCCCTGCTTTCTCCAGTATGCCTGTGGAGACAGGACACCAGAAAGGGGCCCCCGAGTCAGTGCTTTGTGGAGGCAGAGGCCCTTGGCACACCTTGGCCTAAGCTGTGCAGCGGGGCTGCCTGCGTGCCGTGATGCACTGCGGTGTCTCTTCTGCGCGCCATGATGCACCACAGTGTCTCTTCTGCATGCCGCGATGCACCGCGGTGTTTCTTCTCCACGCCATGATGCACCGCGGTGTCTCTTCTGCGCGCCGCGATGCACCGCGCTGTCTCTTCTGCGCGCCGCGATGCACCGCGGTGTTTCTTCTCCACGCCGCGATGCACCGCGCTGTCTCTTCTGCGCGCTGCGATGCACCGCGCTGTCTCTTCTGCGTGTCTCTGGTCCCCCTGAGGTTATCCGCTCTGCTGGGCTGGGCTGGGGACAGAGCCTGCGGGCGCTGCTGCGGGGTCCCCTCCGGCTGGGGCAGGAGCTGCTGGAGCCGGGGGGCCTCTGCAGGCGGTGGCTGGCAGAGCGGGGTGCGAGCAGAGCCCCGCTGCTCTCCGGGCAGCCCTCTGAACACTAGGTGGGGATGGCAGCCCGCACATCCCGCCGCACACACCGCGCTCACCGCACCCTTGGTCAGCCTCTGCGCTGCCCAGCTGCCCCCCCCAGCCTGCTCCGGTGCCTGGTCAGTGCGGTCACCTCCTGCAGCTGCGGGGGGAGCGGCGGCGTTTTCGCTTGCCGGGCAGCCTGAGGGAGTTTGCCCTGTGCCCAGGCCCCTTGCTGGTGGCACTGAAGCACTCCAGAAGTGGCTCTGGATCTCTCCCGCTGTCTTGTATAACGTGAGATCCTGTTTTCTGAGCGCATTTAGTGGTTCCCGTGCCTGTGAGCAGCGTGCTTTCCCTGACAGGTACCTGAGCACCAGGGTGGGCACTGCCGTCATCTCGTCCGCTCTGCTCGGCGACTACCAGGAGATTAGCACGTCTGTGCGCTACCGCCTGCAGCACCGCGTCCAGGTACCCTGAGGAGGGGCTGTGCTTCCCAGCCGCCCCCCCGCCAGCGGCATCGCGCAGCCGGACCCAGCAAGCGGTGCCCAGCCATGGCTCGAGGCCTTGGCTCACGGCTCTTGGACTTAGGGCTGTCCCATGCCCAGGTCTCTCACCTTGACTCCTCTCTCCCTGGGGAGGTGTTTGTCCTGTGCTGACAGACCTGGTTGCAGCCTAGTGAGTGAGCTGCCTCGGGCTGCACACCGTACCTGCATGGCTGTGTAATCTCTTCTTCTCCCTCTCTGCCTGCAGGACCTGCCCGAGAAGCTGGTGGGGCCCGTCTGTGCCTTCTGGAACTTCAGCCTCAGGTGCCTCATTTCAGTTCGGGTCCCCAGATTTATAAGCTTTTATTTCCACTGGAAAACCAAACATAACGTAAATGTAATGGTAAGAGTAGGGATCTGTAATTCTTTGCCTGCTTTGCATGCTGGCATCCTCTATCTGCTGGAGTAGAGCACTCTCCTGGGAAGATTTCCTTTGGAAAAGTCACTCACAAGCAAGTGACCTTTAATGAGGTATATACAACCCAAATGGAAAGCCCTAGTTAATTATGATTGTTGCCTGCAACAAAGAAGGGTTGGTCCAAGATATATAGCCCAACAGACATGCAGGACTCCCAGCCTCATAAATACTGCTTGGCACTGAGATGTGTTTTTGCTGAATGTCACCGCAGTGAGAGCACTGGGACTGTGATATATTATGGATTGGTAATTAAGTCATTCAAGTGCAAAAAAACTCCTTAGGCTCCCTGTTTTGTAACAGGCATGGATCAGTTTGGGGAAGGTGGGAAGAGGGTGTTTTTGGAAGCAGATGGTTGCTGCACAAACAGTTCCACTAACCCTGCTCTGAGTTTGATCTTCCCTTGGTACTGGGGCAGGCTCAGAGGGCCAGTGCCGCCAGTGAGGACAGAGCGGACCCGGTGCAGCCTTGGTCCCTGCACAGGGAATTCAGATCCGGAGCTTTGCCGGCTGCCCGGGCAGCGGAGAGCAGCTGGCTGGCTGGAGACAGGCTGGCTTGTCCTGAAAATCAAGAGCCTGGGGGAACTGTACCACGGCAGGCCAAGCTGATGGAGAGGATCAGACGTGTCTGGTCCAGTGATGCTCTCGGTGAATGTGCTGTAGAAGGAGCTCTTCCCAGAGCTGTGCAATTACTGAGGTCTGTTTAAAGCAGCGATGGCTGATCTGTGCTTTTTAATACACACATTGACACTAGACCTGTTTTCTTGTGTGTGCCTGATGGATGAGGCAAATCTGCTGAGACACAGGATGAGCCAAAGGGAAGTCCATATGGAGACCTGTCTCTGATATCCTTTTCCTCATTTCAACTCTGCTTCTTCTGGGAGAATGAAATTCTCTTAACTCCTTGGCTTTCTGTTGAAGTGGATGGTAATTTCCACGTTTTTTCTCTGTTTTTTGCTGCATGTTAGCCCAGATGCTGGTGGGATGTGGTCCACAGCTGGCTGCTCTGTGGTAACGTCTCTCCCAGACTCCACTGCCTGTTATTGCAACCACACCACGAATTTTGCTGTGCTGCTGCAGGTGTACGAGATGCAGGTGAGCGAGGAGCCTTTCTCTGCTGCTCTGTGGGGTGGATGCCAGACCTGCGAGCAGTCTGTGGTTCATTTGTGGGGTTTTTGTGTCTTCTGTTGTTTCATGGTTGGAGCAGAGGACCACTAAGGAGGAGCTCACACTGCAGACCTTGACTTTTATTGGATGTGGAGTTTCCTTCTGTGCTTTGATAGTTACCTTCATTTTATTCTTGGCAGTTGGGTAAGAAAAGTCCAGACACTTGTAGCCTTCTCTGTATTTTTTGTTTGCTATTTCGCTTCAGAGCAAGGTATCCTTTGGCGGTGTGGGGTGATGCAGGTATGCGGGGCGAGGCTGGGGAGCCGCACTGGTGGTCGGTAGCAGAGGGAAGGGAGGGGAGCGGTCGTTGGGTAAGGAGGGGCTGCAGTGCTGGTTGTTTCTGTGGAGATGCTTATATGAACTGTGCACACACCTGAGTGCCTGTGGAAAGATTTGTATCAATGACAAAGTTTACCACAAAAGCTGCTCTGCTAGAGTTAATTTTTGTAAAATAAATGGAGCAAAGACTGTTTCTTCAATTGTAAACACTTCTGTGTCACTTGGCAAGCACAGAGATCTGCCTTGTGAGCACAGCAGTGGCTCCCTCCGCCTCCCCCTCGCTGCCTGTTCCTTGGCTCCAAGAAACAGGCAGGTCTGAGCAGCCAGACCCAAGCGCGTCCCCAGCACCAAGTGCTTGCACACCAGGGCCGTCCCTTGCCTCTTTGGACTGTCATCTTTGCAGCGAGTAGCAGATCACCCAGGCAGGTCTGCACAGCCCAGCAAGGGCTAGTGAGAACATGCGCACCCTTTCATTTGACTGGAGCTGAGGGTTTCTTCTTTCCTTCTTCAGTGTTCCCAAGAATGAACGAACAACTGTGCACAAGAACCTGATCTTTGCATTAGCTGCAGCAGAAGCTCTGCTCATGTTCAGTGAATTGGCCAAGACCAACCAGGTAAGCTCACTAGAAAGTGTCCTGTTTGGCCAGCAGCACCAGGCCTGCTTAAGAATTATTGTCAGAACAAACAGAACAGAAGTGTAATCCCTTTTATTAATGTTTCATTAATTACCTGTAGCTTGCATCTAGGAAAGCGTTGTGTCTCTGTGTTTGGAGATACGTATATATACATCGTGCAATCTGTCTGGAAAATTCACCTCTTTCTTCTGACAGTTTGTTTCTGACAAAAAATCCTTCGGGAATTTAAGTAGTTACAAAACAGCAACATACAGTTCTGTCCCTTTCTGTGTCCTCTTCCATATCCTGGGGCTGGATCAAGCAGCTCTGAGATGAGAGACCTGCAAGGAAAGTCCAAGAACTGCAGGAAAAGATGCTATCAGTTCCCTCTTCTGTGGTTTGAGGTGGTCACACAGATGAAATGAGTGTGGGCTACAGCAGTTGGACTGTTCATGTGTCGCAATTTTAAGAACTCTTCCTGGTGCTTGTGGATATCTAAATATATTTCTGCACATTCTGCAGCGTAATTTGCAGGTTGCTCTCTTCTTCCTGACCACACGCACTCAGAAGCTCCCAGAGGACTCCCTCCTGAAACGGCGTGTGATTTCTCTTCTCTCCAGGCGGTGTGTTTCACGGTCACTGCTTTCCTTCATCTCTTCTTCATGGCAGCCTTTTCATGGATGCTGGTAGAGGGGCTTCTCCTGTGGAGCAAAGTGGTAGCAGTCAACATGAGTGAAGACAGGAGAATGAAGTTCTACTATGTGACGGGCTGGGGTATCTACAGACTCCTCTGCGTTGGGCGCTCAGAAAAACGTGTCAATTTTTTGTCTAGCAAAAGTTTCAATAGGCGAGATTCCCGAATGCTTGGTTTGGTTCAATATGAGAGCCAGGTGCCACTGCTCTGCAGAGGCTTTCTTATCTTTACGTGTCAAATTGCCAGTCTTGGAATGTAAGTTAAAAAGCATTTCTGTTATTTTTCTAAATCCAAGAGTTCAATACAAAAAAAAGGAGGAGGAGGTTTATGGTAAGTTTTTGTTCTTGGAGAGCATTACTACCGTCTGATAGTAATTAAAATATAAATATGTTCCTGGCTAAGCACTCTTTATTCTGAGTGAGCCCTTTAGGGACGTAGAATTCATTTGAATAAGCTGAGTTTCATATCAAAGAGGACCCTCTTTAGGTCAGTGCTCCTTGCAAAACACACACCTAGTTGGACATTGGGCAACTGGTTCAAATATTTTGGGTTGGTTTCTGTCTTTGATTTTCCATTTTGTTAAAAAAGCAATCTGAGGAGTAAATTGCTTTGATCAGGACTCAGGACTTGGAATGCTTTATACTTAGGAGAATGATGCTGACAGCGTATAAATCTGGTCTTGCAGAGCCGGGACAGATTTCAGCTGCAGTAAATTGATGTTGCTCATGGGGTTTCAGAGGCTAAGCTGGCTCACGCTGGAGCGTGTCTGGCCATGGGGGTTTTGAAGCAATTGTCTAGAGCACAGCTGCCCTGAATGGGTCATGCCTGCTTTTCCCGGCGTTTAATTTGTGCTTTTTTTCTGCAGGCCTTCCAGTTGTTATCGTGGGTGTGACCCTTGCAACTTCCTTTAACAAGTATGTGGCAGACAACCATTGCTGGCTGAACGTTCAGACCAACGTCATCTGGGCCTTTGTTGGGCCTGTTCTCTTCATCCTGGCCGTAAGTGCCAAAGCCTGCCAGGAAGGGGTGATTCCTTCGTGTCTGGATTTAGGAAAGGATTGCAGAGTCAGGGGTGTCAGCACTTCTCTAGCGAAGGTGCTTGCTCGCAGGGCTCATAGTACCTGCTGCTTTTATAGGAGAATTTTTGTTATGCTTTAGATATAGTTTCACAACGCAAATAATTCTCTTTAACCAAAGCAGCTTTTTGATAGAAAAGAGTGCTTTAAGAAAATTTTGCTGACCAGTTCTTGTGTTAGCTGTTAAATTAGGAGTGTAGATAAATGTGTAGGTTGACTGTGACATTGCCTTAACTAAAGGTCTGATTTTAATATGGGAACATCTACATCCTTGAAGTACTATCAGTATCATCATACAACAGCATAGTAGCAGAAAAAGGTGCAATGGGGTCCAGAGTAGACACTTAACAGGGAGGACACTCTGTAGAAGTTTTGAGGTAAGCTTTATAGATTTCATCCTTGCGTGGATAGCTCTCCGAAGTATTTTATTCACTGCTTTCTCAGGAGTGATACATTTCTCCCTGAGTTCTGACACTTAGTTATTGAGTTCCCAGCAGAAAAGACTCACCCCACTGGAGCTGAGGTTACAGAAGGTTGCTGGGTCCAATGGCTCTTCTCTGGCAGGTGAACACCTTCGTGCTGTTCCGGGTGGTGATGGTGACTGTCTCCAGTGCTCGCAGGAGATCAAAGATGCTGACGCCCAACAGCAGCCTGGAGAACCAGATTGGAATACAGATATGGTGAGCAGGGACGGGGCTGGTTTTCCCAGCCATGGCTGCTCTGGGTGTGAAATGGTGGGATTACTGTTAAGCTGAGGGTCTTTGCCGTGGCGAAGTGAGAGACCGTGAGTTGGGGGAGTCAGGGCAGAAAGGATTTTCTCCTCCAGGGTAACTGTGCATCACCCAAAGGTAGTCTGTCTGCTCTAATGTCTGTGCCACTGAGAAGCCCAGCCAGCACTTTCAGCCTGGGGAACCTGGTGCTGGACTCCATCTGCACTCGCCCTCCGAAATCTCAACACTTTGGGACGGGAGACCCTTGGCAGTGCCTGCTGAAATCAGAGCTCCCCTGGGGCCATTGGCATCGCCAGGAGCAGTACTTTGGGCCTGGGAACGGCTGGTGTCTCCATCGTCTGCAGCGGTGGTAGCGTGTGTGGGAACGCGGGCGACACTGCCGAGCCCACTGCCGAGCTGTCTGCCCCTTTGCGATCGTTAGCCCGCCATCCTGCTGAGCAGCTTGCCGGCAGGCGTGCAGATGTCCTGCAAAACATCACCGCGGGGAAGC
Organism: Ciconia boyciana; assembly: GCF_034638445.1. Lineage (NCBI taxonomy): Eukaryota > Metazoa > Chordata > Aves > Ciconiiformes > Ciconiidae > Ciconia > Ciconia boyciana. Next base: position 1,400,968 of record NC_132951.1, on the reverse strand, counting down.
GAGGTAGCAGCTTGGGGTGTTTCAAGGAACCCAAGGACCCAACTGGGTGCCCAATTTCCACGGAATTGTGTAGAGCTCCGAGCCGCAGTAGCGGCTCCTCTCTGCTTCACAGCACATTGCAGTTTGAAGGGGTCGTAACTGAATTTCTCTCATACCTGTCCTGTCTTTAGCACTTGTGTGTGCCCCTCAGCAGGGTGCCAGCTGTAGAGAGTGCAGGGGTTTTGGCTGTTTGCCATTAGAAAAAGCATTTTCTAGATAAGTTTGGGACTTGGTGGATTGAAAGTAACGCTGGTGGGGATTACATACATGGGGAAAGAGGCGGCGTGGACTTCTGTAATCAGTCAATATAGAGAGACCTCTAAAAAACTGCTGCTTGAGTCATTACTTTATCATCCTCTGTGAATCTTTATTGTTGTTAGCTGGCGCCGGATACCCCTGCTAGACACGCATTGTTCCCCTGTATCATAAATAAATTTTCCCAAATTTACAGAAGAACAAAGATAGGGCATTGCTGGAGGGCAGGGTGACATCTATATGCTAATAAAACAAATACAGAAGCCCTCCTTGTAGCAGCAACTGGGGGGAAAATAGCTGTTTTCTCATAGCTAATGACGTCAAAGAGCTCCCTTCTTGCTAACTCTCAGTGATAAATAAAGAGCAGGGCTGGCACACTGGGGGCTGGGAGGTGAAATGTTTGGGTTTTCTACTCTTAACTAATTTTGTTTGCAAAGGGATTTCTTCCATAGCTACCATCTTGGGTGTCTCTTGGTGGACACATCATCTGAAAGGCAGTTGCTGGGGGAGGAGAGCTGTCTCTAGCATGGGGACACGGAAAGTTTCTTCTAAAGCGCAAGATACTGGCCAGGGTGCTCCTAAACCCATGTTGCTCTTTCAGGGCAGATCCACTCCGTGCTCTGTAACCTAGTGCAGATGCCCCAGACAGATCATGGCAAGACCCTGGGCAGGGTTTGCAGAGCCAGGAAGGACACTTGGAGGCTGGGGCGCTTTGCCAGGACAGCCTGGGCTCAGGGACGTGGGGCACGGCAGAGACCCCCGTGGAGAGCCGGTGGCTGGGAGGCGGGTGCCGGTGCGCAGTGTTTCGGCTTTGAAATGCACCCAGGTAACCCTGAGCTCTTCTTCCTGACAGGGCCACAGCCAAGCCCATCCTGGTGCTGCTGCCCGTGCTGGGGCTGACCTGGGTGTGTGGGGTCCTTGTCCACCTCAGCATCATTTGGGCCTATGTCTTCATCGTGCTGAACTCCCTCCAGGTGAGTCTTGTACCAGGTGGATCCTCACATCACAGCCAAGCAGGTATCTGCAGTTTCTTGTGCTTCAGCATACTCTACCTGTCCCAGTAGTCGGGGACATTTGTCGGCTCTGAAGCCCAACCCAGCTTTTCAAGCTGCTGGGCTGTTTTGTCAGAGGAAACTAAGTTCATGCTCCCAAGATATGAAATACAGCTCTGGAGAGCTTATTCATCTCATGGCCCTTCAGCACCAGTCTCTGGAGTGTCCCACTGGTGCCACAGCTTTCCAGCTGAAATCTTGTTTCTCATGTTAGATTTTTCTGACATTAGCATGGTTGCAAAATGACACTTCCAAACTGACGTGCTTGAAGGGAACTTCATTACAGTTTTGATTTGGTCATTTAATGGATAATTAAAATGGTAACTGTCCAGTTTAATGGGGCAGACATCCCACCTGCTATTTGCATCAGTGAAATGAGCCTCATTCCTACAGGGTAGGGATGGGCCACGTGTGCCAGCATCGCTGTTAGGATAGGGCTGTTCATGGAGAGCGTCTCAAAGGTCTCATCCAGCCATAGTGTGTTGGATTGCTGCTTAGATGGTGTGTGTTCCAGGGTGAGTGTTTTCCGTCTGGTTGATGTTCAGACATACTTAGAGGTGGTGGCCCAAGGACTGTACAGGCAGAACCACCTTCCCTTTGCCTGGAGGTCAGCTTTATTGCAAGGAGACGCGAGAAGAAGAATTAAGAATCAGGACTGAAAATCTTTACCCCTAAAATCCGTATTGCCTGCAGCCATGCAGCTGCTCCCCAGGGATGCTCCCAGTGCCCAGTGAGAGCTGCACTGGAATCTGATGGGATGCCGGAGCGTTAGGTGGAACAGCTTGCGATGTGCGCTGGTGATCAGAGCCTTGCTCGGGGAGGCTGGAAGTCTGTGTGCTGTTCCTAGCTCTGACTTGCAAGACCTTGGGTGAGTCATGTCATCTCCTTCAGCCTTGTCGTTCCTCTTTAGGTAGCATCATCTGGCTACATTTTTAAGGCTATTTGCTTGTCTTGGTGTCTTCCAGGGCCATGGCTGTAACTACCGTACTTCAGAGTCATGTTGTTAATATGTTAGTATTAATAGGGATCTCTGCAGGGCAGAAAGTAACCCTGGTGTGCAAAGCAATACTTAATATTTGCTTCTAAGTTTACTGATTTCATCAAAAGAGTTTAAAACTTTAAGCAGCCTGTATGTGGTTAAGAGAGCAAAGCAGATTCTATTAGTCACAGCAGCCAGGAGCGCTCAGTTCTGCACTGAGCTAGGACTGTTCCCAGGACCTCGGGATATCTGAAACTCAGGGACACATGGTGACAAAAAGTCCCAGGATATGTGCTTGCCACCTGCGATTCAAAGCGTCGGCCCCCTTGTTGGCAGGAGCTTCCCAAGCCTCGGGAGCAGCAGCTGTAGATGGAGCTCGAGCAGCGCTGAGCACGCTGCTCCCGGCCTGCGTGGGGCGGGGGGCCCCACGGGAGGACGCCATCCCTGGGGGTCTGTAACGGACGTTTGGGTGAGGTGCTTAGGGACTCGGTGTAGTGGTGGTCTTGGTAGCGTTAGGTTTACGGTTGGACTCGATGATCTTAAAGGTCTTTTCCAACCGATATGATTCTGTGATGCTGTGAAGGCGCGGAGGAGCCCTGCAGCAGGCAGGGAGCCGGCCGGGGGAGCGGCCCAGGCTCGGCCCAGCCCCTGGGGCTAAGATTGTGCCGTAGCGCCTGGGGGTACGCGCACAGGCAGCCCTGTCCCTTTGCACTGGAGATTCACAGATACATTTTTCAGAGTCCTTTGCCCAGGGCTGGAGGACAAATCCCACTCCGGGGGCTCCAAGTCAAGAGAGCGACTGGGTACTACCCTCCAAACCACTGGGATCCAAAGGGTTCTCCAGGAATCTCCCTTTTTTCCTTTGGATGCAATACAAAATGGCCCCCGCTGTAGCTTTCACCTATGGAGCAGCAGAGTTTGCAGTGCTTCCCTCTGGCATACTTGGCTGGTTTCAGCGTAGCATTGGCCCAGCTCTCCAAGGGTGAAATGCGGCGTTATCACCACGTGCACAAGAGGGGTGGTCGCTCCAGGGATGTTCTGCCTGCGGCTGGCGCTGGTCCAGCGGCTGGGCGCTGCTCACGCACATCCGTCGGCTCTCAGATGGGATGTTCCGAGGCCAGACAAGGACCGCCTCTCCACATCTCCACTATTAAGGATATCAGAAGGGTAGCAGGAGGCCGGTCCTAACTGTAATTAAATATAGCATCGGTTCTCCTTGCCTCCTCATGCCACGCTTAAGTCATTGAGCAGAAGAGAACTGCAGGCTCAATGCTGTGATGAGGTGAACGGAGCTGAGAACAGCACCAGCATCTTTTCATTCACAGAAAAAAACCCCCATTTCTCAGCTTGGGTGAACTCCATCAACATCAGCAGAGAGGCGGATCAGAGCACAGCGTCCCAGCACCATCCTGGCAGTCGTCTTCTGCCTTGCTTCAATGTTCGTGCTGTAAAAACATGAGCATGTGTATCACACCAGAGGGGTCCTGCTCGGGATCTCGGGCTTGGATAACCTTCAGGAGAGCTCTTTCCGGTAGCACTCAGGGCTGCTTTTTCCTCTGCAAGCCGGCATGGCAAGGGAAATCCCATGACAAGTTCCCTGGTTCAGTGACTGCTGATACCCCTTGACTGTGGCCTGACAACGTCAGTGCCCAGACTGCACGCTCCAGGGCTCGCTCAGCCTTTGGTTCGTCACTGAGGGGCTGTGGGATGCCGGCTGTCGTAACATGGATGCTGGGCATATGGGGTTTTTTTCCATGAAATGAATAAATGTGTCCTCTGGATGCTACCTCTCCTGAGACCCTCTCTCACAAGCCACGACATCTACCTTGGGTGAGATAGGAGCTGAGGTGTGTGCTGGATCAGGATTTGTTTTCTCCCCTTGTTTTCTAAGTTATTGCTGCTTTTGTTTTTCTCCTAAAGCTCAGTAGGAGCCGTGGCTGTTGTGTGGACAGACAGCCGAGGCTTTGCCCGTGGATATGCTGTGCTTGTTTGCCTTCTGTCCCGTGATTACCGAGTTCAGGTCAATTTGCAGATTACCCCAGAAAAGAAATTGTGATGCTGGTGGGAAGCTGTGGAGTTGAGAGAAAGCAGGGGTAAAACCATCCCATTTCAGCCCCTTTGCTGACTGTCTTAGGGATCGCCTTGGAATTTCCTTTAAGGCCAGCGTGCTTCTTCATGCGCTAGTGTTGTGCAGGAAAGTTTTGCTGCTGTGGCTGTTTGTTTGTTTGACTGCTTTCTGTTTATCTGCGGAAACCAAAGCCTGTCTTCAAGGTTACTGTGTGCGTCGACACCAAAAATGACAACTCCTTCTCTAGCCAGGCAGCACAGGAATTCAGCCGAGTGACTGAAAGGCCAGACGGAGCGGTGCTGCGCTGGAGGTGGCCGGGGCGGCTGCCCTGCAGGCTGGCGAGCAGGGGCAGCGCCTTCCCTCCGGCCCAGCATTTCGGAGGCAGCAGCACCAACACCCTGCCAAGCACTGAACGCTGGGCGGAGGTGCCTGCTGTTAAGAAAGAGTGTAGGTAAAACCTGCTGGCTCCATTTGAACTTGTAGAGCTGGAAGGATGGTCCTGAGGCTGGCTCAGGGCAGGGACTTTCACCCGTCTCCGGTGAGAGGAGCAGGAGACGGCGTTGCTCCCAGGTGGGCTGTGCGGAGCGCGGCAGGACAGACGACAGCAGGCAGGAGCACCCGTCCCGCTCTGCGGGCCCCGGCACGTGCCGCGCTCCCGCCTGCGGCCACCCAGTGCCCGCCCCGCTGCGAGCGGGGAGCCGCGGGGGCCAGAGCATCGCAGGCCCTGCCGGGAGAAGATGGCGCGCGGGCAGGAGCGCGGGCAGGAGCGGGCTCCTCCGGAGCCGTGGCTCCGCTTCCGCCCGCCGCTGCAGCTGGGCCTCCTCTCCTTCCTTGCTCTCCTCCCAGCCGACCTCGCCGCTCCCCCCTCCCTGCGCTCATCCAGAATGATTATTTCAAGGAAGACCTGCCTTGGCAGCCTGGCCAGAAATCTGGTCTGGGGGAGTGACCAGCATTGCTGGCTGAAGGACAGGTCATGGCACGGCGCCAGGGTACTGCTACCATTACGCCTGCCAAGAGCTCGCAGATGAAGAGCAAGGCTCATTGAAGACAAGATGGATTACTTTTCTTGCTGCAGCTGATTTATCTAGCTGCGATAACAAACACCCCACAGATATAACATAAATCTGGTGGGCCAGATAGGGCTGCCTTAAGGCCAGAATTGTTGGTCTGGAGCTGTAATTAGCCCCAGGCTGTGGCCTCCAGGCGATGCTCACTCCGGCCCTGCCCCAGGCACTTTCCCTGAGCACATCCCACGCCGGCCCTGGGCACGTAGCTGTGGCCGAGCGTTTGGTCGTGGCAGAGCGTGTCATTGCTTGCCGGTCCTCGGTGTGTGCACGCAGCAGCGCCGGTTCGGCAAGTAGGGAGAGGGTGGCCGAGACTCTGCTGCTGGAGCCCCAGCGTGCCGGCGGGAAGGGGCTGAGCAAAGCCTCTGGGTCCGTACCCCACTGAATTTGGGTCAGAGGATCCTATTAATGCTGTGGTCTGTAAGTGCATGGGACGGAGGAACTGTCCCTGGCATCATGCTGCACTTGGTCTGTGGGAGACTGGTGACAGCCCCCCACGGGTCAGTGCTCAGTGGGAAGAGAGGTCTGCTTCCCGGATTTCAGTTCCCCTAGCAATTAATTCCTGGTGATTTCTGCTTCTGAGATCTGAAGGAGGTGTTTCCTGGGGGATTTTGCATGCACGAGTGAATGGGAGTGCGGGAGAGCTTTGGGCTCGGGAAGCAGAGTGCCCAGTGAGAGATGCCTGCTCCCCCCAAATGAAATGGGAGGAGAGGAGAAGGAAGAGGGACTGGGGCAGGGACCGTCTCTCCTTTGGACTCTCTGTGAAGAGCCTGGTCTCAAGTGTCATTTCAAGGAAGGTCCTTCCTGCCCAGCTGTCCCTGGCTGTGCCGTGCCCACCGTGTGTGCCTCTCCCCTTAGCCTGGGTCCTCACCCATGCTAGTGCTCATCAAACCCATTTCCTCCCAAGCAGAGTAGCACAAACCAGCTGTACATCTCTAACCCTTCCTGTGCTCTCTCCTTTTCAGGGCCTGTACATATTCCTGGTCTATGCAATCTATAACAGCGAGGTAAGAGATGCCCCAGGCTGGGGCTCAGTCACTCGTCAAGCAACTGTTTATTAGCAGCCAAGGGGGTTGCTGGGGTTGTAGGTGCAACAGGCAGCATAGCCCCGACTGTGCTTCTGGGACAGTGACTGCTTTTTCTCCATGACTTGCTGGAGGATCTCTTGCTCTGCTAGAGCTGCTGTGGCCCTCTCTAATGTCCTTGCTCTGCTTCAGGTGAGGAATGCCATCCAGAGGATGAAGGACAAGAAGAAAGCACTCTCATTCACGGTAAGTTGCAAGGAAGCCCTGCTGCTCCCTTCGTTCATCGTGCACCCGCCAGAGGAGGGCCCTAGGTGTACGTTTGGGCTCCTTTGAGGAGATGATGGAAAGAAGTCTTATTTTTCTCCCCACTTGTCCTATGTAGGGAGAGTGGCAGAGGCTGTCTCCCTTCTTGGCTGTCCTGTTGGACAGTGCAGACCCAAAGATAATCTACCCTGAGCAGGCAGCAGCCTGCTGTACCAGGGTGGGGTGGGAGTCAAAGACCCAGGTGCCACAGTGCAGATGAAATAGATCTTTAAAGTTGGACCTAGATCCAGCAAAGACGCATGTTACAATTTTCACTGTCCTGTATCTCTTCCCTGTCATTACAGAACTGCTCGCATCCCATCAACTACTTATCAAGTCCAAGAAACACGACCTCCTGGGAGACAGGGAAACTGAGTCCTACTGCAGCTGAGAGTGCCTTGTCGAGCCCTGTGCAGAAAGACCCTCCAGTGAGGAACATCGCCAACAAAGGTAAAGAGGGTTGGTGGTGGTGCTGTTGGCCCAGGCTGTGCGATGAGACCTCAGTAAAATTGTTATTCCCAAGGCCTGAATTTTAGTGCACGTTCACTTGGTACTGCCTTGAACCCATTTGCACACTGTGCCTATGTGAGCACTTGGGGTCTGGTGCTGCAAGTGCAGCACGGGATGAAGGATTCCCAGGGAAGGCAGGGACCTCGTGCGTGTGGATCTCGGAGGGATCGGGTTCATGCCTGCAGGCTGGCTGGGCATGGGCAGGGGGTCTCATCACTGTTATGCAGCATTGCGTTCTCTTGAGGCAAGAATCCATGTTTGTGTCTTAAAATGACTTTTCTGGAGAAGGCTAGGCAAAGGTGGCAGTATGAAATAGGGTTTTTAGCTTCTGGGAAAAGAGGTGTTGCATGCTCCAACCAGTTTGTGGGTGCAATTATGCAGGTAACCTGTTTGGTCCCTTTGCTTCAGTGGGAGATACTTAGGGGACACAAAGCACCAAGTTCTTGGTAAAGCATGAATATTTCTACTCTCTAGTCTCCAAACTCGTTGTGTTGCTTCACCTCCTAGGAAATTTTGGAGCCAAAATTCCCATGGGGATTTCATCAATTATGTCACCCGAGAGGCCGGTATGTAATGTTTTCTGTTACTCTTCCACCTTCATCCATACACAGAGCGTGGTAGTTACGTAGGAATGGTGTCCAACGGTTCCAGCGAGGGGCTGGCACTCCGGACACCTGGTAGTGTTACCAGCTCTGGCACAAATTCAAGGTTTCATGCTGAGCAAGTCCCAGAAGCTGCCTGACTCATCCCCCCGTGCGCAGACTGAGGGTAAGGCCGATCCCCCCTGTCCCAGGGTGTTACAGAAATCGCTGGGTGTGGGAGAGGGACCAGGCAGCGTGCCGGCACAGCGCGCGCGCTCTCCTCCTGAGCGCCAGTCCGGACACGCGGCCTGTCTGTCAAAACCAAGACAGTTTTGATACACATCCTGAAGACTCTGGTTTATTAAAATACATACTCGTTATTAGCAGTGTATTGATTTAAGTCATTTAAATCATTTGAGATACGTGTTTTTGTGCCCGTAGTGGCCGCTCCTGGTAGTCAAGCCAGATGCAACTGAGTGTTTGCTGTCTTCTGTAGGAGCATCAGATGGAGAGCAAGGCGGGCTGGCAGGCAGGAGCTCCTGGCCAGTGGCCTTGGGAGAGCAGGGCTCGGCTCAGGAGGCGATTGCCTGAGCTGGCCCTGGCCTGGGCAGGGGCAGGCTGCAGAGGGCAACAGGGGAGAGCGCATGTTCTGGGGCAGGAGAGAGGAGGCCCCAGAACGGCCGATTTCCAAGGTGGGAGCTCACGCCCGAGCCGATGGGGAACCAGCCCCGCTGCCGCGCCGGGAGAGTGATTGTGGCAGGGGCTTACAGGAACAGAAGGAGCCAGGGAATTTGAGCCAGTAAAGCACCAAGCAGAGGTTGGTACGGATCAAGGCAGGAGACTTCCAGGGGCAGCAAATTAAAATCGGGCAGCGGGGGCTCACTGTCCCTGCGGTGGGCGAGCCGCATCCATCCAGGGAGGGCAGGCTGGGTGTGCTGCCTGCAGGAGTGTGATGTAGAGCTCAGCGAGGTATGGCCTAAAGCAGGGAACAATTTAAATTTGACTACTCTGATACCACTTCCATCTCCCACTATTGAAATGATCATCAGTCCTTGTGCACTTGACATACAAGTGCTGTAATTTCCTCAGAATAAAATCCAACACTACTTTCATATGAGTCTTTCACTGAAGGATCTCTCTCTCCCTCTCTAATATTTATCCTTTGAAAACCTGTGTCACATAGACAGCTCTTATTTATCCAATAGATAATACTTCTATAGCTGGCATATCATTTTGAAGCCACTCAATAAAATCCATATTTTCATCTCCCATGATTTATATTGTGGTTAATGCCGTTCCTCCCCTCGTGCTGAACGCCAACTGGGATTCATTCGCAGGTGATGCTTTTCTCAGCCAGCCAGGTGCTGGCCGTGTACACCGGGACCAGGGCTAAGCTCCTGGCACCAGATACGAGACGTGGGCCAAAGGGATTAGCCCAGGGGCCTGAGTTTCCTAAGGCAGGGAGCATTAGGAGGCAGCAGATCTCCGAAATGCCAAGGCCATGGCATTTCCTAGCAGGCAAAGACAGAAAGCGCTTTCCTCCATGTGAGGGTCACCGAGGATTTCACTGTATCTTTGCTGCTTAAACATTGCATTTTTGATGTACTTGTTTCCTTTCTAACTAACATGGACGCAGCAGCCTTCAAAAGGTGAGGCTGCTGCCGGTGCCTGCCTGCGGAGAGGGGCCACGGCCCCCCTGCCCGTGCAGGTCGGTTCTGCGGCAGCGCGGCTCTCGGTGCTCCGTCGGTGTGAGCCCCGCGGTGCCGAGCCGGCCGGGGCTGCGGGGAGCTTCCATCCGAGCCCCATCTTCAGCACAGAGGTGGTCGGCGTAGCCGTGCCGGGATGGTGCTACCCTCCGCTGGATGGGTGCTGCTGTGGGTGCTCGTTAGTTATGTAAGTCAGTGCTGTTTTTCCTGCTCCCTGGCTAAATGAGTCACGGCACTCGCTGGAGGAGCGGTGAATTAAGAATGTCACTGGCAGCTGCACAATAGTTTGGATGAAGAGAAGACGCTACTTAAAAACGTTTGAAAACACTTAAAATGACAAAGCACTGAGTGAGTGAAGATACAAACACAGACAAGATGTTCTTTGTGTTTCAGCTTTTTTAAATGTTGTTTGGTGATATTTATTGCTGTTGGGCTGGGAGCAGGAATTTCACACCTCGCAGGGCATTAACCATCCACTTCAGCGCAGGGTGCAGGCTTGTGCGTGCTCTTTCCGCCGCAGCACGGGGGAGAAAGTTCTCTCTCCTCTTCTCCTGGATTTTCCCCTGGTCTCCAGCATGGTGTCCAGCCTGCCGGGTCACCGCGGGGCTGGCGGGGTCCCCGGACAGGGCGAGCGGAGCGGGGCGGCAGCTCGCCCCGCAGGCACTGCCGAGAGGTGGTGCAGCTGTGTCCAGGGCTCTGTGCAAGGTGCCCGTCCCCCGGGGATGGGGATGAAGGTTCCTGCTCCCAGCCTGCGCGGTGGCTCAGTGGGAGGAAGAGTGCGGTGCAGCAGCTGGGTGCTGGGGAGCCCTGCCTGGCCCCGGGGAGCGTGCGGGGGTGTTGCCAGCAGCGAAGCAATAAGACCTGTACCTTCCGCTAACAAATGTTCTCCCCTCTTTCAGGCTGTAGAGCTGACAGCGTTCAAATCCTCAGGTAACATTTGCCTACATAATTTTCTTTAATTTTTGTTACTGCTGATACTGGTTTCTGTGGTTGCATGGCGGAGTGCTGCCCAGAGGGCAGGTGATTTTTGCTCGGGCTTTAGGAAGGGTTTTATTTCCAAACTGCCCTGGTGGGTGCAGTCCTGGCCAGGCTGTCGGGAGATCCGTGTCCCCCTGAACAGATGGGGAGGGGGTACGAAGCCCCGGTACTGCTTGCGCTGCCTCTCCCCAGCAGCACTGGTGGTTCAGCCAAGGGTGCCCATCTCACAGCACCCGCCTGGTTTCTCCCCGTGTCTCTGCACCTTTCTCGCTGCCTCTCCGCATCTGCAGCTTGCTGCACACCAGCGCCTCGGGCCCCTCCGTTACAGCGAAGCTGCGGGTCGCAGGCCTTGGCAGGCAGTAGAGGGGCAGCAGGTACCTGCGGGTCCCTGATGCGGAGTGCTCTGCCTGTGCATCCCGGCACGGCCGGTCCTTGAGGCACTGCAGGGACTGGCACACCTCGCTGCTTGGCAAGACCCAGCCTGCTTTCAGGGGTGGCAACGGCTCTTTGCTGCCATGGGGTATTTTAAACCAGCAGCTGCTGCAGAAAGTGCTGGCGGGCGTTAGAAGTGACTTGCTCCCAAAGAAGGGCAGCCAGGGAAGGTGGGGTTCTCAGACGGGGCTGGATTTATGAGCTTAAAAGCAGCCATTTGGCTGCTTCTGTTTCAGGTTGTAGAAAGGCCAATGTCGCCATGGAGGTGGGTAGAATTAAAGCCAGAAATCCCTCCTAAGCCCCAGACCTCTGCTCAACTGCAGTGCTGGGGAGAGGCTGGCCAGCCGCAGCTCCCTGCTCCCTCCCCAACTTCCCTGCCTGGCTTTGGGCAAGTCACCAGCTCTTCGGGGTACGGGTGTAGCATATTTAGCTTTATTTTTTTTACCAGCCACTGCTGAGTACGCCCAGCACACTCAGTGCAGTCTGTGGATGGGGTCACTCAAGTAGACAGCACAGTGAAGCAGCACTGGGGATGGATTGATATTATTTTTTTCTGCATTGTTACATTTTCTTTTGTCAAAGGAAGCAGTGCATTAGCAGGTTTCTGATTTTACTCCACATTAAGTGTCTAAGCAGGGCATGCTTAGACTATTTTCGAGACGATGCCACCCAGAAGCATTGCAGCTTTCCTCCCCACAGTGGACACATGAGCAAGGCAGAAACGGTGGCATCCGGGAGTAAATGTGCTGCGGCATTTCAGGCGTAGGAGTGGGGTCTCAGAGACAGCAAGACCTACACCCAGCACGTGCATTTGTGCTCTGTCCCCCCACACTCTCACCCTCACCTGCTCCTGCGTATTTTAATCTAGCCACATGTGTAATTAAACTCCAGCTATGCAAAGAGGTGGGTTGTTTAGTTTGGTTTTGTTTTCTCAGGTAAGCCCTCAGTATATTTTTAAAAGCCTGGGTCAGCCCAGAGGATGGCGGGGATGCCGGGCTGGGCTCAGCGCCTGCCCCTTCGCGTGCTGGCTGATGCACAACGGCCGTGGAAGCAGCCAGTGGGTGCAGGGCAGCGCTGTGCACGGCCACCCTCTCCACTAGCACCGAGAGCGGCTCCTCGCGCGCCCCGGGGTGAGGGAGCCCGTGGTTGGGCAGTCCTTCAGCCTGGGGTGAACGAGAAGATCTCCTTGAACCAGAAGAGCACTCCTCTGCACACTTGTGTACATGCAAGCTGGCGTGCGGCACAGCACTGGTGCCGGCTACGCTGCGCTGCTCTGAGGAGCCGGGCTCAAAGACAAGTGCTTCCCGCTTATAAAAAAAAAATAAAAGGCAGTAATGCCCAGCTGTAGTAATGCCTGGAAGACCCCAGGGCAGCTCAGTGTTGCACAGGCTCCCGTCTTCACAGCTTGTTCAACAAAGCAAAATGCTGTGCAGCTCTTGAGGATAACAGCTCCAGGGGAAGCAAACCATAAACCCGTGTGCTTGATGGTGAACGAGAGACAAATCATTTCAACAGACACTGCTTCCCCTCCTCTATTTATTTTCTCCCAAAATAGTTATTGAAAAGAGACGTATTTTGCCCCAGATATCTTTATTTGAAAATTTCCAGCCAGCTCTAATGAAAATTACGGTGGTCCCAGCAGCAGGCTTGCAGGAGGTCACGCAGAGACCCAGGAGGAGCCTGCCCGCTCTGCAGCCCGGTGGGGAGAGCTGGTGGGCAGGAGGAGTGCTGGACCCCCGGCACCCGTGGGAGACTTGGGGCTTAAATGACTTAAGACTAGATTAGAATGCTCGCCATCTCCCAGGAAAGCTGTGCTGGATCTGGGGTGGGATCCACCTCTTCTCCGCTCCAGCGCCTCAGCTGTGCTCCTGAGAGAGCTGTGGGCACCGGGCTGGCTCCACGTGCGAGAGGCAGCCAGCGGGTCCATGGCGGGAGGTGGGATGGGCTCCCAGCGGAGCGTTAACACGTGTGAGGGTGGATAAAACGCAGGTAAATACCAGGCCCGTCGCAGAACCACAGAAATGAGGAGTTTTGCAGCGTGGCTGTGGCCAGGAGGCAGGCGCGGGCTGCGCTCTGCCCTGTGGATCCCTCCCCGCCTCCCCACCCCCAGTATTAGGGCTCCCCCTGCAAGGACTCAATTCGCTTGGAGAGGCCACACGTTTCTGCAGTAATGAGCTCCAGCCCAGCTGTACAAAGCTGCGCGTTGCAGCGAGCGCGCTGCCCGGATTCATTACACCCTTTATGTAAGCAGGGGATGGCTGGGGGGGTTCACATATTTGCACAAACAATAAGTACCGTCTTCCTTGTCTTGGCAAACAAGAGCTCCAAGAGGCCTCCACATCCTCCATCTCTTCAAGTGATGGCTGCTTTGTTTCCCCACGATAATTTCATTATTCTGTTTGAATACATGTATATGTTGCTAAGCCACACATAGCAACATGGATCTTGTCTCCATGGCCCAGCCTTTCTGTGATCAATATTGAGTAATTCTGCAACTCTCACCATACCGTGTTAAATAAGATTGGTTTTAAAATAATAAGGAAATTATGAATCTTTGGGATTCAACGCCAGTAAAGCACCCCAGGGTCGCGGGCACTCAGGGCGTTCAGACCCCCCATGCCGACCCTGCTAGGCCGCCCTGCGGTGGGATCACCACTGCCGTCCATGCCACGGTCCTTCCCGATGGGCAGAGGTACCTTATGCCCCGACGGAAGGAGGTGCAGCCCATGTGACATCAGTGCTCTCTGCTACGGTAGCGCTGGTATTTTCACTAAATCCCATTTAAACCTCATTCTTCAGCGCTCTCAGAGCTTGGCGCTGTGCACAGTGGACTAATTACTGAGCAGGGGGAAGAAAAGGTTTCTCCTTACAGCCCCAGCCCCGTGCACGGAGGCTGCTTTGGCTCCCTGCCATAAGGACCGTATCTCAGAGACCCCTAAAGGAGTAGGGGGGGCCGTGGGATGGCAGAGCCGCACCAGCGAAAGGCAGGGCTGGCTGTGCTCCATCCTACGTGCTCGGTCCTGTGGCAGGTTTGGGCTGTGCTTTCTCCCAGCGCGCTGTGGGACCCCCACCGGTGCCCCCGCTGCCCCGGACCCCTGCCCTCCCCTCCCTGCCGGTGCAGCTGAGACCGTCTCTCTTTTGCTTTAGGTTTCTGAGAAGTTTCTGGGTGATGGGTCCACAACGCCGAGGCTCTTCCAGCAGCCGGGAGGACGGCAGGTCGGAGGAGCTGGCTTCCATGCGGAGGGCTGTCCCAGCCCAGGCAGAGTTGTTAGTCCTGTGCTTCTTCCTAGCAGCATGTGCAGACAAAACCAAGGCAGGACTGGGGTAGCGTGGGGTCTCACGGGGCTTCATCTGCTGCTGAAGACTGCCCTGCTCCTCTCCGGGGGCAGACAGCCAGCAGGCAGGTACTCGTCGTGACTCCTGCCCAGCCTGCGTGCCAGCCTGGGGGTCCCCGCGGCTCGTGTAGCCTCTGCCAGGGCAGCCAAGCCTGGCCTGGGGCAGCACCGCTGCCAGCCGCCCCGCGGCACTGCCGGCAGCACGTGGTTGCGTGTGTTTGTTGTTGCTGCCGGTAGAGCTTGTTTGGCTTGGGGGACCTGGAGCAGGTGGCATGGGAGAGAGCCCGGCTTTGCCTGCGGGAGCCGTGCCCAGGCGGTGCGCCCGCGCTCCCGTGCCAGTGGGGACGGCTGCCTTCCCCAGCCCCGCTGCCGTTCCGGGGCAGGGCTGGGGACAGGCCGCGTAGGAAGCACATGCGCTAAGGAAGACAGAGGCTGGCTTCAAGCCTTTTCTAAAGCAGCTGACTTCAATAGCATCTTCTGCTGTTTAGGACAAAAATCCTCTCCCTGCTCCTCCCGGGGCTCCCACCCGGCTGGCGTGGCCCCGCACCAGCTGGGGTTATGTTTTATCTCCCTCTGTTCTTTGCATCCGACTCGTTCTCCTGTTACGTCCCTAGTGTTTAGAGCACATAAAATGTGTTGGGGGTTTTGCTGATTATGATGACAGTAAATGCTGATTTTAAAGGCAACCTTCTCTCCTTGTGGTAGCGCATCCATGGGAATGGGCTCGGGTTCAGGTGTGGCAGTGTGCAGTGGCTGAACGCAGGGGAGGGGGGTTTGGCCGCGGCACAGGGGCCCAGGGCGCTGCGCTCCCCCGTGCGCCGTCTGCCGTGCTGCGCTGCGTGCCCTGCTCTCAGCACGGCGTGTGCTGGCCAGCGTGCATTTAAGCGTTGTTGGGAACTGCGGCCCTAGAGCAGCCCTGCGCTGGTCAGAAGAGCGAGGTGTGAGCGCAGACCACCGCTGCGGTTATCAGAGTCAGCCAAGCAGCGTCTCCGGCTGCTGGGATCAGGGAGAGCCAGGGCATGGGGCACTTCCCAGCACTGAAATAGTTACGGACAGGTCATGAAAGCTATTGCAGAGCTCTGTGCTTTGCCGTGTTTTTGCTCCCTGCCACAGCGCACAGCACACCGGGGGCTCTCAGCCACAGTGACCACCAAAGGCTACATGAAAAATCCCATGAAAAATCCGTGACACCGCTCATAAACGGTGTCATTCGTGAGCTCACTTGCAAAACACACTCAGAGTCGCTATGGCAATTCCCAGCAGCACTTTGAGCCAGATCCTGAGTCACCAATGCCTTGAATCACACCGCAGCAGTGACCCCCTCCCGCAGCCGTAGTGTCGGGGTCCCACAGAAGGCAGCGGCACTCCTGGAGAGACGCCCGAGGGCACCGGGGGCTTGCTGGGGCCAAGCACCGCTCTCCTGTGGGGACACCGGGCAGGGCATCCCACCTGCGCGTGGGGAGCCAGGAGGAGCGGATGGCACCAAGAAGGAGGGTTAGAAAGACAGTCAAAAAAGACAAAGTCTGCCTTTTAAATGAACTGCAAAATTTATTACAGTGGTTTGCTCCTGACAAGGAAGTTGGTAACCTCCTGCCTGGGAAGGAAGGGTGGGGAGCGGGGAAGGGGAGGGATGAGAGGGAGAAAAGGATGTGAGAGACAGAGAGAGAGAGACACTTAAGGACACTTTTCATTTTCTGAAAATAAAACGTCTTTTACCTCCCAAACCATTTTCTCCAGTTCTTTAAGTTCACAAAAAGAAGAAGGTGAAACCGAACCACAGACTTCAGGAGGAAAATGCACAAACATGTTGAAAAGCAGAGACAAACATGCTCTTCTGCATCTAACAAGCTTCCATAAACCGCACGGCTCCGGGCGCAGCGTCTGCAGCTCCTCAAGGCACCGGCTCTGCGCAGAGCCGCGGCGGATGACAGCCCCCTCCAGACGAGGAGCAAGCACCCACCGTGGAAAACAAACCTGAACCAACCCCAGCCGCGCTGGGGGCCCGGCCGTGGTGGGGTGGCCGTGCTGGGCTGCCCGGCGGTGGCAGCGGAGCGGGAGGAGAGGAGAGGAGAGCATGGCTGAGATCGAGAGAAAGCAGCAGCGAGAGTCTGGCACGTCCCAGCTCGGGGGGCTGCAGCCCCCCAGTGCTGCCCAGTCGGGTCTGTGAGGCCCCGTCCCGCGATGGGAGAGGAACCGACAGCTCTTTGCTTGTGGCTTCAGCGCAGCATTTGATGTCACCTGGGGACACGGCAGAGCGCGACGGGGGTCCGGCGGCTCAGCTCGGCCCAGCATGAAGTGCGGGACAATTCTTGTTACTCCTTACCCACGCGCTTGGGCAGGTAAATGCAGAAGGGGGCTGCAAAGCCCCCCCAGCTCCCCCGAGCCCCTGGGCACGTGCTGGCGCGGGAGCAGCTCTGGGTTCTTTGCAGCCTGGACCTGCTGCTGCCCCGGCACCCGCAGTGCAGGGGCTGGGCCCTGCTCCTCCCTCCCGCCCGGCTGCTCTGCCAGCGTCACCTGCGGGCGGGAAGGGGACAGGGTCCGTCCTTGGCCCCATCCGGCCCCTTGGCTGCTCTCCAGGCACTGCCTAGACACGGCTGACTGCTGGAGCAAGGCAGGACCCGCACTGCCCGGGGCCACCGTCCTGGGGCCACCCTGTCCTTGCGCTTTGGGAACCAGCTCGGATCGCGGTGCCGACGTCGCCTGGGCACCATGACCTGCAAAGCTTTCCAGCCACAGGGACGTTGTGCTGACACCGAGGGTGCAGCGGCAGGGCCATGGGCCCAAGGCGTCCCGAGGACAGTCCCCGGCTCCCGGTACCGAATCTCTTACAGCCTCTGCAGCAAAGCTTTGACATCCCAGAGACGTGCTGGCCATAGACACCCATGGGCTCTGGGCATTACGGGTGCCATGGGCTGCAAAGCCATGGCTGGTGCCTCCAGCACTGGCAAGTGCTGAGGAAACGCATCTCAGCCGAGGGGTCAGCACTGGCCATCCTCACCTGCCCTTGCTTGGCCGGGGCAGCGGCAGGATGCAGAGCAGGCAGCAATGCTGCAGGGAGCCAGGAATGGGGACCCCGGCACGTGCACCTTGGGGTCCCGGCAAGGCTGCCTGGGGCTGACGTCTCCAGCCCCAGCCCCGGCGTTCTGCTTGGCTCCTGCAGAAATCCTCTGCCTCCATGCCGGTGCCTGGGGACACCACGACTGCCGCGAAACCACAACCCGGGGGGTTCACCTCACCTCTCCCCTGCCCTGTGCACGAGGGGCCCTGAGACATGGGGCAGGGTTGGGGGAGGGATGGCAGCAGTGGAGAAACAGCTCGCAGGGGCAGCAGGAGAGGAGCATAAATAGGAGAAAAGCCGGGACAGGCTTTACCCTTCCTTTGTGCTGCAGAGCCAGGTCGGGCAGGCGACGGGTCGAGCACCAGGTGTGCAGAGGAGCCGGGGGCCAGTGCTGCCGATGGGGCAGCCTGGCAGCCGAGCCCACGGCCCCGCAGCCATCAACCGTCCTTACTGCGTATTAAAATAAACCATCTGGGACTTTTCCAATAGCACAGGTTAAATAGCATCACTGAGAGAGGCGGGGTGGAGGGACGGCACTGGCCTGCCAGCCCCAGGCGCGCATCCTGCCCCTGCCGTGCCACGGGCAGCGCCGGGGCTCCGCCGCATCTGTGCTCGCGGCCGCGCTCAAGTCCGCTTGGCGTGCAGCATCTCGATGAGGAGGTTGTTGCAGGGCACCTCCCCGCTCAGGTGCTTGTGGTAGAGGTACTCCTCTGCCTGCATGCTCAGCGCCCGGACCTCCGCCAGCCGCAGCAGCAGCTGGCGAAACTTGTCCGTGGAGTGGGGGTAGTGGCAGACGGTGTACTCCAGCAGCGCCGCGTTGGCCTTCTCCTGAGCGTCCTTAGCCAGCGTGTGGTTCTCCAGGTACTTCACGTCTGCAAGGGGGGGACGGGATGATGAAACGGTGCCAAACCCACGTGTCTGCCCCATCCGTAACGCGCTGCGCCAGGAGGAACCCCTGCTCCCGCATCGACACCCCTTGTGCACGAGAAGGCAGGGCAGGAAGGGTCCCGCGCCCTGTCCCTGCCTGGCTGTGGGCTCCCCATCGCTGCCCTGCCTCCCGGGTCTCCCCCAGTGCTGAAGACGGACGCCCAAACCCCCGTCAGCAGCAGGAGGGCCCGTGCCCCCCTGCCCTCACCACCCAGAAAGCCACAAAGCCGAAACTTGTTACCGGCTGCACCCACACACAGGGAGCCGTTGCCATCAGCCCCCTTTAATTCCTGAAGGTCGAGGAAGCGGCTGAATTAATTCCCCGGTAAACCTCGTCTTTCCAATGTGGCAACAGGGCTCACCAGCCTGGAAACCCTAATCCTCCGCGCCTTGCCAGGGTCACAGCAGCTCCCCCCTAATCCCGCTGCCAGCTCTGCTGCCTGCAGGGTGGGAAGCGGCGCAGCAGGCAGAGGCACCAAGGTGCAGGCAGGCGCTGGCAGCCGAGGGGCCGTCGCAGCCCCGAAGGCAGCCCTGCAGAGCCGGGGCACGCACAGCCCCAGGGCAGAGGTTGTCCCTGGGGACGACCGGTCTGTAACTGCCCTGCGACGGCAGCCATGGCAGGAGGGTGACTGCAGGGACAGCCCAGGCTGCTGGCTCGGGGTGTCTCCAGGATTTTGGGGCAGCCTGAGCTGGGGTCTGCCCTCCAAGGACGCTGCCTCTGTGCTCAGGTTGCCATGAGCGCTCCGTGAACGAAGCACTGGTTTTCAAGCTGCGCAACACGTTGTTGAACCGGCCCCGTACGCAGATTCTAGTGGCTTTAGGGAAACAGTGCCGTGCGCTGCCCCGTCAGCCAGCTACAGCTGCACACAGCGACGGTATCTCGGTGCCCACCCGTAGGAGACCTTGCTGCAAACCCTGGCACCGAGTCCACTTGGGGCAAGTGGATTTAACAGATTTACCGTACGGCCCGGAGGCGTCCAGCAGCGCTGCGCTCTGGTAACGGCGCTGCCCGCTCTGCTGCGCACGTCTGGCAGCCGCTGACGCATGGCCAAATTCAGGTCTGTGTTGGCAGCCTGGACACATCCCGCCCACGGGCTGGGAGCAGGGAAATCCGGGCACAGGTTCTGGCCAAGGCAGTTGAGTGTTTGGTGTTTATTTCTGGCTTTCACCCCAAAAAAGAGGGGAATCAAACACGGCTTTGACCCGGATGTGTCCCAGCTGTAGCCAAAGGGCTGAGCAGCTGTTGGGAGGGCACAGCGCGGTGCTGGTGGCAGAGGTGGCTGAGCAGGAGGGAGTGGACGGGACCCCAACTGCCGGGTGGGGTGTCCGTGGCCCCCCAGTACCTGGCCCCACAGGGCTCCTTCAGGGGGGGCCACGGACCTGGCTCTGCTCCAGCCCAGCGAAGCCGCGAGTCCCCGGCCCACGCTCGGGCAGAGCCCGGGGAGCGGAGGCGCAGCCGGGGGGGCTGCGGGCTCCCTGGGGAGACACAGCCTCCGGCCATGCCCACGGCCGGGCTTCGCGGCCGGGCCGAGCGCTGCGTGGCGCAGGCACAAAGTGCCGCAGGTCGTGCCAAGATGCACTTTATCAGATCACCCTTCCCTTTTCACTCCTGCGGCACATTTGCTCCTATTGTGGCCGTCTCCCTTCTACCCAGGTTGTTGTTATGAAATCTCTTTATCTGCATAAGGTTATTGTGCATGTCATTAAAAAAAAGAAGTTATATTGATAAATGTCAAATCTATCCCCTGAGTTGGCTCAACAATAGCTAGTTCTACTCGATGAACTCACCTGGTTCTCTGAAAGACCCTATTCACTGTTTAATTGAATATTTGAATAATCTTTTCATTCCTGCAAGGAATAAAGAATGTTGTCCAAATAACATTGACTCACTTCATTTAGAGACACTGCAGCAGTTGCAAAGACTGTCCTGTGACAAAGCCTCCCATCACACATACAGATATGCCTGGGATTATTTCTATGCCCTCAAGTGTTCTTCCTATTCACAGCTCCTTTTGTTTGGGAGAAGCTGCTGATAAATTGCAAACGCTTAAGGGAATGTGGGCTATAAAAGCCTCTCTTCCTCCCCTCCCCAAGAGTAGCTGCTTCATGAATGTAAGTCATGAAATCGAATGATAGGTCAATCCATTAAGGCTCTATTAAGCCCTTCTGTAGAACAAAGCTAACCTGTGCCGTCCTCATAAATATTGCTATTTTGAGAAGCCCTAATTTTAATTAAATCTCTTTACCTGCTCAGGAGAGAAATCTATTTAGAACTCAAATGGCAGCTCTTGTGAGCGGGGCTTGGCTTTGATTGTGCTGTGGCAGAGTGGTAAATGTGGAAATTCTCTTGTTAAAGGCAATTACATCCTGCACATAATACACAATCCCATCCTCTACAGCTGAGCCTGCGAAGGGCAAATTACTCCAAGTGAGCTCTGCAATATGGAGAGAAAAAGTTGGATTTGGGGCAAAATGATGTATGGGAAAAGACAGATATTTGGTTCCACGCCCTCCCTGAAAGCCGCTGCTCTGGGGAAGCGGAACCGCAGCCGCAACGGGCACGGTGCTGGCTGTGCTCCGGGAGGACGCCGCTCCTGCTCGCCGTGCCGTGCTGCGCCATGCCGTGCTGCGGGAGCAGTGGGGGACGTGGGGCAGCGTGGGGTGACCGGCCCTGCCGGTGCCAAGCCCGCGGGGCAGCAGCTGGGGAAGGTCCCAGCTTGGGGCACAAGCCCCACCGGCTCCTTTATTTCCCAGCTCAGGCACTGTTTGTGCCACACCTTATCACTGTTTGAACAGCAAATTATCGTATCTAATTTCTCTGGATTTCAAAACAGCTCTAGAGGAAAAGAAAGCTGCGGGAGGAGATGCCGCAGGTGCAGGCTGGGACGGAAGCACGGCTCCCGTGCCCCGAGATACCCACCCTGCCCGGGCCCCTGGGGCGCCCGCGGCTGCCAGACCTGCCTGCTACGGGGACGCGGCCACCGCAAGCCCGCGTCAAACCAGCGGGTCCTTCGGACCGTGCTGGCCCTGACCCCAGCCCCTCGGATGGAGGAGCGGATTCCCACTGCCTGCAGCACGTCAATGTTCCCACTTAACCCATTAACCCCGGGGCAGTGCTGCTCCTGGAGCGGGCTGGCTCCTCAGTGACGGTGACAAACGGTGATGCAAACTCTCTGTCAAGCAACAAAGTACCAAAATACAGAGTGGCGGCCATACGGCGCAGGGTGCAGCTCGTGGCCTGCTGCACTTGGCTATGGGGCACAGAGCTGCTGGCAGGACCCCCCCCCAGATGGGACCCACGGTGCCCACTGAGGCGTTGGGACAGGGGCGAAGAAGGGGTCGGGGATGGGGACGGGGATGGAGACAGGGCTGCCCCGAGCTGGGCTCACCTTCCCAGCTCAGCACCAGCACCCGGGCGCTGCAGGGACCAAAGCACAAGCTTCCTTGGGGAAATGCCGGTTCCTGCCCTGTCCAGGTACGTGCAATTAGCAGCGGCCACGGAGGTGTGGGAAGTGAAGCAGCTGCGGCAGCAGAGGTGCGAGCCGGGAACGCGGCAGCCAGCTGAGCCCCTCACAGGCCCTGCTGCTGTCCTCGCACTGGGAGGTGAGATCTCCCGCTGGGACGGGGCCGAGGGGAAGGTGTCGGCACCAGTAATGAAGGTGGCCGGGCACCCTGGGGTCCCCATGGTGCTCAGCATTGCCTGTGGCCGTGCCACCCCGCCGAGGGCTGAGATCGCTCTGGTGGGAGCGACGGGTGTGGATCCGACCCATCTGGTGGGAGCGATGAGTGTCCCTGCCTCGGGGCGATGCCCGTGGGAAAAGGAGACGCATCCCTGGCCGCAGCGGATGGGAAGATGCTCCCCGTGGGGGTGGCAGCATGGCCAGGGTGGGAGTGGGGCAGGATCAGTGCAGGACCAGGGCGGGAGCAGAGCAGGAGCGGGGTAGGAGTGGACAAAGCTGCTGCGCAGCCCCAGGGACGTTGCGGGCTCCGGCAGCAGCGCCTGTGGCTCACACGTATTTTGTCTAGGTCAGGCAGGACCGTGTGAACCCGCCGCCTTGGCCCGACCGCAGGCTCCGGGGCTGACCCTAATCAGGAGCCGCACGCAGCCCCTGCCCCGCTGCGGCGGCACGGGCCCTCTGACACAAATCCTGGGAGATAGGGCTGTCCCCGGCCGCTGCCGCTGTCAACATGCCTGTTTTGCCACAGCCATATCAGCCGGTTGTTTCCCTGCCTGGTGCGACGGGCGAGTGACCAAAACAGGCTCTGCTCGGCCAACGGGTTGGCAGCATCCCCTGCGGCCGGGGGCAGAGCCTGGCCCCACGGTGGGAGACATCTCGGACCCCCCAGCAAGGCAGGGGAGCCAGCAGGTCCTGGCCCTCGCTCCTGGCTCCTCACTAAAAGCCCCTTCGTCGCCCGTCGGCGCAGCAGCCGGCACGGCTAGACCCTGGGCTGCACGTGCTCCCTCCAGCCGTGCTCCCACCCCCTGAGGCCCCATGGCAGCACGGCTGAGACCCCCAAGCGCAGCCGCACCTTGTCCCGGTGCCCCCGCGACGGCACTCACCGAGGCTGAAGAGGATGAGGAACTTGAGGCAGACGAACTCCTGCCGGTCCACCTGGAGCGAGTGCAAGTGCAGGACGAGCTCCTGTGCCCGCAGCACCAGCGTGTTCAGGATGGAGCCAGCCTGGGCTGTGACAGTCGACATGTCCACCTGCGGGGACGGGGACGGCATCAGCCGTGGCAGCCCCAGCCCCCCCAAACCCGCTGCAGGGAAAAACCTGTGCAGGGCCGGAGCCGGGCACCAGCTCACAGTGCTGCCCGAGAATTAGGGGCATCAAAGCGAAGGCTGATGGGTGAAACAGGAACTCCGTTTCTCCAGTGCCACTTAAAACAGAGGGGCCCTTTGCAGAGCAGGCGCCTGTGTCTCCAAAAACCGTCCCTGGGGAGGCATGGGGCCCCTTCTCATACCCCATCTCTGCAAGTGCAGGTGCAGCCATTGATCTTTCCATGAGAAACATTTTTCTCCAGAAGCAGGAGCTGGACGGTGGGTCAGAACAGATGGGATGGGATGGGATGGGACGGGACGGGACGGGACAGGACGGGACGGGACGGGATGGGATGGGATGGGATGGGATGGGATGGGATGGGATGGGATGGGACCTTCTGCACAAGCAGTCCCATAGCACAGCAAAAACAACCCGTCCACTCTGCACTGGGTCAGCTGCACTCAGCCAGAGGCAAGACAAGTGTCACCCCTGTGTCCCCCCTCCAGCCCCGCCGCCTGGCCCCCACCACCTCAACTGCAGTGGCCGCTGTGGTCTCTGTGGGCCGGTGCTCACCTCCTGGCCGGTGACGAGCAGCACGCTGTGCTCTTTGCCGTGCTGCAGCTGCCGGTAGACGTGGTCGAACACCAGCAGCTCGCTCCAGCAGTTCTGCAGCAGCTTCATCTGGTCACCCACCTGAAACACAGCCAGAGCAGCGCCGCTGGCACCCATCGCGCTGCGGCAGGGCTGGCCACGCGCGGCCATGGCGGCAGCCCGGGCTGCGTCTGCACGGGCTGGTTCCTGGCTGGCAGGAGGGGCTCGGGCTGCCCCGGTCCCTGCACCACCCCTCCAGCCCCCAGCTCTGCACGTTGAGGGTCAGCTCCACACTCCAGCTCTGCGGCAGCCGCGGCTCAAACTGACACCATCAGCCGCTACAGCACGTTGCTGCAATAGCATCAGACCTGGGCAGGACCCGCACCCACCTGTGTCTCACCCTCAGCACAACAGAAAGGGGTTTTCTACCAAACTGGCAGCAGTGTCAAAAAATAACCTATTTTCACTGCTCAAGCACCCAGAAGTAGAGCAGCGAGTCCAGTCGTCGGTGCCGTTACATGAAGCAGAGAGTGGATGAGGCCTTCTGCCACCAGGGTGAGCAATGCCCTGGCACGGATACAGCATCAACACGATGTGTTGGAGACGTGACAAACCTCTGCCATCCCCTAAGGCCCCCAGGTGACCTGATCTGCGGAGACTTCTCCTGCCCCAGGTCTGCTTTGTGCACACGTTTGCTTGCTGGCCCATTGCAGGAGCACGCAGGCAGCGCAGGGGGCATCACCCACCTCCCTCGGGAATCCAGCTCCTCCAGGTGGGACAGGACTTTGTCCTCCAGGACTTTGTCCCTGACCCTCGCAGCCTCGCAAAAGCCTTGGTTTTTTTAAGAACCTGAAACCCTCCTCACCCCCGCTGCCTGCAGAGCATTTCCCAAAGTCTCACGCACACATTTATAGATGGAAATCGCAGCCTGACTGTGAACAAGCTCCTACCAAGGAGATGCTGCATCTGATTAATGAAACATTAATCGCAAAGCCCTGGTCTGGCTCCTGGTTCCCGTGTCTGCCCGTGCTGGCGTGTAACTGGGCTGGAC